>NW_012103254.1:3562981-3664539 GCF_000951045.1 Mandrillus leucophaeus | reverse complement strand
AAAAAAAAAAAAAAAAAAAAAAATGCTTTCATGGACAGGCCCAGGGTCCCTGTGCTGTGTGCAGTCTTGGGACTTGGGGTCCTGTATCCCAACTGCTCCAGCGGTGACTAAAAGGGGCCAAGGTATAGCTCAGGCTGTGGCTTCAGAGGGTGCAAGCCACAAGCCACAAGCCTTGGCAGCTTCCACATGGTGAAGAGCCTATGGGTGCACAGAAGTCAAGAAATGAGGTTTGGAACCTCTGCCTAGATTTGAGAGGTTGTATGAAAACACCTGGATATCCAGGCAGAATTTTGCTGTAGGGGCATGGCCCTCATGGAGAACCTCTGCTAGGGGAGTGTAGAAGGGAAATGTGAGGTCAGAGACCCCACCCAGAGTCCCTACTGGGGCACCATGGAGTAGAGCTGTGAGAAGAGGGCCATCTGTCCTCCAGACCCCAGAATGGTAAATCCACTGACAGCTTGCACAGTGCACCTGGAAAAGCCACAGACACTCAATGTCAGGCAATGAAAGCAGCCAGAAGGGAGGCTATACCCTACAAAGTCACAAGGGCAGAGCTGTCCAAGACGATGGGAATCCACCTCTTGCATCAGCGTGACCTGAGTGAGACATGGAGTCAAAGGAGGTCATTTTGGAGCTTTAAGATTTGACTGCCCCGCTGGATTTCGGACTTGCATGGGGCCTGTAGCTTCTTTTTTGGGCCATTTTCTCCCATTTGGAACAGCTGTATTTACCCAATGCCTGTACTCCCATTGTATCTAGGAAGTAACTAACTTGCTTTTAATTTTGCAGGCTCATAGGCAGAAGGGACTTGCCCTGTCTCAGATAAGACTTTGTACTGTGGACTTTTGAGTTAATGCTGAAATGAGTTGAGAATTTGAAGGACTATTGGGAAGGAATGATTGGTTTGGAAATGTGAGGACATGGGATTTGGGAGGGGGCAGGGGCAGAATGACATAATTTGGTTGTGTCCCCATCCAAATCTCATCTAGAATTGTAACTCCCACGATTCCCATGTTTTGTGGAAGGAACCTGGTTGGAGGTAATTGAATCATGGGGGCAGGTCTTTCCCATGCTGTTCTCATGATGAGTCTCATGAGATCTGATGATTTTAACAACAGGAGTTTTCCTGCACAAGCTTTCTCTTTGCCTGCTGCCATCCATGTAAGATGTGACTTGTTCCGCCTTGTCTTCTGCCATGATTGTGAGGCTTCTCCAGTCACATGGAACTCTAAGTCCATTAAAACTCTTTTTCTTCACAGTCTCAGTATGTCTTTATCAGCAGCATGAAAATGGTCTAATATAGCTTCTTTGCAAGATAGATTGTTAAAAATCTAACCATAGCCTTATCCAACTATCACCACCCTCAATATTTACCCAAATATAAAACTAATGTTCACACAAAAACCTGCTACACATGAATATTGATAATGACTTTATACATATTTGCCCAAACTAAAAGCACCTCACATGTCTCTCAGTTGATGAATGGATAAGAAAACTGTGGTACATTCATATATATGAGCGTGTGTGTGTATGTGTGTGTGTGTGTGTGTATAATCTTAATATATATTGCTAAATGAAGAAAGCTAGCCTAAAAAGACTGCATACTCTCTAATTCCAACTCTGTAACATTCTGAAAAAGGCAAAACTAGGAAGATAGTAAGAAGATCAGTGGTTGGTAAGATTTCAGTTAGTAGAGGGAGGAATAAGTAAAGCACAGAGAAATCTAGAAGTGATTAAACTACTTTGTAGCATACTGTAATGAAGAATACATGGTACTATGCCTTTTTCCAAAACCATTAAACTTTAAAACACAAATAGGAAACCATCCTAAATTATGGTCTAGTTGATCAAAATAATGAATTTCAAAAATTACAAAGCATACAAAGAAACAAGAAAATGTGGCACATAACAGACAAAATACATAATCAATTCAAGCAGATTCACTGATACACTGTACATTAACATTAACAAATGTACTATAAATGTGTGAAAGAAATTATAGGGAGTTGTGGAAAGTATTGTGGGGAGATGTATAATTAAGGATTAGCATAAGATCTTTACAAGGAGTCAAATTGAAATTGGAGAACTAAAAACTAGAAATCTGCATGTGTGTGTATATAAACATATACATTATATTTATACATACACATATACACAAAATATACAAAAATAACTGAATGTTGCAGAAGAAAAATATAAATTTTTATTTATAGAAGTTAATAGAACATATTACATTGCATTGCATTACATTTACATTGCAACAGAGAGAGAAATAATGAAATACAGAATAGAGACATAACAGTTATCTGAGGTGTAACATCAAGGGATTGAAGTCCAAGAGTGAGACAAAGGAAAGAATATCGTTTAAAATATTTGAAGCAATAATGGGTGAATTTTCTCCAAATTGGATTTAACAATTTCTTTAAATTTAACAACCTCAAAAAATGCACAGTAGGTGAATAGAAATGAAAAATTGTCACACCTGGGCATATTGTAGCTATTCATTTGAAAAACAAGGTTATATTCTTAAGAGGCTAGAATAAAAAGACATTACATACAGGGAAACAATGTTATAAATAATGCCTGATTTCACCCAGCAAAATCAATTGAAGCCAAAAACAATGGAAGGACATTTTTAAAAAAGGATGTCAACCAATCATCTGTATCTAACAAAGGAGAAAAAACAATTTTCAAACAAATAAAAATGGTGATAATACATAGCCATTAAATTAGCTCTGCAGTGTATCTTAATGGAATTTCTTTGTACTAGGAAATAATACCAGACAGAATATCAAATACATACAATTTTAATTTATCAAGTTACAATAATATTTTAAAAAGAAAGTCAGATATACAAGATAGTGAAATTATAGTTAGATATTTAATTTTTTTAAAACCCCATTGATAGTTTAAATGACAGAATAAAATATGCTGTGTAGCTGTGACATGTACTGATAAAATATATTAATAGGATATTGCAAAGTACAGGGGAAATTAAATGTGAGCACACTGTGTACAATTTATATTATACATAAACCAATATAATAATGATTCATGTTAAGTAATAATTTATGATAAGTAAAGCTTGCATACTATAATCCCTAGAGCATTTCATAAATGTTAAAGCGAAGTTGTCTTGATAAAAATCAACTTGATAGATATATTAAAATGCTAAAAACTACACAATCCAAACAAAGGAAAGAAAGAAAAGACTGAGTGAAAAAGATATCTGAAAAATAAAAAGCAAATATTAAGAGGGTATACTTAAATTTATTAAATATAAATTAGTCCATGAAATATAAATAAACTGAACACTCCAAAAAAAAAAAACCCTCAAAATTACAAGTCTGGATAAAATTGGAAAATCTATCTAGAAACAAGTTTGCATGATGTACACCCATAGTCCCCAATCTTTTTGGCACCAGGAATCAGTTTTGTGGAATACAATTTTTCTATGGACTGGGGGCTGTGGGGAAGGGAATGGTTTCAGGATAAGTCAAGAACATTACATTAATCATGCACTTTATTTCTATCATTACTACATTGCGATATTACAATTAGACAACTTACCATAATGTAGAATTAGTGGGAGCCTTCAGTTTGTTTTTCTGCAACTTGACAGTCCCATCTGTGAGTGATGGGAGACAATGACAGATCATCAGGCATTAGATTCTCATAAGGAGCATGTGACCTAAATCCCTCGCATGCACAGTTCACAGTAGGGTTTGTGCTCCTGACAGAATTAATTACTGCAGATCATCTGTCAGGAGGGGAAGATCAGGCAATAATGTGAGTGATAGGGAGTGGCTGTAAATACAGAGGGAGCTTGGCTTGTTGGCCCACCACTCACCTCCTGCTGTGTGCCTGGTTCCTAATGGACTACTGACCCAGTAACAATACAGCAGGGGCTTGAACGCCCCTGATGTACACTTGAAATACAAGTATATCAATAGGCTAAAGGTAACGTGATTTTTAGATATCCCATGCAAATATTGTTTATAATAAAGCTAGAATGTCTGTATTAATGCCAGGAAAATCACACTTCAAAAGGAGGAAATTTTCAGAGGAAAAAAAGAACACTTGTAATAATAAAAATAGGTTAATCCTTCAAAAGACTTAGTCATAACAATGTGTATAGACATAATGGAAATTTCACAACACACGAATCAAAAGTCATGAGAACCAAAAGTGTAAATAGACAGCTCTAAAATTACAGTTGGAACAAAATTGCCTTCACAGCAGTTGACAGCATGCATAAATAAATAATTAATATCAGCAAACTTGACCTCAAAGAAATTTGGAGAACATGGGGTCTAACAATTATTCTCAACTACCTAATATCTTACATTGTTTTATTTTTTTTGAACATACATGTGATTCTTATTAGCATAAATATTAAATAATTCAAAAGATTGAAACTTTGCAAGGTATATGTCACCACAGTGGATTATATTACAAATCAATAATCTCTATCTCTCCCTCTCTCTCTATATATATTCTACAAATGTTTTGAAATTAAACAATTATATTCTAAATTAATTCAAATGTATAAAAAGGGAATTGAAATAAATGTATAAATATTTCAAACTGGATGACAATAAGAACACATCATATCAATTTTGTAAGTTGCAGTTTCAGTAGCTTAGGAGGGAAATTTATTGCCATAAATGACTGTATTAGAATAAAGCAATGGCTTAAAATCATGGATAAGAGGTTTCATTTTAAGAATCTGGTAAGAACAAATAATTGTAAAATACACTTATTTAAGGGAATAATACATATAGACAAGTGTTCCAGTTATTAATTGCTGCATAACAAACTTTTTCACAACTCAGTGCCTTAAAACAAGTCATCACTACATCTCATGCTTCTGTGTATTTTCTGGGCTTACCTGAATGGTTCTTCATATGTACCTTACATGTTTGCAATCCCTCATATGTTTGCAGTGAGAAATTAACTAGGCTAAAGTCAACTGAAGTCTCACTTTAACAGACTGGTGCAGAGGGCCTTCTCACTCACATATTGGGGATTTTAGTTCCGTTCCATGTGACATATTTCTTTCCAGTAGAGCACCTCAGACTTCTTCGCTGGGAGTTCTTATTACCATTTGCCACAGGAAAGAGTCATTGAGAAAAAATAATTTGAGATAAAGAATTTCATGTAGAAAAGTTAGTCCGGAGGGCTCTTGTGATCAACACTTCTGCAGAGGCAGAGAAAACAAGATTGTCTTAGAGAAAAGTCAAAATACATTACAATCACAATAAAGAATTTTGCTTTTCTTAGGAGGCACCCTGGAACTAGGAAATCCCTTCAGAGTTGTCACAGTTAAAGTAAGATGGCAAGAGCATGACATGACGACACCAACCAGTTATTTGATCCAAGTTCACCGCCTATCTAAGAGCCTGATTTGAACAAAGCAGCTAGTTTCATCTGAGGGCAATATCCAGAAAGGGAATTGGTTCAATACCGCCAGCCACTAAGAGCTGGGGCTGGAGAAATGAAAGATCCAGTTCTAAAAAGAAGGTAAAAAGGGAGTCATTGGAGTACAACACAGCATCCACTAGGATTATACAACTCCGTAATAAAAAGACAACTCCAAATATGGTCAAATGACTTGAAAAGAAAGTTCA
The DNA here is from genome assembly GCF_000951045.1 of Mandrillus leucophaeus. Taxonomy (NCBI): domain Eukaryota; kingdom Metazoa; phylum Chordata; class Mammalia; order Primates; family Cercopithecidae; genus Mandrillus; species Mandrillus leucophaeus. The sequence goes on along the minus strand of NW_012103254.1, from coordinate 3,658,906 downwards.
CAAAAAGTATACACATGGCCAATAATCACATAAATAAGTACTCAACAGCCTCAACATGAGGAAACTGAATGTTGAAACTATAACATACTACATCAAATCCAATAAAAATGCTAAAATTTCAAAAACCGAGAACTCGCATGTTGGTAATTATTTGTAGGTACTGCAATTCTTACCATCCATTACTAGTGAGAGTATAAAATAATGCAACTAATTTGGGAAATCTATTTCATGGTTATTTGTAAAGTTAAAAAGACACTTATACTATAAAAGTATAATTCTTTTCTTAGGTATGACTCAAGAGATAGAAAAACATATATTCAAAACTACTCACCATAGTAGCCCCAAATTGGAAACAACCTAATTGTTCATTAACAGATGAATAAGCAAATTATAGTACATTAATATAATACTACTCAATAATACTTTTTAAAAAGTTACTGATACATTTACACTGTTGGTGGGATTATAAACTAGTTCAACCATTATGGAAAACAGTATGGTGATTCCTCAAGAATCTAGAACTAGAAGTACCATATGACCCAGCCATCCCATTACTGGGTATATACCCAAAGGATTATAAATCATGCTGCTATAAAGACACATGCACACTTATGTTTATTGCAGCACTATTCACAATAGCAAAGACTTGGAATCAACCCAAATGTCCATCAGTGACAGACTGGATTAAGAAAATGTGGCACATATACACCATGGAATACTATGCAGCCATAAAAAAGGATGAGTTTGTGTCCTTTGTAGGGACATAGATGCAGCTGGAAACCATCATTCTCAGCAAACTATCACAGGAACAGAAAACCAAACACCGCATGTTCTCACTCATAGGTGGGAACTGAACAATGAGGTCACTTGGACTCGGGAAGGGGAACATCACACACCGGGGCCTCTCACGGGGAGCGGGGATGGGGGAGGGATTGCATTGGGAGTTATACCTGATGTAAATGACGAGTTGATGGGTGCTGACGAGTTGATGGGTGCAGCACAGCAACATGGCACAAGTATACATATGTAACAAACCTGCACGTTATGCACATGTACCCTAGAACTTAAAGTATAATAATAAAAAAAAAATTTTTTTCAATCCATTCTTACAAAAAAAAAAAAAGTTACTGATACATGTAACAATATGAGTGGATCTCATTATATTGTGTAAGATATTTCATACATAAAGGCTACATGTTTTATAACAGGTAAATATATAAAAAAAGATTTTATAACAGGTAAAGCAAAAAAAAAAAAAAAAAAACCAAGCAAAATTGATCTATATTTATAGAATCAAAAATGTGATTTGCAGTTGCTTCTGAGAGAGAACATTGCCCTGAAGGTATACATAATTTTTCTGAGATAAAGGCTATGGTATGCATAGCAATTTAGATCTATAAATATAAATATATACATACACACACATATATAATATACACACATGCATGCATATATATACACACACACACATACACAAACTTAGTGAAAGTATACATGCAATTTATGAAATTCATTACAGGCAAATTATACTTCAAAATGAAATAAAAAGAAAAAGTGTCTAAGAAAGATTTTTGAGTTGGTCATTCAATTATATTCCCAATCTGATTTGTCTTAAAATTGTTGAATAAATAAAAATGACTTATTTCTAATATTTAAGACATTTCTTGTGATTATCATATGAGGCTACATTTTATGTTTTAAAAATCAATTATCTTTTAAAGATATATAATGGCATATTTTTAAATACTTTTTTTTCTGAGACAGGGTCTCACTCTGTTGCTCAGACTGGATTGCAGTGGGCATGATCACTACTTACTGCAGCAACCTCAACCTCAACCTCGTAAGATCAATTGGTCCTCCCACCTCAGCCTCCCTAGTAGCTGGGACTGTAGGTGTGCAACACCGTGCCCAGCTAATTTTGTATTATTTTCAGAGACAAGGTCTTGCCATGTTGCCCAGGATGATCTCAAACTCCTGGATTCAAGTGATTCACTTGCCTTGGCCTTGCAAATTGCTGAGATTACAGGCATGAGCCACTGTGCCCCGCCTAAATGGATTCTTTAACTGGCATTTACTTCACATGAATTGAGGTATGGGGAATTGTGTAGGACTATAGATGAAACAAGATTGAACATATATTAATAAATGTTGAAGATGGATTATACTATTCTTTCTACATTGCGATTATTTATGAATCTTTCTGAAAAGGAGAATCAAAAATTGTTCTCATTTTGGATCATAAATTATCTTGCTATGATATGCTTATTATTTTATATTTGCCATCTTACACCAAACACGTTGTAGAGAAAAAATATAATGTATTACTTATATCGCATGTCTTAGCTACATCTAACCAGTGTAATTCGATTTAGCTTTCTAATTATACATATAATTAGACCCCTTCACCAGCATCTGTCCTAAGACCAATAGTTGCCATAAGCAAGGACAATAAATGTCTGATCTTCATGAGACTCCTGCAAGATAGATATGGTCTTCACTTTTATCAATGGAGTAACTGTAGTTTATAGCCCTATGAAATTCCTACAGTTTTTAATTTGCATTTGAACTTGAATTAGGAAAAACAGTCAGCTGACCACAAAACCAGTTCAACGACTAAAGTGTATTCTTTATATCATGTTCTCTCATATTTTAACAGTATTTCTTTGATACCCCAGTAATCAGACCCTTGCTTTACTCCTTAGCCAAAAAGTAATAAAGTTATTGCTTACTATCCTTGATTTAATACTTGCTTGTAAATCTACTTAACTATATTGCTTAATAAATAGAATTCCATTGAAATCTCAATTAATATTCCTTTAACTTGAAATTGTTTGAATTTTTCCTCAATGATATTTACTTTTTAAAAGTTCCTAAGACCAAAACCAAACTGGGATTCTATACATCCATAAGCCCCTAAAATTTTTCTTGTGACTGTTTTTTTTTTAGCATTTGTTTCATCTTGTTTTTCCAGTTCAGAACGTTTCTATTGGGTCTCTCCTGGAAACTATAAATTTCTGATTCAGAGTGAGCATTTAATAACGGTTTATTAAAATATATAGATACTAATAGTAATGTTGCCACCGTAACAGATGTTAGTTTCCATCTACTACTTTATTTTGAGAAAAACTATGGAAATATAATTTGAATTGCAATGTTAATAATAAAAATGTAAACCAAAGATCTTGTGGGGAATATAAATGTTAAGTGTTTTGCTTTAATTAGGTATGGCAAAAGACCTTTACCACGAAGTACATATAATTAGAAGGTAAATTATTGATTCATAAAATGAAGTTGAAAAAGATGTGCCTATCTAGAAAGTATAATAAATACAGATGGACTTCTATGAATTTTAAAGAGCAGTTTAATTTTGCTAATAAAATGTAATAGGAAACAAAATAGGTTAGGTGAATTATTTAATATTAGGCATATGCTAGAGATATTAAAATTACCACGAGAACAAGAAAACTTTACTTAATTTTTACAATTTTCATATAATACTTAAAATCTAGTTTATACCATTGCCTTCATTTAGAGTGACAGTATTTATAGTACTCACAATCTGTTAATGTCAAAATAAAAGATATGTGGTGAACTCTGGGAGGCAATCTAGAACGCTTGTTAATAACACAGAATTTGAAGTTAGAGTGAGGAGACCATGGGTTCTCAAAATAGGGTAAATCTCCCCCCTTGCCCTGAGGAACCTTGGGCAATATCTGGAGATGCCTTTTGTTGTCACAACTTGGGTGGAGCATGAGGGTGTTACTAGCATCTAGTGAGTAGAGGCTCCAGTGCATGAGATAGCTCACCATGAAAACTATACAGCCCTACAATATCAATATTGCTAAGATTTAGAAACCTTGAGTTATAGTATATTCTGTGCTCTGCCACAAAGTGTTCATGCTACTCAATTTCATTAAGACTCAGCTTCCTAATCTGTGCAATTGTGACTGAAATAAAACGTATCTTCAATTGTAACTGTTAAGATTAAATAAAATAACATATCCATAAGACAATAGCTGAGTGTATGCGTACAACAAATAACCCAGTTAATGTCTGGTATTTTTTTTTTTTTTTCCAAATTGATTCCCACACGTGTCTAGCTGACTATACTTAAGATTTTCACACTCTTCACAGTCATGCCAAAAAACAAAACAAAACAAAAGAAAACAGAACAAAATAAGGACATATTATCATGGTCTACTTAAAGATCTCAGAAGTTAATCATGCATTAAATTAAGTCCCTTCTGCCTCCTGAAACCACCACTTCCCTTTCCATCCTCATTACCATCTTCTTCATTAAAATTCTGAACTTTTACTCACTTGAACTCATTCCAAATTTACCTATCTCTGCTCTTATGCCTCTCAAAAGTATTGTTGTTATAGGTTTTATAAAAAGATTTAGAAAATAATCAGTTCAAGTAAGAAGATTTATGGAATGGAAACTTATACCATTCAGCTAAACCAGTTGATCACTATGATCTATGCTTTTAAATATTTTGAATTTTGATTTTTAATTCGGTATGAATTACAGATACAAGAATCAATAATGTGGTGGATGGCAGAGCTGAATTTTGGAAACACATGTCTGTTATGCTGAAAGTACCCAAAATACAGCTAAAGAGCTAAGTGCATAACATTGCCTTCCATGCAGGACATATAGAGCTTGAAACAACCTCACTCTCACCCTAAGACAACAACAAAAACAAATAAACACATAAAAAATTTGGATAATCTGCAATTTCACAGTTTTCTTGAGTACATCAAATAGCTGGGGACACAGGTTCCCAAACTAATCAGAAACCTAAGAAAGGACAGGCACCTCCAAACAGAGAAGTTGTGCTGTTACTAGCTCGCATAGTATTTATGCTGCTGGATGCCAGTAAGACGAATTCAGCAAGCTAGTTTTATTAATCAGGAAGAGAGGGCTAGGGGAAAATTAGAGAACACTTTTATGTCATACACATTGGAGAAATTTCCAATTTCTCTCAGGTTTTTCTCCAAAAACAGCAACAGGTGTGCAATGTTGCAGGAAGTCAGGGACCCCGAACGGAGACACCTGTTGAAGCCGTGACAGAAGAACATAAATTGTGAAGATTTCATGGACATTTACCACTTCCCCAATCAATACTCTTATAATTTCTGATGCCTATCTTTATTTTCATCTCTTAATCCTGTCATTTTCGTAAGCTGACGATGTATGCCGCCACAGGACCCTGTGATGATTGGGTTAACTGCACAAATTGTTCATAAAGCATTTGTGTTTTAACAATATGAAATCCGGGCACCTTAAGAAAAGGATAACAGCAATTTTCAGCGAACAAGGGAGATAACCTTAAAGTCTGGCTTCCTGTGGGCCAGGCAGGACAGAGTCATATTTCTCATATTACTGAAAATGGGTAAAATAAATATCACTGAATTCTTCCCCCAGTAAGGAATATTAATAATTAACAGCCCTGGGGAAAGAATGCATTCCCGGGGGGGCCTCTAAAATGGCTGCACCGGGGTTGTCTGCCTTATGCAGTTGCAGATAAGGGATGATACATGCCCTGGCCTCCTGTTGGGCTCCCAGGCTTGCTAGGATTAGGAAATTCCAATCTGGTGAATTCTAGTCAGACCAGTTCTCTGCTCTTGAACCCTGTAAGGATGTTTATCAATGACAGTGCGTGCACAGCGGGACACAGAATTTCATTCGTGATTCTAGTTTTGCCCTGACCTTGTGATCTTGCCCTGACCTTCTGCCTTGTGATCTTTTGCTACCCTTGAAGCATGTGATCCCTGTGACCCACACTGTATTGGTACACTCCCTCCACGTTGAAAATTGCTAATAAAAACTTGCTGATTTTATGGCTCAGGGGGCATCACGGAACCTGCCGACATGTGTGTCTCCCCCAGACACCCAACTTTAAAATTTCTCTCTTTTGTACTCTTTCCCTTTATTTCTCAGACTGGCCAACACTTAGGGAAAATAAAAAAGAACCTATGTTGAATTATCGGAGACTGGTTCCCCTGATATGCACAAAAATTACTTGAGTATCTTAAGAAAGACTTGCTTGTGATGCAGGCTTTGGGGCAGAATGGACAGCAGCCACTGTTGTAAGGGTATTAACAGAGATCGTTCTCCCCTAACTCCTTCACTACAAAAGCTTAAAACTGCTGAAAATGAAAAATAATGTAGTATAAACAAAACAATGCAGAAAAAAAAAGTTTGAAGTTTCACGCTGCTCTCATGTGATGCCCAAACTTACTGCAAATTATCATTTATCACAATGATGTCATATTGGAAAAAAGTATAGGCATATAAAGCAGAAAAAGAGAAAAGAGATCTCAGAAGTAGTACTATGTATATTTGTCAGTAGATTAAAATACAATAGAATTCAATTCAATGAGAAAAAGTAGTCTTTTCAACAGATAGTGCTGAAATACCTTGAATATTCAAAGGCAGAACAAACAACAAAAAACACAAGCTATACAAAAACCAGCTGAAAATAAGGCATTGTCCTAAATATAAAACCTAAAACCATAAAATTTCTAGAATAAGCATAGAACAATGCATTTGTGCCCTGAGGTTAGTTGAAGAGTTTTTAGGTGTCACATTGAAAACAATTGTTTCAATCTTAACATATTGGATTTTATCAATTTTAAAACAGTTTGCTCTTTGAAAAGCACTGGTTAGAAAATTGAAAGATAAGCCATGGAATGGGAGAAAATAATTTAAAATTGCATTCTTGTCTGTGAATTCTATGCAGAACTTTTTTAAAAAGCAAATCTCAAAAATAAGAAAATAAATAACACTAAAACACACAAGGCTACTATTAAGGCAGAAAGTATTATAAAGAAAAGGAGTAGTCCAGATATGGACCTATTGAAAGTGTCATTTCCTCTGGGTTCTTTGCTGATTTTTATGACCTTTTCTTTTGAATTTTAATTAGGCATAAATTGGGGATATAAGAATGCATAATTTGGAGGTGGCCCGATGTGAGGTTGTATCAGGTACTCATGCATGGATACATCTACCCAGAGCCACACTTTCAGTGGATAGAATAGTATATTGATGTATAGTTCCAGAAAGGAAGCAGAAACTTTCACAAAACTACTGTCCTCTAGGTACTAACCAGCACTCTTAAATCTCAACAGGAACATGAAATGTATAATATTTAAAAGGAAATACACATTTATGATTAGAAGACAATAAAAAATCATGGAGAACACCACAAAGATGATAAGAAACACAATGACTCAATAGAAAAATATCAATAGATGAATAGAAATGAGGATAATATTTATAACGTCAACAAACAAAAACATATAAATGTAACAAAAATCATTTTTGGTAACAATAACATATATAACATTCCTATTAGAGATGGAGACATTCTTTCCTGCCCTGAATTTCTGAGCCATATGAAAGGATCTGGGCAATGAAATATAAGCAAAAGTAACATTTCTCAACTCCAAGAGTCAGAAATACTTTATCATTCACCTCCACCATTTTTTTCCCTTGCTTCTATGATGAAGGTGACTGCATGCCTCATGTGATGTGATGTATTTAAAAGATGGTAAACCCTGTACGATCTGATATTCTAGAATGGCCACTTTGCTAATCCCCTGCCAACTACATTTGAATGAAAAATAAACTTTTGTTATAGAAATCTATTGAGGTTTCTGTTGCCATTTTTGTTGTTTCCACAGTATAATTTAGTTTTTGCTTACTAATGCAGAATGTTGGCATCAGGAATTAGGTGTCATTAAAAAATATCTGAATGCATGGCACTAGCTTAGAAAGTAGGTATCAAAAATGATGATCCTCATGTCAGAGACAGAAAAGATGGCATTGTGTGTTATGCAGTGACAAAATAGAAAGATGAACAATTCCCCAGAACAACAACAAAAAAAAACAAATCCTAGAATCTAGGTAAATAGACTAGAAGATCAAACACAGTAGAGAATTGTTAAGGTCACTGTAAGGCTTTATAAAGGTAATATAAGAAAGAAGAGCTCAGAAAAATGATGGTCTCATTTCAAGCAAAAGTAAAAGCAATAAAAAGAATCCAGAAATTCAGGCAATGTTGGGCAAGTCAAATGCTTTTTATTTATTTTTGTTAAAAGCATAAACTTCCTAGAACTTTCTTGGTTAACTTACCTTTAAATGTTGTTCAATATTACAATTCATGCCAACGCCCACACCAATATAAGTTGAATTCATTCTTAGATGTAAGGAAGAAACCAACCATCCCTGAAGCCTATGATGTCACAATATGTTGACTAAACAAAATTATCTTACTAAGAAGAACAGTGAAGAGGTAGGTTTTAAAAAAGTGTCTCCTATAGAATACGAAAACTTAATGATGCCTATATTTTAACCTTATCACCTGCAACCAATATCTTGTCTCACAGATTTACACATAACTTAACCTTCCAAATATATGTCATTTTGTTTCAAGTCTCTGTACATTTTGATGTTCCTGCATTTCTGATCCCTGACACTCTGAGATCCTGTCTACCAAACCAATGCTGATTTGTCTTATTAGACTCCACTCATTTTTCTGAAACAGCCTTTCTTAACCTCTCTGAACTTTCTTTTCCAAGACTAGTAGAGTTTACCCAAGAATTTTTATGTCACAGTGATGTATTGGAATTATGCTTTCTCTAACACTTTACCTCACGTTTCCTATTAGGTTTCTTAATATGACTTATCTTTACCAAATTTTAGATGGCTTTGAAACAAGGCTCTGTGTCTTACACATTGTTTGACATTCAGTACCCAGTATTTAGCACACTAAATCAGTATTATCAAATAGTTGAATAAAAATAAACAAAAATTATTTATTTACTGCATTGACTGATAAGATTGTCTCACTTTTAACTCAGTGACATTTTGAAATAAAAAAGTATCACCATATTGTAACCAATGATATTTCTAATAATGTTTCACTTCATTTGGATTTATTTTTCTACTTTTAGGTTTCTTTCTCTATGGAAGCTAATTAGCAAGGTGGTCAATTTTCTCCACCAGACTAAAATCTCTTTAATCTTCACTCCAATTTGAATGGTTTTTAGTACTAAAAGAACTTTATTTTTTCCTTGTTATGCTGATGATAGAATTCAATTAATTTTAAAACTGTCTGGTTCTATAAATAGTTACTTTCACAAAATACTATTTGCTCTTTTATATTTTCCAACTGTTCTTCTAAGGATCATTGTGTTAGAATAGTGTAATACTCAGGGTTCTCAGAGAAACAGGACCAAAAGGATGCATAGACATAGATAGATAGATAGATAGATAGATAGATAGATAGATAGATAGATAGATAAGATAGATAGATAGATAGTTAGATAGATTCATTTATAGCTATAGATTGATAGTTCTACATACAGAGAGATGTATTATAACAAATTGGCCCATGGGATTATAGAGTCTGTCAAGTCTCAAGATCTGTAGGGTGAGTTAGCAAGGCCTGACACCTAGGCCTTTGAGGAAAGAATGCTATAATTCTAGCCCAATGGCTGGCAGTCTCAAGACCAGGAAATGTCAGTGTCTCTATTTGAATTTGAAAACAACAACAACAAAACTTTGTGGTTCAAAGGCTATCAGGTAAAAATCATTCTCATTTAGTAGAAGGAGGGCCAGCCTTTTTTTTCTATTTATACGTTAACTGATTTGAATGAGGCCCACCCACATTACAGAAGCAATCTGCTTTATTCAGTTCACCAAGGTAAATGCTAATCTCCCCTCAAAACATCCTTACAGAAACACACTAATGTTTACTAAATATCTGGTCACCTTGTGACCCAATCAAGTTGACACATAAAAATGACCATCACACACAGTGTGCCTTTTATTGCATTTGTATTGCACATATAAAGTTTCTGCCTATAACAAAAATGTTATAATCACTTCAATTCTCACATCCAGGTATTAAAGTTACTTTTAAAAATCTATGAGAAGAATCTCAAGTCCTTTTAAGAATATGGTGTGACCACAGTTGGTGTCAACTGTGGGAAAAGTCAGAAAATAATTGAACAACTAATATCAGTCACTGAGCAGAAATACAGCTCAACCATGAGTCAGAGGAAAAATTAGTTATGCCTCCATGGTCAAAGAGAAGAGAAGAAAGAAGGTTCTTAGAGAATCTGAGCCTTCTGCTAAATATAAAAGCAGTTCCAACTTGACTTTAATTTGAGTATGGTGAAAAGTCATATTTACAAGGACTTACAATCCTTGTTGCTGATAAAGTATGCCAGCTAAGGAGTCTAGGCCTAAATTCTAAATCTCATCTGACTTAAAGCTTTCCAAAGTAGCCTAATTTTAAATGTATTTCAGATTTGTTTTTTCTTTAGTTTTCTAGTAGAGTCTCTGTTGAGTGAGTACAAACTGGATTAGCTTTATCCCTTAGATTTGATGAACTGCAAGGAGTGGGGAAGACTGAAGGAACACATAATCCCGTGAAGGTAAAAAGTTTAGGGTTACTTAATGTATTATTTATATTAGTAAGAAGAAGATTTACTGTATGTATATATTAACAGCCAAATTCATTGCTTTAATGCAGTAGGAGTTTTTTTCTTTCTTACTCTTAGAAGGCCAAAGTGGGTTTTCCTGGTAAGTGACCAGCCTTTGATATGACCATACAAGGACCCACATCCAATTCCTAATTGTGTTTGCTCTGCATTAAAAGCCTGAATCCCCTCCATTAGAAGTATTGAATCCATCAAGAGTATTAGGTAAAGAAGGTGAAGACTCTCTCAGGGGAGATGATTCTCCCCCTAGGAGGTGGGTCCAAAACTAGAAGTGATCATTAGTGCTTCTAATGACATTCCTTTTGCTACAGCTCAGTCACATAAACTTATCTCACAGAAATGAGACTGGGAAAGTGATATAGGTATGTGGAAATTGGCAATAAAAAAAATTAAGTTTCTCATCTAATATGTCATATGTAATTCTATCATATGTTTATTCAAAGGAGAAATATTTTGTAAAAATTTGCTAACACATACATATAAACTGATGAATTAGTATTAAAAAGAACACAAAATATTCCTAAAGGCATATAATAAATAGTCGTGGAATTTTCCCAGTAGTATAAGACAAAATTATAGCGGTAATATTTTTAACCCCAAGTCAGCAGGGAAAGAAAAGTCACAGGTTATAATTAAAAATGCAATTAAAAAAAAAGAAAACTGATGGTAATAAATAGAGGTTTCAGAAAAGATAGTAAAAAGCACAAAAAGCCTGTCCTCTTTGTCAGGTGTCAGTGAAATTAGGAAAAATGATAATTAAATGACCCAATATATTTGGTTTTGCTATTACAATTTAAAAAGAAAATTATGAAAATATACATTGAGCCTGAATGCCAATTTCAAAAGGCAAATATTAATTCTGAAAATTAAAAGGCAAGGCATTTAGATAAGTAAAAAATTAGGAAAAACAACTATAATCTTCCTCAACCAAATTAGTTTTATATATATAAACATACATGTATTTATATATGCAATATGTGAGCATATTTGTTAATTTTTGCAAGCACATGTTATATATATTGTGTATTATATATAATGACAGAAATGTGATTTTAAGCCTAATTTGATAAGTGCTTATTAAGCTTATGATACTATCACTATGTATTGTCCAATGTAAAAGATCATTTATTTAAATAATTATTTATATTAAAATATTTTATGTTGATTTAGAGACATAATGAATATATCATTTTAAAATAAAATATAGGGACAATAGGAGAAAATAAAATTTTTATGAGCTTTTAAAATTTCCTCAAAGAGTCTACCTTTTCAGAATTACATTTTTCTTTTACCCACTCTTAATTTAATATTTGTATATATTTTTTCAAATTAATAAATATAATCTATGAATTCGGTCTCATTGTAAAAGGACAAACAATTCAAACTCTATTCATATAAAAAGTCAAATTTTTCTCCAGCTCTATCAACAAGTTAACTCAATATACTTTGCTGGAAAGTAGACATTATTATGAATTTATGGTGAATCCTCCAAGATACATAAGTGCTTTTTTATTTTGGTATAATTTATACACAAATTGCACATATTTAATGTACATCATGTGATTAGTTTGCACATATGGAAACATTTGTCATACCATCACCACATCAAAGTAATACCCATATACGTCACCTTCCAAAGTTTAATTATATCTTTTCTGGTTATATTTGAGTTGTTGTTTACTTGTTTTGTGTGTCTTTTTTTATTTTTGTTTCTCTTTGAAAGAACCCTTAATATAAGTTTATTCTCTTTAAAAGATTTGAAGTGCAGAAAACCATATTGCTAATATAGGCACTACGTTGTACAGAAAATCTCTAGAACTTATTCATTTAGCATAATCGAAACTTTATATCCATTGAACAAGTCACAATTTTGCCTGCTCCTTGCAATCACTACTGTATTCTCCAATTTTATAAGTTTGTCTGTTATAGATAACTCAAATGAGAAGATCATGCAGTATTTGTCCCTCTGTGATTGGCTTATTTCACTTAGCATAATGCTCTTCAGGTTTCCTCCATGTTATTGAAAACGGTAAGGTTTCTTTTTTTTTTTAAGATTGAATAATACTTTATTGTATGTATATGCTACATTTTCTATATCTATCTATTTATCAGTGGACACTTATTGTTTCTTATATTGGCTATTATGAATAATTCTGCAATGAACATGTGAGTGGAGATTTCTCTTCAAGATCATGACTTTAATTATTTTGTGTAATGATATAAACGTGCCCCCTCAAAAACTATATGTTGAAACTTAGTCACCAATGTGACGGTATTAACAGATATAACTTTTAGCAGGTGATTAAGTAATAAAGGAGGAGCCCTCATGTACAGGGTAAGTGTCCTTATAAAATAGTGCATGGGGGCTGTTCGCCCCTTCCACTGTGTGAGGAAGCAGCAAAAAGCACCAACTTGGATGCAGAGAGTAGCCCCCACCAGGCACTGAATCCACTGGTGCTTTGATCTTGGTCTTCTCGGCCCTCAAAACTGTGACAAAATAAATTATTATTCTTTATAAATTACCCAGTCTCAGGTATTTTGTTACAGCAGCAAGAACAAACAAAGACATGTTGGATATAAGAAATTGAACCCTTATCTTAAACCATACATGATTTAAATGTATTAAAGATGTAAACATTATGACTTGAACTATAAAACTATTTGAAGAAAACATAGGAGAAAGCTTGTTGATATTTATTTTGTCCAATGCTTTTATGTGATATAACATGAATCACATTTTAAGTCAAAGTCATAGGTACAACATATTTTTCCAAACATTATCTCCTCTTTCCAATAAAGACTTATAAAAATATAGCATTTTTAAAGTGATTTTTTATAATCTTTTTCTTCAAGATATTCAATATTCTTCCAAGTTGTTGGCATTCATTTTTGTGTTTTGATACCTATTCTGAATCATTATTTTCTGCTAGTGAATATTTTCACTTAACAACTAGAACTTATGTGCCTGCTTTTACTCTTTTTCAAACAGTTTGTTGACTCAACTGTCGAGAAGTTAGAGTTCGACTGTCACACCACCAAGGAAAACATTTAAAATTGCTGGCACATGTGAGGTTGCTAGCAATTTAAAATGACAATCTTAAATGCTATTGATTGTTGGATAATTTTAGAGATATTGAAAAGCTAAAAATATACTTCACATAGTAATATGAACTTCTTATGTACACATGGACTCTTGAACTTTCCTCAAATCAGTTTACAGCTAGTTTTTTGTTCAGTGACATAAGAAACATTTATGAAAATATTAAATAAAGAATCAGAACATAAGACCATTTTCCATTTTGCTATTGAATATGAAATTCTAACAAAAATATATAATTAAAATCATGATATACTTTATAGGATCAACCACACTACAGTTAAGTCATCAAAGAGGGTTATATTCCAAAAGGCTCATCATGTTTCATTCTGTAAAATAGTTTGACCATGGAAAAAATAATTTATTTTGTCACAGTTTTGAAGGCCAACAAGACCAAGATGAAAGCACCAGTGGATTCAGTGACTGGTGGAGGCTACTCTCTGCTTCCAAGATGGTTTTGCTGCTTCCTTACGCGGTGGAAGGGGCAAACAGCTCCCTTGCACAAGACAATTATAGGCAATTATAAGACAAATAATTTTGTATTCAAAAATATTTGAGAATTTTAGTATATTCCAAGAAGCATTTAGGGTGTACAACAATTACTGGGTTGAATTTAATTGCTGATTTTCAATTACGCCTCTTAGAAAATGGAGGTGACAGGCAGGCCGGTGGCTTATGCCTGTAATCCTAGCACTTTGGGAGGTCAAAAGGGTGGATTGCCTGAGCTCAGGAATTCCAGGTCAGCGTGGGAAACATGGTCAAACCCTGTTTCTACTAAAAATACAAAAAAATTAGACAAGCATGGTGGTGCGTGCCTATAATCCCAGCTACTCAGGAGGCTGAGGCATGAGAATCACTTGAACCCAGGAGGCAGAGGTTCCAGTGAGCCGAGATGATGGCACTGCACTCCAGTCTGGGCAACAGAGCAGGACTCTGTACTCTGTCACCGAAAGAAAGAAAGAAAGAGAGAGAAAGAAAGAGGGAAAGAGAAGGAAGGATGGAAGGAGAGAGAGAAAGAGAGAGAGAGAAAAGAAGGAAAGAAGGAAAGAAAGAAGGAAAGGAAGGAAGGAAGGAAGGAAGGAAGGAAGGAAGATAACAAAATGATCAACTACTACAAGTGCAACAGAGCATAAAATAATTGGGAACAAAACAGAGTGCATGAAGTATGCACAAAAAGGAATACTGAATTTTATCAAGATACTATAAACATTTTCACAACTCAGATGGATAGATTTTCTTCAACAGTGAACACCAATGGATAAGACTATCTAAGGCAGAGGAAATAGCATGAGCCAAGACACGGAAGTGTGAAGCCACATAGGACATTAAAGGTAGAAATAATTTGGCCATGTTGAAATTGTTTGCTGAATTTAGATAAATGTTATATTAGAAAACGATAAATAATGTGACTAGATCATAGAGGTAAAATAAATAAAAAATATGTAAACTCTTCTGAAAAGATTTATTGGAACAAGATAGAACCATGCAAGTATACAAAAAAAATTCAACTCTATCATTGACACATCATGCAAAAATAAATATTTGTTGGTATTATGAAAGATAGAGTAGACATAAGCATTGAAAGATAGAGTTAAGTATTGAAACAGACTAATTGCAGGTTACAAAAGGAGGCCAAGATCAAGATTATGAATTTTAGTAAATATAGTAAATGGGCTAATAAATGTTAAAGAACAAAATAAAGCAGAATTGGCAATTAACTAGGAAATGGTTAAGGAAGAGATGAAAGTTGATTAATGTGATTAATTAATGTAGAAATTCAATGATTAATGATGGGATTATTTTTAAAGGGTTCAATTTACAGGCGCGCTCTCTCTCTCTCTCTATATATATATATGTGTGTGTGTGTGTGTGTGTGGGTGTAGGTAGATAAATATTATTGCAATATTATATATAGGTGTCACATATACACATATGCTGATAAAGAGATGATAATGGAGCATGCTACTGTAGAAAACCAGATTTTTTACACTTAACTACAACATCATAGTAACTTCCAAATGTATTTGGGGAAAACACATCTGCTAACAATGCCAGCAAGTTATGACTTGAGGAAGATTAAAATCATTTTAAGCTTTAACAAATAAGTACACAAACCTCTTGAGCACACTGAATTGTTCCCTTATGAGCACCCAACACAGAGCTATGAGAATCTGTGCATCATATTTCCCTGAGCATGAAGAAAAAGAATAGTCACGAGTGCCTGCTAATCTAACACGCCCTAGAATTCTTAAATAATAGGTATTATTAAAAAGAGATCTATTTTATTTAAACTTGTTAAGCTTAAATAGAATGAGCTAATGGGGGATACTTTTCTATCTTTTTTGACTTACATTGTCATCCTCCAAGATATCACTTCAAGTTGCTAAATCCATCTATTTATCTATTTATTATTTTACACTTGACATGGGACCTAATATAATTATTGTCAAGTGAATGGTAGTAATAACAATAATTTCTAATAATAATTGGTAAATAATATATATAGAGTAAATACCATTCCTGAATCATTAGGTGTCAACTGCAAATAGAGTTAATATAGAAACAGAGAAAGGACAGGTAAAAGGATACCAAGGTAACAAAATATTTTAAAATAATATTGTAATGAATATGTAAAATGTGCTAAAATAATAAAGCAAAAATTATTTAAAGCATCATAAAATGATAGGTTTCTAAAATAAGAAAATCCCAGACATGCAAGTATTAATATAATTATTCTTCACTTTTTAAAAGCAAAGAGCAAAATATATTTCAGAATATTTGATGTAACAACTGCCTGTAAGATTTTTCTCTGAAAATCTATAGCAATCTTTAAGTCTCTCAAATTATGTCATCAATCAACTATCATTTATGCAGACATTACTTTTTAAACTATCACTTTCTCTTAGAATATCAAATGCTTTGAAGATGCACTGAAAATGATTTTGATACATTAAGGTGACATACCAAAAAAATTTCCAGAGACATTTTTCACATACTTTTTAATGCTATTTTTGGTATTTTTCATTATTTCAAGATTAATTGAAAAATAATATTTTGGCTGGGAAAATTTTCATAATTTGACTATTTGTTTTGTGATCCTTATTGACATAATAATACCGTAAGAAGATCATATAATGAAGTACTCGGCATTTATGTCGCTTGAATTGAAGATTTATGGATAAGGCATCCCATTCACAATTTGTAAAATAAAGAGATTCATACTGTAATGAATAAAATTTGTTCTCTCTCTGGGATACAGAAAATTCCTTATTTACACATCATTTAACTGATTATGCTCAGATCTTATACTACTCATATGTGGCTGCTCTAATATTCAAAGATTAGATTTGAATCCAACTTCCTCTTATGATTATAGATTTTCCTTGATCATTTAGAGACAAAAAGAAGGCTCCAAAAGTAGCTGAAACTTTTCAGAGACTCCTCACTTGTCCCATGGGTTTAAATTAGAGCGAAGATGGTTTATCCTTAGCTATACAACAAGCTTTAGGCAAAGCGATTTTAGAAGGTGCATGTTATTCTTTTAGAAATTAAATCGCTAATAGGTGTGTGTAAGATTATCATTAAAAAGCAAACATAGCAAAATTATCATTAGATTACCTGACCTTCAAATATTGTGAAAGATAACCTTTATTTTTTTCTATTTCAGTTTGTTTGGTTTTTTTTCCTCAGGATATTTGTGTGTGCCAAATCCTTAGCCTGCTATTGTCAGAAACCATTGGCAGGCCTCTTTTAAAAGTATTAACTTATCAATCACAATACTAGACCCATGTCTGAAAGAAAGCCACGTAAAATATTTCTCCAAAGAGTCACGAAAAAAATGAGTCACTCCTAAGAATCATTTGTGCTGCATTTTCTCTTGCTACATCAGAGTAATAAACTGGATTTGGTTAATGCAAGGTTGTTTTCGCAGTTGTCCTTTGTGGGTAGACTCAATAGTGTTCACATCTGAGACTCTTTCATCACCAGCTGTAGAGAACAACTATCTTTCAACAATGAAATGTTATGCTGAATATGAGCTTAAAACTTTTGTTGAGCCCTGTGTTGCTGTTTATTTTCATTGGTAAAATCAAGTACAGTCATTCTTCGGTATCCATGGGGGATCAGATCTAGGACTCCTGTGGATGCCAAAATTCACAGATGCTCAAGTCCTTTATATAAAATGGCATCATATTTGCATATAGCCTGTGCATATGCTTTTGTATACTTCAAATCATCTCTCGATTACTTATAATACCTACGACAATGCCTACAGATCACTTTATTTGTGTGGATTCAACACAGTACTCAGCACCTGGCAAATTAAAGTTGTGCTGTTTTGGGACATTGTGGGTATGTTTTTCCAAATATTTTCCATCTGCAGTTGGTTAAATCCACAGATGCAGAACCCACAGACACAAAGGGCCAACTGTATATTATTTAGGATTCTGATTGGTATGTGTAAGCCTGTGTTCCATGATGAAGTCCAGGCTGTATCTTTATTTTCTATTACTTAATTCTCTTTTTTATTGACGAACTTGATGTTTACACTTAAAGAAAATGGCGAGACGAATATGCTCAATAAACCTGACAGCTTGAACCAGCTCCAAAGAATAGCAACTAGAATTTCTGAATGAACTAGTGTGCTTTGAACACAAAGACTTGAGTCATCACTCAAGACCTTGTATAGACTCTTTTCTTGCCTTTCTTGGTTTCCCTGAGAATTGATTTGATTTTTCCATTACTGGGAAGTACAGTATGTCAGGCTTACAGGTGGTGATAGCTGGCATTTGGTTAAAATCTATACATGAGGTGCAGAAGCAACATAATGTTTCAACTATCTCAGTTTTTACAGGGTTGTCTCAGTTGAAGTACTCACTCCAACATGAGCAAAATTCTGCTTCATACACACACTCCCATCTTGTCTTAAATATTATTTCTAACAGTATTGCACATTTTTACTAAAGACAACTTAACACTGCTGTGGCCATTTTGAGGAAATTTCAATATCACTTGGACAATCTTATAGATGTCTTAGAAGGGAAGGTACAAAATACCTAACATTTAATGGCCAGCCTTTCTTGATTGGCATGTGGAAAAATCAAAACCTAATTTGGACTCCAAAATCATTTTCCTAATTTTTTTTTTTTTTTTTCTGGTGCAGACTATTCAAACGTGAAAACAGACAGCAAATAAACAAGCAAACAATTTTGGACAGCTTTGTCCGTAGAATTCTCCATCTCCACATCATGAGCGTTTCCCCACACTTACTCCTCTTACCTCCAAGACAGAATTCTATTTCAAAATTATAATTTACTTCTATCCTCTATGAAACCACTTTAAGGTCAGAAATCTATGGCAGGTGAACTTTAGCGCATTGACATGGACAATTTGAAGGGCATTGTCAAAAATTTCCCAAATCCATGAGAATAAAGAAAAAAATAAAAGGGATTCTGAATTTTCTTGGGTCCTTAAAATCTCAGTTTTCTGAATTTATAAAACTGAGTGGACTGTTTATTAAAGATGGTAATTTAATCACCAATACTTGGACAGAGAGAATGATTGGGGGAGGGGGAACTCCCAGGAAGGATCTAAAGGAACATGGATGCTAAAAGTCTGAGAATTGACTTTAAATAGCCCAGGTCATAGTATAAAACCTTGTCAAAGACATGTCACAAACTTTAAACACTGATTAAATATTGACCTAAATTTAATCTTAGAAACAGTGAAGGCAGAGGATAAATTGGAGATTTTGGAGATTACTTGAAAAATACTTGTAATGTTGACACAGTAAAAATTGCCCTGGACAAAATCAAACAGGCCAGGAAGCCTGTAAAGTTCAATATTTTTACAACAATGAGGAAGGATTAAACTCATTTCCACTAAGATTAAAAGTAAACAAAACAACAACAACACTGAAATTTTTAATGTTTGTGGTGGGGGAAATTGGAGGCCACCTGTGTTTGCTAATTGTCTTTACCCAAAGGAAAAGTAAACTTTTTTATATCTTCATGACAGAAGGTAGTTTTACAACTTGGAGCAAAGAGCCAGCTGAAGTTAGGCTTCTAGCCTCCCAAAGAGACCAAAAGATGCAGGAACTTTCTCCTCCAATGTTAATGTTTCAAAGAGGGAGAGAGAGAGATCTCAGGTTCTTGAGAAGGACATTCACTGGATTTTAAAACTGGTAAGGAACTTCAAAGGAGAGTTATATACATTTCAAAGAGAGCTGGGACAGAATTTGCAATTACAAGTGTTCTAAAATGTATGCTCTGTAAAAAGGATTGTTAGGGACCTACAGTAAGAACGAAACCTGTCTAAAGCTTAGTCAGGCTGGGGGGAATATTAAAACCATCTCAGTCAACATATTTTAGGTATACACATAATGCAGACGTTTCAATTGCACGTTCCACATCTTTTTTAGATCAGTTTAAACCGAAATATTGTCTGTAAGAAAACAAGAAAAGTGGCAAATGTTCCTCTTGTCCAATCTATAACATTTTGCTGAATGCTCTACAAATATGCAAAGAAAAAAAAAAGAAAAAACAGTAACAAGATTCAGATTAATTTAATGGCTCTTACTCTACAAATAAAACTATGTGACGGATGCACTCCAGTGACAAAATGAGAAGATACTCTTTTATACAAATGTTTCAAGACATTAGGAAAACAAATAGGACTTTAAAAACTTTTGACCCATGCTTGCTACCAAGAGAGAGGAGAAAGATGCTTCTGAGTTAGGATGAGGTGGCTCTGAAGGATTACAGTATCCAATTAGCATTGATTCCCTTAAAGAAAGCAGAGCTTTCGAATAGCAAAATTGCTACTTCGTCAACAATAAATTCTAGTACAATTTCTATATATCTCCTTTGGCATTCTAAGTCTACTTGAGGTGTCTGGGATCTCTAATTCCCCCAGGCACTTTTACTCATCCAAATTATGCCTGTTTCCTTTGGGCTTCTAACAAATCAACATTGAATTCCTTCTCTACTTCATCTAACTTAAAAGAAAAGTACCTCCTTTATAAATAAACTGCCAAACCAAATGCTCATAAAGCTGGCTTTTCTTGAAACAGCTGAAGACTCTGTATTGCTGAGTACACATGGATTTTTCTTTCTTCTCATACTTAAGTCAAATCCAACCATGTGTTTCCAAAGGAGCCAAGGTTTCCACTGGTGCTTGGAGAATACTGGGCCTCAGTTCATCAAAGAAAATATTAACTCACCTAAGTTAGTAGCCAAACTTTCCTGATACTCTTCAAAGTCTGAAGCAAACAATAAAGCTGAGTCTCACTGTAGAAAAAGTTACATAGATAGAGGCTCATTGTTCTCTGTGCCAGACCTTTTTGTAAGGCCAAAATGCTAAACGTTATGAATTTAGGCTCTTGAGCATCTGAGAGATACAAGCAAAATTGCAATCTTTCAAAATTTGTGTGTGGGCTTTCATATAGCATCAAAGGAAGCTAATCTACCAATACAAACACTATTAAAAGCCATTGAAAATGCATTAATTTTCATGAGAATGGACAGAAATGTCTTCAGAATTATGACTTAACTCAAAAAAGCATTTGTTTATTATGCATGCTACAGCAATCACTTACTCTTGTTAATATATTGAACGAAAATAAAGAAGTTTAAATGGCATTTTCAATATTTCAAGTTTAGAACTATTAGAAAATGTTTTATTACAATGTGATCTATTAACTCACCCAATTTGTTACCACAATATTATATGCTGATTTATTTATTTAATAACATCTTGTACTTTATTAGGGACTAAATTTTGAAAGAAATGCTACACCTGTACTTGCATGATCCTTACAGTGAAAGCCTCCTTAAATTTTGTACCTCAGCTCCCTCATTTCCCTTACCTCAAGGATGAGGTGTGGTGGATGCGAGCAAGAACAAATCTGACCCAACAAATACAAGCTGAAGGCCAAGAAGACAAGCTGACATTGATATCCGTCCTGTTTGTTTCTTGCCTTGATTTTGACATTGTCTTGTTTAAGTCGGGATCCTTCGTCATCACAAAGCTAAACATACCCAGACCAAGAGTCAGAGAAGCTGATGAAGGATCCTCTGAAAGGTGAAGTATTTGCAGTGCCAGCCACTGTGTCATGCTAATAAGGTGAGCAAGCAGAGAACTGATGAAATACGTGACCAATAAAATGCCTATGGCTTCATTTCTGCCTATGTAATAATCTATTTTATGACCCTCCCCAACAGGAAAGGATATTCTCGGAAATGTAGTTCAGCTTAGCCAAGTGAACCTATTACAAACACACTCACCGATTTTTGTTTTTCTTGAATATGTTGAAATATCTGTATTGACAGAATATGTTAGTTTTTTATTATTTAAAACATCAAGCATTCTATAAAAGTATAGATTTGCTACAACTCAAGTAACTAGGACTTGTCTGAAAGTAATATAAAAATATTCAAAGGGAAAATAAAATTGTGAATAAATACCAAAATTTGCCAATTGTTACGTTATTTTATGGAAAGATCACGACTAGGGAAATACGCACTATTAGGGATCTAATATACTTTACTGATTAGATTTCAACTAGTTGAATTTACATGCAAGTATTATTTTGGCATTCTATTGTGTTTCTTAAAACATCATCAAAATTTTGCAACTGATACTTTCAAATTTTTAAAAATTTCCTCGTCTGTGAAAAATACCGTCAAATTCAAAGGTTCACAAAAACACTGCCATAATGCTCTTTAACAACATATCATTAAAACTATGTTGTTTTCCTGTTCTTATTAACTACGTAGAACTTATTCTTTAAACAATGATCAATATATCCTAGCAATATGATAATTACAATGTTTAAATATGTTAATTTGTAAAAGTATAAATATAAATCCGTATGTTTTAGATATATTTATTTTCTGGACATACTAATAAAGACTTACATTTTATTTGCATTATTTCCTTCTATGTTTCCATCTAAGCTAGAATCTATATATTTCTACAAAATTGAATATTTTGTTACATTAAAAATATCAAGTAAATTTAGACTCTGCTATCAACGCCTATTATTATGTAGGCAGTCACAAAGCATACAAGGATTTCATAATGCTATTATGAGTTTCTATGGTGATAAGGAGCTTGCACTGATAGACAAAAATAGTTGAATAAGTGATGGTATCTCTTGCATTATAAAATCTATTATCATTATCTGTATAGCTCTTTCATCTCATACATTGTTCCTAAATCTTCTTAAAGTGCGTAAAAACTTAAAATAGACTCTTTTGTGAAAGTCCATAGGATCTGCAGCTGGGTGATTTGTTCATCTCTAGTAGTGCTGAAATAGCCCAATGACACATAAATGCACTCCCTGGCCTACTTGTGAGATTGCTAACACATCAATTATAGGTGTGTCTGTTAAAGTTTTCTGGAATTATGTGTCCCAGGGAGCCAATTTGTAGGCTTGAAGGCTTTGATATAGGTGTTGATTAAGTTGAATTTGGACTTTTCATAATTGGAAAATGTTAATTGAAACAAATTCTCATTTTTCAGTGCAGCTAATCAGTTCCAGTCTTTAGCATATTCATTCCAAAATTTTCCCCATTACATTTCAACATTTCACTGATGACCTTCATATGAAGTTGGGTGTGCTATTATTGAGTAAAGATTTTAGTCTCATAGAAGAACACCATAATAGCTGGTACATGGAATAATGTTACTGAAAAGAGAAAAGACATTATGTCACTGGAGTGCCATGTGCAATTCTGTTTGATTTTAATCACCCTCCCCCCAACCATAAATTTGTTGGGGACATTATATGCTGGGATAATGTCTAAAACAAAAAAATGTATGGTTTTCTGGTTACCTAGTGGAATGGCTCTCTGAACTGGTGCACATGGTTTAAACTAAAATTTAAATAGGACTTTTCCATTTCCCCCAAAACTATGTACATATAAAATTAACTCTAGCTGTTCTACAAAACATTCCCAAAGTTCACCAGTTTAAAGAAACAAATGTTTCATTTTCCAATCTTATCATCATTTAATGTGGAGGAATGTTAGGGCAATAGTGTTTGCTCAAGGCAGTCATTCGGGTTTCTAGTGTCCTTCCATTTTTAACATGTGACTTCAAATTTCCCCTGAAATTATTCAGCCAGACTACATGGGAAAAGATAATACAGAGGATCCATAGGAAGATATTGAGACCAGACCTTCAAAGAAATTGTCTTCATTATTTTCATATTTATTCCATTGTCCCTTCACTCACATAGCTCCTTCTAATTGCAAGATGGGTGGAAAATGCAATCTAGCAGTTTCATGCAAGCAAAGGAAATGCATTAATATTGGAGGATTATCATTCTCTATCATGAACCCTTACCTCTTATCCTTTACCTTTAATATTCAATTCCCTACACTCTTTGCCAGGTACCTTTATTCTTAATGTACAAAGTGCTTTTGCTTTTATTTAATATAGAAGAATTTAATTTGTTTCATTTTATAATAAAATACTTATATGATTTTGATCAGCTTTTTTTTTGATGGACTACTTGATAATTGCACTGTTATTTGATTGAGGGTGTGAACAATTATTAGAAATTTTATAGTTAACATATAATCTGGAAAAATAAATGAAATTTTAAGTTAATGACTAATTATAGAAATAGTCTTTAGACAGGTAAAAATCCTCATCCTATCAGGTAATGGTGTTTGAACCAACACTTTGCCTCATTTGTCTTTGAGTAATTACTCAGGATGTACTATTAATTGCATCTTATATTATGGACAAATGAACATGTATAGATCTGCTAGCCCAATTAGAAGAGTGCAAAATGGTCAACATCAACAATAAAACTAAAATAAAATCTGTAGAAATGACTAAGAAACATTTTTTAAGGTGCTGATTGCATCTTCATATAGCTGAGGTAATGGCATTATCAGTAAGCTAGATTCCTGGACATGTAAAGTGTAATTACTGCTTTACTTCCTGCTTTATACTAATTTATAGCTAGTGAGTTGAGTCTTTTATTCATTGCAAAAAAAATATGCTTTGACTGCCTGTTAGTATCTTTTCTCCTATTGTATTACTTATGCTTTGCCACAGTGATGTTTTAACTTCAGTTCATAATTGCGAGGTTTTAGAACTGGCTCTAGGCCATTGGTATAAATAATATCCCAGAATCACAATAAAAACAAGGAAGTCCTTGGACATAAAACTGTGTTCAGTCATAAATCTACTAAGATCTTTCTTTTCTGTATTTATTTCATGCAGTTTGGTTATAATATCTCAAAGAAAAGTTTTTTAAAAACAAAAGTATACTCTTCTGAACCAATAATAATATACGGCTTAAGCAAAAGTTTTATCAATGCTCTCTGATAGTAAAATCCTTATATATCTGAGCATTTAATGATATTTTCACTCTGTTGAGAAAATATGTAAATGCTATGATATATTATATCCTTGACACAAACAGAAATGATCAATGTCTCTTGAGGCCTTGAGAGGAATTTAAGTGAATATTATTAATCAATTAATCAATCAATTTAATCATTATAAGAACCATGCAATATTGGCAGTAGTATCATCCTCATTTTACAGAGAAGAGTTACGCAAATGGAGGCTAACGCTGGGTTTGACCATTTTCCAAATTATTTCTATTCCTTTCCAGAAAAAAAAATGTAAATTTTAATTATTATTTACAAAAAATTCCTATCAAGATATCCATGTAATGTTGACTCCCAAAGAAGGTCACCAGAAAACTTATTAAGTAAACTAAAATCTTTGCCAATGCTGGTATGGGAAACACCATTCTGAAAGAATCTTAGTAAATCTCCAAAGACGATGACAGAGGAAGATATTTATATGCTTATTACTACCTGGAGGCCAGCTAGTTTAAAACAAGTCTTTCAATGTGGAAAACTGTTTGAGCTGGAAACGTTATTGACATCAAAGATTAGGATAGTTGGCTGGGGTGGTGTCTCACGCCTGCAATCTCAGCACTATCGGAGGCCGAGGCGGGTGGGTCACAAGGTCCACAGATCGAGCCCATCCTGGCCAACATGGTAAAATCCCACCTCTACTAAAAATGTAAAAATTAGCTGAGCATGGTTTCGGGCACTTGTAGTCCCACCTACTTGGGAGGCTGAGGCAGGAGAATCACTTGAACCTGGGAGACAGAGGTTGCAGTGAGGGGAGATTGTGCCACTGCACTCCAGCCTGGCGACAGAGTGAGACTCCGTCTCCAAAAAGGAAAAAAAAAAAAAAAAAGATTAGGATAGTTGTTACAGATAAGAAGTGGTCTTGATAAGTAAACTATTGTCTCCTAACTAAATTGTTTGCCTGTTTGCCCAGGTGAGCAAAATTTTCTCCTGATAGGAACAATATACTTTGTCATATATTGGCTAGGGTTTTTATGCATCAAACACAGTATCTATTTATTGGTTTGTAGCCTTATATTCCTGTGCAAGAATATCTAGGGAAAAAGTCAATACACGTTAAAATGGTAGGAAGAGTGTGGTTCAGTTCTCAGTTGAGATTGTTAGACTACGTTAATGCAAGTTATTTCAATCGTCGCCACCATTTTTAGAAAAGAAAATTTCTTATTATGTGGTATGAACAAACTACACTTACAAAGACTTGTGAGAAATTTTTACTAAAATACGTCCATTTTCTCTAGGGTCCTTACATTCAGAAAGGAAACAGATCATCGATTGTTGTCTCAAATTAAAAAAACAAAATCCTTTTTCTTTGGCCTTCATCACAGTTATAAATTCCTGCTTGGATACGTGTCCTATGTGAAAATAACTATCAGCCTAGGACTTTTCTGTCAAATACAATAGCCACTGGCCTCATATCATTATTTAAATTTAAGCTTCGATTATTTAAAAATTAAAAGGCAGTTTCTCAGTCATGCTAACCAAATTTCTAGTGCTCAAGAGCCACCTGTGGGTGGTGACTATCATGTTAGACAATCCAGAATTATAGAACATTTCTAACATCACAGAAAGTTCTATGGCACAGCATTAATCTCAGAATTCTTTATATTCTGAGAGTTGACTTAAAATATAGTCACCTTTTACAAAGCATAAATATCCTTTCTGGGCTTTTGGAACAACAGTCTTATGTATGGGAAGGATCAGTGCAATAAAATCTCCAAGTAGTAGTATTTCCCATTAATTATTATTTTTATGTGAAATGACAGTGTATTATACGTTCCAATTTTACATCAAATTCCCATTGGGCTCTCGTGTTTTCCTTTCACTATTTTTTGATTAAAAGCTATAAGAGGGAATGAGAAATAACTTTTTCTCTTCAAGTTTCACTGAATGTTCATTAGATATTTATGGGCGCAGTGAAAAAAAAAAAATACCATGGAGTCATTTCTGAGAAATGTGAAAATACATAAAAGCAATCCCAACATGTGCTATAAAATTTTAATGTATATTAAAATTAAACACCTATGTTTTAATAGTTTTGCTCTATTCCACTGCAGGAAAATAAAATAAATTTATAAATGAGATTAAAATTTACAAGTAGTTGGTTCCACTTGAGTAGCTTCATTCAAATGCAACATACTGGTTGAAACTGTAGAATATTTAAACTAGCTGATCCCTCCGGTGAAATTTTTACTTAGTGATTATTAACTACAGTTGAGCATTTTTGGTTTCCATTGTAATATGTGCTCCAGTACAGATACCACTATCTGATAAAATCAATATTGGTGCTTTTTTTCTTAGAGTGACCAATACATTATCACAAATTCCTTTTAAAAATACTTTGAAAGAGTAAATAACCAAAGCTTACTTTTTAAGCACCAATGGATCAAGTTTAATAAATTAAGAAGGCAAGTGTAATAGACATGCATTATCTCCTGCGTGTGCGTGTGTGAATGTGTGTGTGTGTGGGTGTGTGTGTGTGCATGTGTGTGTGTTTTCTTTACCCAGTTGCTAACCAGTTTGTAAGGCTCAGCTCATATAGTTATATTCTTGCATGTTGAAAAACATCTCCATAATCTCTCAAAATTTAGTGCTAACATTTTCCTTGGGTCTTTAATAACTCTAGAATTTTACTTTACCTGCAGCTTTTTAAATGTATAATATTTTCAATAGAAACATCTGGCTCTTACATCTTTTTAAAATAGTTAAAGCAAGGATACCTTTCCTGGAATCACACGGTGTGCATCCAAAGGGCAGGTCTTTCAAAATTATGCAGATGCATCTTTCTACTCTTTTAAGGTGAGTCCTCCAAGGCCCTATCAAAAATTCACCAAGCACAGCAAATTGGTTTTACTTTTTTTCATAAGAGGAATATACTGGAATAATATCTACCTACATTTCAGTTAAAATTGATTTAGAATTGCCTGCTATGAACCGGAAAATCTCTTAGGCACTTTTATATGTATTTTGCTATTTATTAATCACTAGAGTTCAATGAGAAAGACAGTCAATCTTTGTTTACATAATTAAGAATCTCAGTATAAAACAACTATTTTCTAAAAAATTCATAGCTGATGCATGAATTCTGGTTCTACAAAATCCAAGTTTGAATTTAATTCAAATTCAAGTCTCTTAAACCCATATAATATTTTTGAGTTCCTTAGATCCTAAAACTACTTGCAGGCAAAAAATATTTTGTAGTTCCAGTTGCAGTATTCAAGTGCAGAAAATGTAATACCCAAAATGCTTCACAAAATAATCTACTTATCAAAAATGCTTGTTTCTTCCATTTTTAAAGATTTTCTTATTTAGAATCTCAACAGCCTGCTTACTTAAAGTAGATATACCTGTTTAAAAATCTATTTTCTATAACTAATTTTGCTGTTTAAGAATTTCATGCAAATTTGCTTTCTTGTGCCTCATTTTTTCCATGCAACATAATGTTCTTGAGATTCTTCTGTGTTGCAGCATGCATCACAATTTATTACTTTTTATTGCTTAAAAATTCCATGGTATAGATATACCACCATTTGTTTATTCAGTCTCTTGTCAATGAATATTTGAGTTGTTTCCAATTCTTGGCTTCTATAAATTATTGATTGCCTGTGGCTAGAAATGAGTGAATTTGATTTCAGAAGGGTAGGAAGGAACATTTGCAATGATTAGTTATACAACTGTATATATTCAGGTAGAGTTTAATGTTTAAAAATGATATCTTAATAAATTTCACAAAATATTTATACTTATTTTGGTAACCAGAATGAGATGCAACTCATACAAATATGATCATTTCAATTCCTTTCTGTAAGCACTGTAATAGTTCTCTATATCATTAAAAAAATAATAATAATAAACTTCAGGCCTGGGCATGATGCCTCACGCCTATAATCCCAGAACTTTGGGAGGCAGAGGCGGGTGGATCACCTGAGGTCGGGTGTTTGAGACCAGCGTGACCAGCATGGAGAAACACTGTCTCCACTAAATAATCAAAATTAGCCAGGTGTGGTGGTAATCTCAGCTAGTCGGGGGCTGAAGCAGGAGAATCACTTGACCCCAGGAGGTAGAGGTTGCAGTGAGCCAAGATCATGCCATTGCTCTCCATCCTGGGCAACAAGAGAGAAATTCCAGGTCTCCAAAAAAAAAAAAATTTAATTAATTAAACTTCTTAGAATTTGTAGAAACCCTTCCCTTACTTGGTTACCAATCCATTACCCACCTTACTTACTTACTACTAATATTTTTAACTTGATCCTCTTAAAATACCTTCATGCTTAAATAATTTAAAGCTATATTTAACTTTTCTGCACATTCTACAATAATTTTTCTTTACATATTTCTTGAAATTATTTTCTACGTTATTCTCTTTTGTGCAATTTTTACCACAAACACACACACACACACACACCCCCCATTACCATCTCCATAAACATTATCTTCTGGACCATCATCACCATCACCACATCCAACAAAACTGGCAACTCTAGCACTCTGCAAAACTGAGTAGTTGTAATTCTTACTTCAGATTTGGACCAGGTGTAGTTATATACTGTTATTTGTAGTTCCGTCTCCACCATTCACAAACTGTGGAACCACAGACAGGATAACACATTTTTCTTATTCTCATATTCCTCATTACAAAATAAGGAGATTAAAGAATAGTGATAATAATGGTAACATTAATATACTAATGTGAGGATTCACATCGAGGATTAAATAAGAAAAGGAATATATGTAGTTCATCTAAGTATATGGCATAGGACAAACATTTACTTATTCACACTAAAAACAAAGCAACACGTTGGATGAATTATCTCTCCCTTTGCGAATATATTCCCATCATTTTCTTAAAACTTAAATCATTTCTTACATCATTTTCCTAAAGTACCACTGGGTATTTTATTTTGTTT
This sequence comes from Mandrillus leucophaeus, assembly GCF_000951045.1. Taxonomy (NCBI): domain Eukaryota; kingdom Metazoa; phylum Chordata; class Mammalia; order Primates; family Cercopithecidae; genus Mandrillus; species Mandrillus leucophaeus. Next base: position 3,628,985 of record NW_012103254.1, on the reverse strand, counting down.
GTATCTATCGCAAATGAAATTATTTTCTTGGTTTCTTTTTCAAATTACTTCCTGTTGGTATTTTATATCCTGCAACTTTTACTGAACACCTAATAATAACCTTAAGCAAAGAAGTGAAAGATCTCTACAATTAAACTAAAATACACTGATGAATGAAACTAAAGAGGACATCAAAGTGGAAAAATATTCCATGTTCATTAAATGGAAGAATTAGCATTGTTAAAATGTCCCTACTAATCAAGGCAATCTACAGGTTCAATGAAGTCTCAATCAAAATACCAAAGGCATTGTTCACAAAAATAGAAAATATAATCTGAAAATTTATATAGAACTATATGAAACCCAGAATAGCCAAAGTCTTCCTGAGCAAAAAGAACAAAACCGGAGGAATTATATTAACTGACTCCAAATTATGCTACAGAGGTATCATAACCCAAACAGCATGGTATTGGCATAAAATCAGACACATAGACAAATGGAACATAATAGAAAACCTAAAAATAAATCCACATATTTACAGTCAACTAATCTTCAACAAAGCTTCCAAGAACATATATTGGAGTAACGACAGTCTCTCCAATAAATGGTGCTGGTACAACTAGATATCCATTTGCAGAAAAGCAAAACTAGACCTCTTCCTCTTACTCTCTATATAAATCAAATCAAAGTGGATTAAAGACTTAAATATAAGACTTCAAACTATAAAAGTAATATAAGAAAATATTGGGGAAAATCTCCAGGACAATGGTCTGGGCAAATATTTCTTGAGTAAGGCCTCAAAACAACAGGCAACTAAAGCAAAGATGGACAAATGGGATCACAGCCAGATATAAATTTTCTGCACAGCAAAGGAAACAATCAGTGAAGTGAACAGACAACCTACATACTGGGAGAAAATATTTGCATGCTAATCATCTGACAAGGGATTGGTAATCCGAACATATAAGGAGCACAAACAACTCTATATTACTATTTTCCAAAAATAATTAATCTGATTACACATGGACAGAAGATCTGAAGAGATATTTCTCAAAAAAGACACACAAATGGCCAACAGGTATATAAAAAAAATGTTCAACATCTCTAATAATCAGTGAAATACAAATCAAAACTACAGTGAGATACCATCACACCACAGATAAACTGATTTTATCCAAAAGACAGGCAATAATGAATGATGGTCAAAATTGTGTAGAAAGGAGATTATATACTGCAGTAAGAATGTAAATTGGTACAGCCACTAGGGACAACAATATGTAGGTTCCTCAAAAGACTAAAAATAAAACTATCAAATGACCCAGCAATCTCACTGCTTGGTATATTTCAAAAAGAGAGGAAATCATTATGTAACACACGAGACACCTGCCCTTGTAGGTTTATCACAGCACTATTCAAAAGAATCATGCTGCTGTAAAGACACATGCACACGTATGTTTATTGCGGCACTATTCACAATAGCAAAGACTTGGAACCAACCCAAATGTCCATCGATGTTAGACTGGATTAAGAAAATGTGGCACATATACACCATGGAATACTATGCAGACATAAAAAAGGATGAGTTCATGTCCTTTGTAGGGACATGGATGAAGCTGGAAACCATCAGTCTGAGCAAACTATCCCAAGGACAGAAAACCAAACACCGCATGTTCTCACTCATAGGTGGGAATTCAACAATGAGAACACTTGGACGCAGGGTGGGGAACAACACACACTAGGGCCTGTAATGGGGTAGGGGGAAGTGGGAGGGATAGCATTAGGAGAAATACCTAATGTAAATGACAAGTTAATGGGTGCAGCACACTAACATGACACATGTATACATGTATAACAAACCTGCACATTGTGCACATGTACCTTAGAACTTAAAGTATAATTTAAAAAATATCATCAAGCTATGGAATCAACCTAAGCATCCGACAGTGGATAAATGGGTCAAAAAATGCAGTACATATATGCAATGGAATATTATTCATAAAAAGAACTAAATCCTGCCATTTGCAACAATATGGATGAATCTGGAAGACATTGTGTTAAGTGAAGTAAGTCACGCACCGAAAAAGTAAATATTGCATGTTTTCACTTATACGTGGCAGCTAAATATAATTGAACTTATGAAAATAGAGAGTAGTTTCCAGAGGCTGTGAAGAGTAGCAGAGGGGTGGGGGGATAAAGTGGGGATGGATAATGAGTACAAAATACAGTTAGATTGACTCAGTAAGATATAGTATTCAGTAGCATAATAGGATGACTTTAGTTTACAATAATTTATTGTATATTTTAAAGTAATTCAAAGAATGGAACTAGAATGTTGCTAACAAAAGGAATGATAAATGTTTGAACGATGGATACCCACAATACCCCCATTTGATCATTACACATTGTATATCTGTATCGACACATCAAATGTACCCCCTAAATATATACAACAATTATGTACCCATAGTGATTCAAAATACAACTTAAACTACCACATTAAAGTTATCTTGATTTTCCCACATCATTATATTTTTTGCTATACTTAAGCATCTCAAATAGATATAATTTTTAATATATCAAGTAAAGGTCAGTGTTTGGTAAATAGTAATATCTAAGAATATTTTTGAATTAAAGTGAAATAAAGTGTGTCTTCAATACAGTGCTTTTCTTAAGGCTAAAATAATTAAATTTCTGACTTTATAGTACAGTCATACAGGTCAAAATAATTCCTGGATATGTGAAAACCGTTTTCACATCAAATTGCTGTTTGTTAATTTGTCACATTTTCATGTCATACCTATTTCGGTGGCTTTTTCTCTTCAAATATATGGTATTTTGTAAACAAACAATTTTGTCATCTGCTTTTAAGAAAATCCAACCCTATGTGAAGTGATTTTCATGAAGTCAAAAAATTCATGTTACTATTCATTTTCTTTAGGCTGATTTTAACTACCAGTAAAAATATTCTAATGTGCTTATAATATAGATAACCACGTGGGTCTTTTTCCTTTTTCAAGACTAAAAGAAATTAAATAATTGGAATTTAATTGAAGTATATTGTATATATCACCATAAAGAGTTATTGTAAGACTGATTTAAAAAAAGCTGAATAGAGCAAATTATCATGTCCCTCACAGCTTTATATATTTCAAGGAGCTAAATAATATAAAGTATTGGTGTTAATTAATTGTCGTGATTTTTATATTATTTACTCAAGTGTATATATATGCATAATATGCATACTTAATGTAAATATTTAATGGGTAATTGAGAAACACATAGATTTCTAAACTTGTTTATAATCTGCATGGAGGCAATTCAACTGATATAAAATTTTAATTTACCTTCGTAATAGATAACTTTATTCAGAACAAAGAGAAAGGAGTTTAAAAGCTCCAAGCAAAAATGGTTACATATATAATAATTGTTTCACAAATATTTATTAAATTGATAAATAAATATATATCTTTTCTGGATAGCAGTGATGAATATATAATATATGGTAATTGATCCATAACCTAATGGATAGCATAGAAAAGCCTGTTTAGGATAGGACCTTAGTTATTTCTTGCAAATATTCTCATATTTTTGTTGGTTGTATAAATTTATTACAATAATACCTATAACAAATATTCAATGATTGTTAGTGACTGCCACAATTTCTACTAATATTAATACCACCAATACTAGTACTACGTTCTGTTTCTCTCTTTGCCTGTTTTGTTCCCTACAAACTGAAGAGAAAGATAGAATGCTTATTTTACAGAATTATTGTGAGTTAATACATGTAAAGACGAAAACATTTGACATCAAGAAAGTACAATGAAAATGTTGGGTTTTGCTATTATTATGTGGGGTGGGGAGGAGTTGGCCAGCAATTCTTATATTTTTACACATCCCTTTTTATCCTCTTATAAAATACAAACAAGGCAAACTGCATTGTTATTAGCAAGATGTTACATTTTACATTCCATACATCTGAATTGAGACTTCATTAAATCTAAGGTTTTATTTATCAAGAATCCATAAAAAATGTAAACAAAATATGCAACTGTGTATTTATTAATATGTACTTTGCAGTATTTTTAAAAAGAATAGACAAACTCAATACCTATCCAATGAAGGATAAGTTGAATTAGAGTATATTAGTAATAAAATACTAAATATCATTGACCTTTAAAAATGTTGGTAGGTCTACCTGTACTGACAGAGAGGTAGTGAAACTGTATTACTAAGTGTAAAAATTGTTAAATGTATGTAAATATACCATTAAAAATAAATAAATAAATCTAGAGGATTGTTATTTCTTGTAACTGAGAATTAAATTTTGGATTATTTCATTTCTCTCTCTCTCTCTCTCTCTCTCTCTCTCTCTCTCTCTCTCTCTCCATACACACACACACACACACATACACACACATATATAGACACACACACATATGTATACATACATACATATATATCAGTGACTGTTCCCAAATACTCAAATTAAGGTTTACTGTTGAGTAACAATATAATTACCAAAATTTTAAAACTGTGATTTAAACGAAGTTGAGTACAAAAGAGTTGAGAAATTGTTTGAGAAACCTGAATTTTTTGTTTAGTCATATTTATAGCCCTTCAGTTTTATAATATTGTTGCATAATATCTTATTTTGGGTGTAATAAACACCCTCATTGAAAAAAAAAAACATACTGTAAAAAGTGAACTATCTTGAATTATTTTTAAGGAAATCAGCGGAAGCTCATCCACGTTAAATTCCAAGTAACAGGAAATCATCTCTGATAAAAAGGCTTTCGTTAATGAGGTACTGATGTGTTTTATTACTCCAATTTTAATAATTTAAACATAGAATCATAATCAGTTCCATCTAAAGCATGAAACTACTTTTCCTAGTATCCCCTAACGTATTTGGTTTAAGGTTAAAATTTCTCAATGAGAGGAACTCTCCTGCGAATATGAAGTCACAACTAAAGGAAAAGCCATTATCTCTGGGAGCTTTTGGGGTCAGACACAGTAACTTTATAAGGTTTAGTGGTTTCAGCTAATGAGACACTTTTCTGGTAGTAATAAGCTTTGCAGACATCCAAGTGAACTCTCTGTATTGTTCCCTTTACCTCAATATAACTATGTTCCTAATAATTGCAATCATTTAAATATATTGATAATTTTCTTAAGTTTGAAAAATGAAAGAGAATCATAATAGATTTGAGTTAATTAAAATTTTGAGCAAATCTAATTATTTCTTCTGTCTTTCCTTTCAAAAAGTGAAGGAGCCTATGTATAAACTGATTTGCTTCCAGGAAAACCAAACGTGATTTAAATTTAAAAGCAAAAGAAAGGAATTCTTCCTACACTGTCCAGATTCCAGGGACTCATTTCCCAATTCTTTTGGCAGAATGAATGAATTCCTTTTTGCAGTTTTTGCTTTCCAACACACCTCTGCTAGAGGCTCATCTTAGAGTCCATGTTTGGAGAAATAGAAAGTAAAACAAAACCAATATCCCAAAAAATAAACTAATGAAACAACCAGCAAATTCACTTTTGGATGAGTTACTTCAAGTTTTCAGTTTCTTTCCTTCTCTGCTGGCTTCTCCTTACTTTCCAAGGTTCTTAGAGAGTTATTTAAATTTTGTTCGGAGACTTTAGTTATAATTTATCAGTAAGAGGCACAAGCTATAGTGGGTTTACTCTGTTTTGGCTGGGATGAAGAGTCAATAAATATTTGATTACTCTGAATTTGGGAAATTAATTTGTTATAAACATAATTGAGAATAGTCAGAAGAGACAATAAGAAAATGAAAATTATATCTAAAGGCAAGAAATAGGTACCGGTAAATTTTAAAAGTAAACAGCAATAAGTAAAAATAATAATTAATAACTTATTTCTTTAAATAAGGAATTCTTGGTATGTATGATTTAGAAGTATGCCAAATGCTTGGAGCATTGATAAAACATTTAGTAATTAAAAGGACTTGCTGGTTTTGAGCAAAATAATCTTGAAAATTTTGTAGCAATAAATATAAATTTTAAATTCCTCCATGTAATAATTTGTAATAAATTATTCATAAATTATCCTTATGTTTTACTAGCCCACGTAAAACAAAAAAAATTAATTAAATATCAAGAAAATACTGTCTGATTTTCATTTTAAACCAACTGACACTGATAAATTGTTAACATTCAATTAAGTTTCTTTAAAATATGAATAATTTACTATATTTTTAAATATATCATTTGAAAGCAAAATAAACCAAGGCAACTAGAACTCATTCTACTCTAATATTTTTGTTAATATTTATAGCATAACATCAAAAAATATTTTAAAATTATTTTTTACTATTTATTATCTTTGGTTTATTCTTAATATGCTGGTAATCTTAATATGTTGGTATGTGTATGTGCATGTGCTTTTTGTGTGTTTGGATGTACATACTTATATAACTATAATAGATAAAATTAAAATGTTTACATTTACTTTACATATTTATATAATATAATCAATGAAAATAGTATGCCAACATCAGTTTAAATGACAATACAATCCATGAGAAGACACAATATTTTTATAATTAAAATAATATAATTCTAATTTGTTGAAAATGTTGTCTCCCAGAAATACTATCTAAGCTCATTAAAATAAATAAAACTCTGTAGCCTTATATAAAAAGTTGTTAATGTTATTTAATTCATGCTAAAAGTTTGGTTTAGCTTTTCTTCTTACTTAGGAAGGAAGGCCATTAAAAATTTCTTCATTAAAATTTTTCTTCTAAACTACAGTTTTAGTAAGTGGAAAAGGATGCAAAATGATTGACCTTTTATTTTTTAAGAAAATATGTTTATCTTCACTATATATTCCTTGAGTGTGCATAAGATAATAGAAAAATCATTTTATAAACAGTTAATCTCCAATTTTCTTAATAAAAGGCAAAGTGAAAGAAAAATTGCAAAAAGAAAAATAAGAGGGAGCTGGAACTGACTCCAGACGTATATAAAATTACCACTAGGAAAAGCTAATGATCCTTCCTTTGCAGGCAAGGGAGAGTACTTATTTGTAGAAAGACCGATTTTGACATACACAGAAAAAAAGAAATCATAGTTGGTTTAAACAATAGTTTATGTTTTTGAAAATTTCATCTGCTGTATGATTAACAAAAACAAAGGTACAAAAATGTACTCCAAATACAGAAATGAAAGAAGGGGGCCTTGTTCATGATAATCACTATAATGTCTCTTTAAAAGTGAATAATAATCTTCCCATAAGGATTTTATTCCCTTTTCTCTTTCAAATCCTCTCTCAAATGAAGAATAAAAAATTTCCCAAGTAGCCATTGCAGTTTCAGATAGTACTTACTAGAGTTACAACTGTTAGAACGTTATGTATGTGAGAATTGCAATATAAAATAGGAAAACTGTACTTGTGGAAACCTTGTATCTCCACAGTCTGGCCAAAGATAAGTCATCACAAATTGAGTATCCAATGAATCCCTCAAGTCTGGCCAGAAAAAAATAAAAAAATAAAAAATAAATAAATAAATAAAACTGTTCTCATGGATACAAACAATAAAACTAAAGCATCTGTATGACTTTGAAAAGTTGATCCAAGGCAGAGTTTGTACAATGAATACTGGTCCAGAGAGACCTTCTGAACCCATCAGTCCTTTGAGATTATACAAGAGTTAATCATCACTCATATGTTGATCTTCTTTCTATATATTAATATTTTCTTGTAAACACATAGACTATGAATGGAGTAGATAGAAAGACAGATGATAGTGTTTTTAAAAACATGACAGTGTTTCTTGTAGGATAAGTGTTTTCAAATATGATCACTTAATCAAATGAGTTTTTAACAGGTTTTTATTTCCAAAGAGATAAAATGAATTCAGCATTTGGGAATTCCATATTGCAATTTACAACCAATATATGACTTTCACTTCACATCATCTCACTTTCATTATCTGAGAGAAGAAGTCTCTAGACCCTTCTTAACAAGTTCTTTTGAATTGATGGCAGTGGACATATTGACTAGATTTCAACAGAATCTTCAGAGATCATCACGCATTGACTCTCCAAAACTCCAGAAAAAGACAAAAACAAAAATAAACGAATGCAGCAAAGTTCAGTTTATTAGAAATTACACTGAAAGAGAATACTTCCAGGAAAGAGTTTTAATCGTTTCTCAGGGAGAGAAAATTTGGGAAAGAGTATTGATACATTTTTTATTAAAATAAATTTATAAATAATCTATCCATGGCAACCGTTGTATTTTTGCAGTCTACTTCTAGTTTAGACAGACAAGGCACTGGGTATGTATAATATGAAACCACATTTCTTCAATATTTCTTACAGATGCTACTATTAATTGGCTCAGAGAACTCACCATTAGGTGCAGTGCATCACTTAACAATGGCTGGGGAGTGAAAGAGGCAAGTAAATTTATTTTAAAATTTTAGCATTCTCCTTGTTCCAGTCTGAGTATATCAGAATTTAGAGTATATTAATGAAGATTGAAATGCTTCATGTTTAATGACTGTTTCATCTTTATTCAAAATATGTATACAAAGGAAAAGATACGTCTTTTCGTGGGTTTATAATGTCTTGATTAATGGAAGATTCATTATATGAATAGAGAATTTTTAATAAGTTAAAATTTTGAATCTTACATAAAATAAATAAAATAATATGAGCACATATTGAAAATTTTCTGACTCCTTAATTAGAGAACTAATCCAAAGATGAAGCTGGTCCAGAGGAGAAGTAGAGCAATGTTGACTTTTAAGACCCTTCAAAGCAATGCTGAAATGAATTTGCTAATAGACACAAAACTAGTTAATGTACTATTTTTAATAAACTGTCACATTTTAGCTATGTTTTCTATAGGTAATCTGTAGAAATAGATTAATACATAATCTATGAGCAAATATTTAAATAAACAAGCAATTTCCTCCATGTCGAAAGTATACTCTAATAGCAAATGCGAATTCAAAAGTACATTTTTTTCAGGAAACAAATTATCTTTACTTGCAACTGTTTGTACTCCCATAGATGCCAAAGTTCAGGCAGTAATGCTGTTACTTGATGTCTAAGTTTAAATAATTATTCTTTAGAGTCAGCATCAATATCTTTAAACTTTTTAAAGTTTTAAAATAATTTTAGGCTTACAAAAATTGCAAAATATTACAGAGTTTACTTATATTCCTCAACTTTTTTCATCTATTGTTAATATTTTACCCTGATTTCCAAACACAATTGTCCAATGAAGAAACCAAGGTCTTTGTGGATGTGGTTGATTCTAGGACTAGGGCAGGCAGGAAGATGTCAGAGACACTTGGGGGTTTCAGAAAGTAAGAAATGATTACAAAGAAGAAGAAAAAAAAGGAGAAAAAAAAAAAAAAAAGGGAAAAGCATATTGAAAGACTCCAGGGCCTACCTGAACGATTTCCTAATGATAAGACCTGCAGCAATTTGAGAAACAAAACATCAATATTTTTTAAGGAATGAAGGATATTTTTAAACAAAATGAAAATGCTATGGAACGAAATGTAGTCGGAGAAATGACCTCATTTGGATAGATGGGAAGGAAACAATGTCAAAAGGTACCTCCGACAGAGTTTTCTTTTTGTAATACGGAGTATTTGCAGGAATTGGCTATAGTTGTTGGCTTTCTTTAAGTATCTATGCTTATATACATCCTAGAAAGTCTTTGTGCAAACGCCTTTTCCAGTTTGAAAACCACTCGTACAATAAGTAGGGTTTCTGTTTCATATTTACTGTTATAAATGTCAATAAGAAAAGAAACAATAAATTTCAAATGTAGTCAGTAAACACATTTTTATTGAATGTCTACTAAACCCTAGGTACTCTCAGAAGTCCCTTCCTTTGAAAAACTTTTATTACAGTAAAACAAGATATTATTAATTTCATAGAGCAGATAATCAGTGAGTTAATTTTAGTGATTTTTTAAAGCACAGCACTATATACATTATTTGATTCCATACAAGAAGATAAATAAAAATATGCTTGAGCAATTATTAAATTTCCATGGAAACTAGAAGCATATATCTATATAAAACATTATACTTTATAAATATCAAATTGTACCAATAGCTTCAGATGTACCCATTTGTCTGACTTTGCTAGAATTATATAACTGCTTCTAAAACAAATGACTTTATAATGAAAGTCGCACAAAGTGAAAAATGCAGTATCTATTATCTACCTCCTATTTTTTCATTTTTAAATAATGGAACAAGCAAAATCTAATGGTTAATTTAAGATTTTAAAATAGATTACATAATATAATATCGTATAATGTAATATAATATAATATAATAATACTTTGCTACTAGATTCCAAATACTAAATTTTGATGTTCTTTGATATTTTAAAGATAACATTAGAATTCACAATGCTGCTATTTATAATTTTGAACATTTTAAAAATAATCACAAAATCACTGTTAGTGAAAATTAAAATTTTTACTAAGGATTAGTTTCTGAATTATAATTATTATTTTGGTAATATGAAATATAAAAAGATCTTATGTAAGTGGAAACAGTATTTCTAGTCTTGCACTAATCAAACCTGGGAATGTAGAGAGGTTCATGCTTGGTTGCTGCTTTTCTAATTCCTCAGATATATACTTTGTGTTATTCAGTGCCATAAAAACAATACTTCTTATAAGACATAATTCAACAGTTCAACAATTACGGTTATAGTACTTTTTATACTAATTATAGGCATAAAATATTTGAGTGAGACAGATTCAATATTAATCATATTTTACCTCTTACAATACAGGTCATATCACGTTATTCATAAGTATTCATTTGCATTATACACAACTTAGAAATAATCATGAGAAAATAACTGATTAATACATAAATGCCTAATATTATAAAATTACCTACTACTCATCTCTGTTTTATATAATTAACTTTACATTAAAATGTAACTTAAGCTTCATTATGTAATTACTAAAACACATATGTCATTAATTGTATTAACACTGTTTCCACTAAGATAATCAAAAAATTAACTTCTATTTTTATACTTGAATTTGGGATTGTGTACTCAGATTAATCTGTTTCAAATTATTTATCAATTATGCAACTATTCTTGTTTAATATACAACTATTTTACCAGTCATCTTTTAATGCAACCTTATCATTATTTTTAAAATTACTAATGTACTAATGTTCATTTGTGTAGTCATGTTTATATCAGTCCCAACCTTTGTTGATAGTAATTTGGCAGAAAAAGTCCAGGTTATCAGCCTTTCTGAACTGATGAAAGTGGTTTCCTTAGCAACTGAATCTCTCAGAACACCTGTTCTTCCCACTCATAATTCCTGCAGCTGAGATGTATGCACTTGAAAACTGACTTTTTATTTTGATTTTTGCTTCTATATATTCAGCTAGGTTAGGACTGAGAAAGTTTGCTGAGTTTGACTTACTTGCACAGCTCAACGGACCAAAGAGTCTGCATGCTTTAGACTTATTATTATGAATAACAATTAGTATTTCATCTCCCCCATCCCTGAAGTATTCTGCATGTATTTTCCAGAGTCCTGAGCAGCCAGCGATAATGGTAAGGTTTGGAAATCAAGCTAGAGCAATGGACATTCTCTAAGTGCGAATGACAAAACGTGGCTCCATTGTCACCCTCAGGCTTTTTATTCAGCCAACATTCATAATTCAATGGGCTTGGTAGTATAAAAGGGCAATGTGCCTGACTGCTTGAGAAAATTACTGTCATATTTTAGCTTATAAATTTTTAAAAATTATTCATTTTCTTGATTGCTAAGGTCATTCTCTTTGTCTTAAAAATTTAACTAAACTTATTCAGTTGTATTGTCTATAGTACAGCTCCTAAGGGCAATTAAAAGAAAAAAAATCAGTCAGTTATTTTCTCTTTCTTAGAACAAGTCGAGAAACTTAAAATACATTTTAATGTTTCATTTTAACAATTGCGTGAACACTTTCTTCTAATTTAAGAATTTTCATTTTAAAACATCTCAACATATTAAGTAAAAAATATACAAAAAAATGGCCTCTATAAACATATAAAACTTTCCATGTAGCGACCCATGTCAAAAAGAAAAGCTCATGCAGCTAGATTAAAGTTAATTTTCCAAATATTAATCAACCATCTCATCATATCTCAAATTTTCTTCACAGACTAACTTATGCTATTATTTCATTTAATTCTCCACTTATTTGTTGGTCATAATCTGATTTTCTAAGTATAATGTTAAGTAATGTCCTCAAAAAACTAACCTTTACCAATTAATTAAATGTTATGGATAGTTTATAACATTGTTTATAAAATTGTTTATAAAATTTATATGTCCATCCAAGATGAAATATGGCTCTAATTAGAGGAAACTATTTTCCTATTAGTAGACAAAAAAGAGTTGTGTAAAAATGATTTCCAATTGCCCATTCATTTTTCCCCTCAAATATGCCTATTTAAAATGATTTAAAACACATTTTTATAGTAGGCATTAAACTATTTCACTATTGAAATACAGATATTAAAAGCCTATGTCATCAGTGACCCACAAATGATATAATTTGAAGATGAATTATTATTATTTTCTCTTTTTCCCCTCATATACTACCAATCAACATTTCTTTTTCTTTTTTTTTTTTTTTTAGACAGAGTCTCGCTCTGTTGCCCAGACTGGAGAGCAGTGACATGATCTTGGCTAACTGCAACCTCCGCCTCCAGGGTTCAAGCAATTCTCTGTCTCAGTCTCCTCAGTAGCTGGGATTACAGGCGCCCGCTAAATTAAATTAATTAAATTAGTTAAATTTTGTATTTTTAGTACAGACGGAGTTTCACCATGCTGGCCAGCCTGGTCTTGAACTCCTGACCTCGTGATCCACACGCCTAGGCCTCCCAAAGTGCTGGTATTACAGGAGTGAGCCACCACACCTGGCCGACATTTCTCTTTCTTTTGGAATTATACATGTGCTAAAAATCCCAAGGAAAAAATATTTATACATCTCTGATATTCTTTAGAAACTCAATCCCTTATCATTATTATTACATTTTGAAATAGACACAGGAAATTTGAGGAAGAAATAACATGGTAAAACTTTAGATTCCATTCTGTAGTACTTTTTTCGTGTCAACAAATAACTTTATACATGAATTTGACCAGGGCCCAGTTCTCTTCTCAGACGTCATCACCTCATTCATGTTTTCTTCTCCTTCCTCATGACTTTCCTTCACTAATGGCAAGATAACTGTGTTTTTTCAACACTGTATCTCCAAAGATTAGCAAAATGCCTAACTTTTAAAACCAGCTTAACTTTATTTTTTGAAAGATCAGTGGAATTACAAAATTATAGTTTTATCTTTTAAATACCCATAGATTTAGCTAGTTATTGGATCTCTTACCTTTTATTGTCTGTGATAATTTAAAACCATTCATCTAGAAAACCAAATATTTGAGAGTGAACATCACAGAAAGATTGCATCTCTTACAGTAACTCTACTTGCTGGAACATATAAATCTCTAATTTTTGCAACATAATAGATGTTTGTTTCATAAACAGTAGTGCAATGTGTCATTACACATCTATAGGATGCCTGTATGGTGACTCTGGTGCTAAGTTTCCTTTTATCTTATGGTTTCTTAAGCCTTCAAAGATCTCTGCTTTCTGCTTTCTTTCTCTGCTTCAAAGATCTCTGCTTTCTTTCTCTCTCTGCTGATAGGATTGAGTACATGGATTAGACACACTCTCTGTACAGTATTTTTCTGTTTAAAATACATTTTAAGAATAGTTTTATATTTGGAGAAAAATTGAGAAGATAATAATAGAATTCCCGTATACCTTGCACACAACTTCCCCTATCAATGCCTTACATTAGTGTATTTGTTACATCAATGGCACCCATACTGATACAGTATTATTAACTAAAGTCCATATCTATAATGTTCTTTTTCTGTTCTATGATCCCACACAGGGTACCAAATTACATTAATTGGTATGTTTTTAGGCTATTCTTAGATGTGATTGTTTTTCAGAATTTCCTTGTTTTTGATGAATTTCAGTGGTCAGATAATTTGTAGAATATTCCCTCATTGCAATGTCTATTATTCTTTTCTTATTAGACAGAGGTTATGAGCCTTCAGGAGGAAGGACACAGATGTAAAATGCCATTTCATCACAATATATCAACAGTGTCTGTTATCAACATGTCTTATCACCATTTATATTGACTTTGATCACCTGGCGGAGGTAGTGTTTGTAGTTTTCTTCACTGTAAAGTTGCTCTTTTTTTTTTTTTTTTGCCTGTACTTTTGAGGTCTTATCCAAAAAAAATCATTGTCTATGTCCATGCCATTAAGCATTTCGTTGGCTTTTTTTTTTTTTTTTTTCGTTCCTTTCCATTTTGCGCTTTTTGGGAGGAAGTAACTTGGTGCGGCTCACGTTGATGCAAAGCGGATTTATGTTCTCTCTCCTTGAGGACAGGAGGTCTCCAATTCTAATCTATCACCACATTCCTCTTTCTGGCCTCCTCCCGCTTATCTGTAAACTCCCTGACTCCATCAGTGAGAAAGGTGGATGTCCTCCATTTATTTAACTGTTCAATTTCAGTATACATGTATAGCAGTACTAGAGCTGTTAAACTGGACCCTATTGAGAAATATCATTATCAGCTGGAGCACAGTGCTTATGTCTGTGTTTTTGCTGTTAGTTACACAGAATTTATTATTTTCTTAGGTCCACACCTTGTTCCCTCTTCACTCTATACACTGAGGCTGTTTTGTATACTCATAATATAGTTGCATCATTTTGTCACAATCTGTATTCTATTCTTCCTAAATGATTTTTTTGTTATTCATGTTATTAAGATTCATTTAGTATACTGTAACATTCTATGGATTTTGACAAATATATAGTGTCATTTATCTGTATTTACATTATCCTCGAGAATAGTTTCTCCATTTTAAAAATGCCCTGTGCTTTACATATTCAATTCCTCCTCTTCTTCCTTTCCCCAAAGCCCTGACTGTCACTCATCTTTTCACTGTTTCTAAGATTCATTGGTGTATTTTTTTGACTTAAGGGTTCAGTTGCTTTATCACTAAAAAAAAAAAAAAATCCCATTGTATGGATGAATCATTGTTTATCTCTTCATCTATTGAAGAACATCTTGATCATTTCTAGTTTTTGGCAATTATGAACAGACTGCTTATATAATATTCACATGCCAATTTTAGACATAGATTTTAAAGTAAGTTGGGTAAATACCAAGGAGTATATTTGATGGATCATGTGGCAAAACTATATTGACTTTGTAAGAAACTGCCAAACTGTTTTTTGAAGTGGTCTTTCTACGTTGTAATCTCACTCACAAGAAATGAGAACTGTTAATGTTTTGCATACCCACCTGAAATTGTCAACGTCAGTTTTATTTTTTTTAATTTTAGCTATTCTGTTGTGTGTGTACTGGTATTTCATTGTTGTTTTAATTTGTATTTTCCCAATAAAATGTCACAATATCTATATTTTTGTAGGTTTATTTGCCATCTAATATGTCTTCTTTGGTCTGTAACTGTTCAGATCTTTTGACCATGTCTTTATTTTTTTTTAGTTGTTTACTTTTAAGGATTTGCTTTTGGTTTTGGATATAAGCCTTTTATTATACATGTGTTTAAATTTTTTTCTCAGTCTGTACTTTTTTTTCATTGTCTCAACACTACTAACATTACTCACATGTTCTTACATGTTGTATCCTTTTTTCATTAAAATTCTTAATGTATTGATCTTGGTTTTATTAAATTTCTTGTCTGATAATTTCAAAAATATGTTGATAGGAGTCTAGTTCTGATAACTTCTTTGCTTCTTAGGACTTTTTGTTGTTGTTGTTGTTGTTGTTGTCCTTTAGCATGCCTTGTGAATTTTTGTCGAAGGCCTAAAATAATATATTTGGTAATAACAACTTAGGTAAAGGCTTTTAATGTGAGGTTTTATGTTTTTCTAGCTAAGATTAAATCAATGCTTAATGTTCATTGTAGCTGTAGCTAGCTTTCAGAGGCTTTGAATTCCAATAGTGTCCTTGAGTTGATATCCCCTGTTGTTTTTGGGCTTCCCTAAGAACTTCTACTTAAATGGGGGCTATGCCTTTGCATCTTTCAGCTGATGCCCAGTTGATTGATGATGTGGGGAACAGAAAGAATTCTGTAATTTTGTGTTTCAAGTATGGTATCTTAGATGTCCTATGTATCTGTGCTGTGACCTTCAACCTCCCTCCTCACATTGTACGTGAGACATTAAGACATAATAGAGTGGAGTCAGGTATTTTCTCTTTCATCATCTCAAATAAAGCTCTGGGAAAGTTTCATTCCTTGCTGGTTAGGCCTTTGTTTTGAGGAATTCTCTGGATAAATTAGAAATCGTCATTTTTCCCCTCATCCTGCCAGAACAATAGAGTATTTTGTAAGGATTTACCAAGGTCTTCTGGGGTTACTGGAAATAAACTTGTGGAAATTTGGGGGGACCTAGAGTTTCTCACTATCACAATAGTCTATATTTTACCCCCAGAAGTTCATCAAAGTTACGATATTCAAGTGTTCATACCAGTTTGTAGTTCCAGCATCTTCTGCTCCCAGTAAGTGTATTCTGACTATGATTATCGGTATTTATCTGTGTCTCCAAATTTTGTGTTTGCAGTGTGCCCTGTGACCTCAATTCTCTAACATATCCAAGAAAAGAGATGAATTATTTTGGTTTGTTCATTTCTTCCCTTGTTGCGAAACCAGTAGCAATACTTTCCAAGCACTTTACATGTCAGAGCTGAAACTGAATTCTGGAACAGTGATTTTTAGTGTACCTGTTCTCAAGAGGCATAGCACTTAGATCTCTTAATAGGGTTTGACCATGTCCTCAGCCAAATCTCAGCTTCAATTTTAGCTCCCACAATTCCCGCGTGTCATGGAAAGGACCTGGTGGGAGGTAATTGAGTCACAGGGACTGGTCTTTCCCATGCTGTTCTTGTGATAGCAAGTAAGTATCATGAGATCTGATAGTTTTATAAAGAAGAGTTTCTCAGCACAAGCTCTCTCTTGCCTGCCACCATGTAAAATGTGACTTTTCTCCTCCTTGCCTAGTGACATGATTGTTAGGCTTCCCCAGCCATGTAGAGCTGTGAGTCAATTAAACCTCTTCCCATTACAAATTACCCAGTCTTGGGTATGTCTTTATTAGCAGTGTGAAAACAGACTAATACATCTATATACCCTTGGCAAGAATTAGTAATATGGTCTTAACCAGCTGCATGGAAGCATTGGGAAGATAGTCTCTGGGGGAGCAGCTACATTCTAGAGACAGCTCCATGAGAAGAAGCGCCAGCCTTGGTGGACTATTAGGTCTCTCATTCATAGACCCTATGAAGGAAAAGGCAAAATCAACATTTAGAAACCATTTTCTGAATTCCAAACATTATACTAGACATTTTATATATGTGATCTCATTTACATTTTATACTCCCTAATTAACTAAAGGAGATTATCAGACCATGTAGGAAATTGAATCAGAGAATTTAGCCAAATGCCCAAGGGTACATAGCTCAATTGATATTTCTACCTAAATCCATGTAATTCTAAAGGCCATGTACTATTTAGAAAGTGAGTGAGCTGGGTTAAAGATTTTATAGGTATTTTAAACTAAATATGATTACATTTACAAAATCATTTGAGAAGAATTTATTATTTGCATTAGAAAATCTTCTAATCAAAATGTATTTCTTCTCATTTAGTCAAGTTGATTCTCACAGATTTGCCATTGCCTGTATGTAAAACACACAATATCCTCACTCCTGCTTTTCCTAAGGAAGCCCACAGTATCTTGTTTCTGGAAGGCCTTCCAATGTAAACCAGCCCTCCGTAGCAGTCCAGAGCCCCATTTTTTTGTATTAAATTCATGTTTGCTGTGGTGAATAACATATTCTAACTGCAAAGCCTCTTTGTTTTCAGCATAAAGGAAAGTTACTCAGATAGTAACTGACTTCTTTACTGAATTCAATTTTAACATTTACTTGGTTGAATCTCCTGAGTATACCAAGTCGCCAAGTCTATCACCAGAAAATAATAGTGCTATCTCATTTTCAATATTATTCACCTTTTATCTTATTGCACTTGCTAGGATGTTATAAAACAATACCAAAATCATCAAGTATGTTTGTCTTTCTACACATCAATTCTTGTTGGGACTATTGTGATGACTTCATAACAAGGTCTCTAGATCTGATTTTTATTCTAAACAATCAATCCTTCACATAGTCATACTTAAAGTATTTTATTTTCATAGGTCTGGCTTTTGCAATAGCTGATTAGATCAATAATGACAGAAACTATGAAAATTATGCCAATGACACCTTTCTAATGATTTCTACAGCATCTAAAACTGTATAACTACACAGTAAAACAATTTATGTTGAATTATCTTTTATTTATTTTTAACTTTTACTAGCCCTTTGAAACATCTTATATAACTAAAGGGAATAGAACACATAACAAAAGCAGAGTCTTTTTAATAATTATATAGAGAAGAGAAAAATTTGTTGAGAATCTAGAGATATCATGAAATTGGGCTTCCCAAGGCTCGGTGATCTGGCATGGAGAGGATTGTAGGAGTAGATAGGCCAAATATACTCTCTTCCCTCTTTCTGCTATCCTGCCAATAATTCTATTGTATAAACTCACCAAGATACCAGCGGACAAAGAGTTCATTGGTGAAGTCCAGAAAAGTTAGCTTCACTGGACACTCAACAGAAGGGAAATAAAGAAGAGGAGAAGGGCTGTGAAGAGTCAGAAGGAAACCCTCCAGCACAGGTGAATTTGATACTGTGCCAGGCAAAACACATTCTGTCTTCCAACACAGGGCATGAAGAGTCAGATCAACTACTATAATGTTATGTGGTAGTATTAATTCAGTCATACTTAACATACTCATTCCTCAATCTTAACGTCTTAGTCATCATCAGTGACTTTCAAATAAGCTACTGGGGAAACAAATAAATATTTAAGTAAAATAAAACACACTCTTCATAGTCTTTGTTTCTGTATCAGAACACTTAGTTGATAATAATAACTTCCTTCATTGCCACTGTGTCTTAAATTCTTCCAGCACCTTAGGAGAACTGACTACATGAAGACAAAACCCAATCCTTTATATGAAATCTGAGACCACAGTGATCTGTGTTCACTGAATTTCTGTACTTTAACCAATCTACACTAGCAACTCTCAAGGAGCGTTTCACTGAACAATCTGGATTCCAAACATGGTCTTTTTTACTGCAATTATATAAAAACAATAAAAATTCCTCTTGGGAATCAGGCTCCATTGCTGTGCTAACCATCTTTCTGTCTGTTGTTGGAAGCCAGTAAATAGTCTTAATTTACAATTTAACAGAAAAACAAAGCAATCTATGGGTACTAGTAGAAACATTCCTTCCTTGGTAACTAAGACCTTCACACCTACTTCACGAAAACTTGTGAGAAAAGGGAACAAACACTTATTCAATGGGATATTTGGTGTCATAAGGAGAAGAACTACTCTCAAATGTATCCTGTCATTCATACCTCTGCATTCTGACTAGGGATGTGAGGTCATATATTGGCTTTTATTTAAGGCTTCAAGCAGAAGCTTCCCAACTGGGACTATAATGGAAACCTCCACAGGACATTCTGCCTTTTATCAAGCCAGCTGCCCTGTAGCATTGGAGCACTAAAAATGTTAAACTCCTGTCTTGGAGTACTTTGTCACACTACTTTCTCTGTAAAGGAAGAATGTCAGTTAGTATTCTACAATTCCAAAAATAATGAGGATGGCAGAAACATTACAGGCAAGGAAGGCAAATCTGCAACCAAACTAATGTTTCTATTTTTTAAAAAATTTGTGAGTACATGATATTGTACATATTTATGGTATACATGAGATATTTTGATGCCAGCATACAATGTATGATAATCACATCAGGATAATGGGGTACCAATTACTTCAAACATTTGTCCTTTGTGTCACAAATAATCCAATTATACTCTTTTAGTTATTTTGAGATGTACAATAAATTATTGTTGGCTGTAGTCACCTTGCTGTACTATCGAATACTGTTCCTTCTTTCTGATGATATTTTTATTCCCATCAACCATCCCCACTCCTTCACACCCCATGCTACTCTTCCCAGCTTCTGGTAACCATCACTCTACACTCTATCTTCATGAGTTCAATTGTTTTCATGTTTAGCTACCACAAATAAGTGAGAACACTTGAAGTTTTTCTGTGTCTGGCTTCTTTGCCTTAGTGTAATGTCCTCAGGTTGAATCCATGTTGTTGCAACTGACAGGATCTCATTCTTTTTATGGCTAAAAAGTGCTCCATTAAGTACACGTACCACATTTTCTTTATCCATTCATCTGTTGATGGACACTTAGGTTGTTTTCAAATCTTGGCTATTGTGGAGAGCGCTACAATAAACATGAAAGTACATCAGGGCATGGTGGCTCACACGTGTAATTCCAACATTTTGTGAAGCTGAGGCTGGTGAATCACTTGAGACCAGGAGTTTGAGACCAGATTTATATATTTATGTCTGTGTTTTCTACTCTTTGCCATTGGTCTGCATGCCTGTCTTTATGCCAGTATCATGTTATTTTGATTACTATAGCTTTGTAGTATAATTTGAGGTCAGGCAATGTGATTCATCCAGTTTTGTTCTTTTTGCTCACAATGGCTCTGACTCTCCTGGGTCTTTTGTGGTTTCATAATAATTTTAAGATTAGTTTTGCTGTTTCTGTAAAGAACATCATTGGTATTTTGATAGGGATTGCACTGAATCTGTAGATTCCTTTGGGCAGTATGGACATTTTAACAATAGTGACTCTCCCAATATGTGAACATAGAATATCTTTCCATTTTTCTGTGTTCTCCTAGATTTCTTTCATCAGTGTTTTATAGTTTTTGTTGTAGTGATCTTTCACTTATTTGGTTAAGTTTATTTCTAAGTATTTTATTTTATTTGTAGCTATTGTAAATGATATTACTTTCTTGATTTATTTTTCAGATTCTTCACTCGTGCCATATACAAATGTTAAATATTTTTGTATGTTGATTCTTATATCCTGCAACTTTACCAAATTTTTAAAATCAGTTCTAGTAGTTTTTTCATGAAATCTATTTTTTTTTTCCAAATATAGGACTATATTATCATCAAACAAGTATGAACTGACCTCTTCCTTTCCAGTGTGGAAGTCATTTATTTCTCCTGTCTGATTGCTCTAGCAAGGATTCATTGGATACTTGTCCAGTACTAATTCGAATAACAGTGGTGAAAGGCTTTCAGTTTTTCTCCATTCAGTATGGGCACTCCACTAGCTGTGGGTGTGTGATATATGCCTTTTATTGTGTTGAGGTGTGTTCCTGCCATTACCCACTTTTTTGAGGGTTCTTATTATGAAAGGATGTTGAATTTTATCAAATGCCTTTTAAGGGTCAATTGAAATGAGCATATGGTTTTTGCCCTTCATTCTGTTGATCAACCAATGTATCACATTGGTTGATTTGCGTATGTTGAACCATCCTTGCATACCTGGAATAAATTCCATTTGGTCATGATGAATGATTTCTTCAATATGTTGTTGAATTTGATTTGCTAGCATTTTGTTGAAGACTTATACATAAATGTTCATCAGGGACATTGGCTTGTAGATTTTTTTTTTTTTTTTTTTTTTTTTTAATGTAGCCTTGTTTGGTTTTGATTTCAGCTTGCCACTGGCCTCAGAACATGAGCTTGGAAGTATTCCCCCATCTTCTATTTTTCAGAATAGTTTGAATAAGGTAGTATTCATTCTTCTTTAAATGTTTGGTAAAATTTACAGCGAAGCCATTGAGCCCTAGGCTTTTCTTTGCCATAGGACTTTTCTTAAAGCTTCAATCTCATTACTTGTTATTGTCCTGTTCAGGTTTTGGATTTCTTCTTGGTTATATGTTGATATGTTTTATGTATCTAGACATGTATCCATTTCTTCTAGGTTTTTCAGTGTACTGTAATATATTTGCTCATAGTAGCCTCTAATGATCTTTTGAATTTCTGCAGGATTGGTTCTAGTGTCCTATTTTTCACCTCTGGTTTTATTTGTGTCTTCTCTCTTTTTTCTTAGTCTAGCTAGAGGTTTGACAATTATGTTTATTTTAAAAAAACCTTTTTCTTTTCTCTATCTTCAGTATTTTTTCATTTCAATTACATTTATTTCTCTCTCATCTTTATTTTTTTTTATTCTGCTAAATTTGAGTTTTGTTTGCTCTTGCTTTTCTAGTTCTTTAAAATGCATCATTAGGTTATTTATTGAAAGTTTTTCTACCTTTTATGATATAGGCGTTTATTCTCATAAACTTTCCTTAGTATTGCTTTGCTGTGTCTTATAGGTTTTGGTATGTTGTGTTTCCATTTTTCTTTGTTTTGAGAATTTTTTAAAGTTTTTTCACTGACCCATGGGTCATTCAGGAGCATATTGTTTAATTTCCATATGTTTGCATAGTTTCAAAATTTCTCTTGTTATTGGTTTCTAGGTTTTTTTTTAATGATCTGGAAGGATACTTGATATAATTTCAATTTTTTGAATTTTTAAGACATTTTGTGGCCTAACATGTGGCATATGGTTTATTTTTGAGAATGGCCTATGTGCTGAGGAAAATAACATGTATTAAATGCTCTATAAATACCTGTTAGTTCCATTAGGTGTATAGTACAGATTAAATTTGATGTTTTTTTGTTGATTTTCAGTCTGGATGATCTATCCAATGTTGAAAGTGTGGGTTTGAAGTCTCCAGGTACTATTTTACTGGAGTCTATCTCTCTCTTTACCTCCAATAACATTTTCTTCTATTCAGCCATTTTTCTCCACCTCTCTGTGTTTATTTATTTATTTATTTTGTAGGCAAATTGCTACTCTGTCCGTCATGGAAAGGATCCTACATAGTTCATTTGCAATCTGAACCTTCTACAAAAGGTGTCCTGTGAGAGGCTAGGTGTTGGCCAATATTTTGAGGCAGTTGGACTTTTGGGAATAGCAGGATCTTGGCCAATCCATGCATAAGTTCAATTTCTGTCACTATGAAAAATTTACCTATAGACTCTTTGATCAAGACTATGGTGGCAAGGTAAAGAGTTTGGGTTGCATCTATAAGTTTTTGAAACAGTTTTTGTTGTTGTTGTTGTTTTTAAATTTTATTTTAAGTTCAGGGATCCATGTGCAGATTTGTTATGTAAGTAGACCCCATGATGGGGCTTTGTTGTACCAATTATTTCATTACCGAGTTATTAAGTTTTGTTTTTAACTTGTTTTTGGAATTAGCAAATCTTTTTCTGTGAAGAGCCAGAAAATAAATGTTTAAGACTTTGCTGTCTATGTGATTTCTATTACAACTGCTCATCTCTGTGGTTCCAAGTACAAAAGCAGCCACAGACAATACACAAATGAATAAATGTGGCTGCATTTCAATAAAACTTAATTTATGCAAACAAGGTAGCAGATTTAATTTACAGGCATAGTTTGCCATCCCCTGACTACTTGATTATCGTCATTTCTTAATTAATCTGTAAGCTAGGCTTCTGTTAATTGGCAATAAAGCCAGTGTCAGTGTGTAGCACATGAGTCTGATCCAGTTGTGTGCTGGATCTAGCTTGCACTGGCTTCCACCAGCCAATTATGTACATCTCTGCCTGTCTCCAAATATTGACCAGGTTAGGAGTATTATATTATGGAAATCCACAAACGCTCCTAATCAGGGCTTCTTACTACCTGTAGCTGTGAAGCTGTTTGTTGAGACTTTGCTCATGCAGTTTAATAGTCTTCAAGTCTGGATTAAATTTTTGCCAACTCTATTTTACAATGTAAGGCTTCTCTATGTGTCCAGTTGATTGAATAAGTGAGGTTACATGTAATTCATAATATCTTGCTTGATTTTTTCCTATCCAGGCTTAGAAGTTTTCCGATTACATATATAAAGCAGAGTCTTACTAGGCTGTTCATCCATTTGGTTCATAGATACCCCAACACCAAGCAGCAATCAGTCAGATCCCTGCTGATCAAAAAACTATGAGAATAACGTTGGTTTGGTTCTATTACTTGCTATGATAATTAGGTTTCTCTGTCTTTGCTGGTTAAGCATAGAAACCTGTCTTCAATTCTAACCTCAATATTTCTATTGAGATGAAGAACTCAATTTCCCCAGCTACCTGGGAGGCTGAAGGGGGAAGATCACTTGAACCCAGTAAGTCAAGATGTAGTAAGCCATAATTGTGCTACTGCACTCCAGCCTGGGTGATGAAGTGAGACCCTGTCAAAAAAAAAAAAAAAAAAAAAAAAAAAGGAGACAGAGAGAGAGAAAATAAAAAAGAACTCAACATTATCATTGTTTCATTTACCTTTATCTACCTCCACCACAACTTTGCTATTCCAGCAAAGCTGGTGACTACCTCTCCGATGGGTTAACTGACAAAGGGTAAGGAATGTAACCACCAGGTAGGTCCTTCAGGGGCCGTGTTAGGAGGTAGCAAGAAACACAATAGATCAGTTTCAAAAATTTCCTCAATGTAAGTCTTTTAGTTTATTTCTGTATTAAAAAGCAGTAATTCAAGCACTAAACCTCCTTTACTCCAGGCAACTGTGAATCTAGGCATAGAATTAGGCAACTAGCAGATCATAAAAGGCACTGTTAGTTGATTGTTCTAATATAACTTTCAGAGGCCTCCCATTCTGTACCACTCTGATACCAGTTATCCTATGAGTCAGAGTTCTGGTGAAAAACAGACAGCACATATAAAATGTCATTGAGAATTGTTTAGAAAAGAAGCCATTTGAAAATGAGTAGGTAGCATGAAAACTGCAAGTAATAGGGGATCTCAGGGACAACAATAGTAGGAGCTTCTCTACCCTAGACCTGAGAGAGTAGGAAAGAACTATTTTTAGGGTAAAGCTGCCCATCAAGTTGTCATCTTTGGTGCAGGGACACAGAAAACATGGAGTGATCTGACAGGGAGTGTGTCAGAGGAATCAGTTTCCCAACCTAGTTAAAGCCAATTAATAGACACAGTGTTGTCAGGCAGACTGTTGAGGCTTCCCATTAAAGTCAGTGCTCTAGGCGGGAGAACTGATTTGAGAATAGTCAAGAGTGAATCTAAAACAGTTATAAGAAAACATATACCATGTATATAGTGTGAAAGCATAAAAGTTGTTCTAAGAAAACTATAAATTCAAAGATGGATCAGGGAAAAAATAGCATCAGAAAAGACAATGGAAAAATTTCAAAGGTGAATGATTTTGTCAATAATATTAACACAAACCACAGTAAGTATAACAACTTTAATTAAATATTACAAATTTAGTGTTACCCAGAAACTGGAAACATCTCAGTATTTTTTAAAACATCTGTATGTAGTATTGATCATTTTTCTTAACATGAGGAATATGTGTAATGTCTCTAAAGTTACACAGAAAGTAGGTTAAAGGCTATTTTGTGTCAAAGTCAGCCCTCAAATACTTGACTCTAAATAACTAATTCAAATGCTATGGAGTAGTTGAGAAGGGAAAGAAAGGAAATATTGTTGAATTTGCCAAAGTTTCTGATTGGTTATTAGAGATTCCTGGTATTAAAATGATGGGTTCTATAAGAGATGAAGATAGTAGTTCTATATCATACATTCTCAGGAATTTGATTTTGATTTGATTTGATTTAAATAGGTAGAATTGTAAATAAGGGCTGATATTGTTGAGTGTCAGTGGTTGTATGCTTATATATTTAAGCATACAAACACACACACATCTTTTAAATAGCATACTTATACATATTCAAAAATAAGTGGAATACAACATTTTACAAAAAAAGTTAAAAATGTTATTGAATGAGATGATATATAGGCAACAAAATTTCAAATCATGTAGGATAAGATTGGTTTCAGTGTACAAGAATTTGCTTCCTGTAATTTTCTTATTAAAAGAGAATTAGTATTATAAGGAAATGATTTTGAGTTCATTGAACATCTAGTTTTTAATATAAAATGTTAGTAAAATGTGTTACACTTATCCACACAGACACACACATTTTAGACAAGAATATTTAAAAAGTTATACCTTTATCTTTTTTCCTGTTTTATGTTTGTCTTAGAACTTTTAGAAAATCTTCCTATATTACGATTGATAATGCTATATTTTGCAATCAACTTTTGTCTATCTTTGCTATTAACTTCTAAATTATTTGCATTGTTTTCTATTTGAAATAAAAAAAAATAAACCAGTGGCCTAGACTATCTATCTTTAGATGAAGAACCCCGAGGTTCATACATTTGCAGAAGAGAGCTTTATTTCATATAAAGGGTTATAGCCTGGAGGCTGGCAATCCTGAAGTTTGGCTGATAAACATATGAAAAAATGCTCAGTATCACTAACTATCAGGGAAATGCAAATCAAAACCACAATGTGATAACACCTTACTTCTGCAAGAATGACCATCATCAAAAAATCAAAAATAGGCCGGGTGCAGTGGCTCACGCCTGTAATCCCAGCACTTTAGATGGTCGAGGTGGGCAGATCACAAGGTCAGGAGATCGGTACCACCCTGTCTAACATGGTGAAACCCTGTCTCTACTAAAAACACAAAAAAGTTAGCCAGGCGTGGTGGCACATGCCTGTTGTCCCAGCTACTTGGGAGGCTGAGGCACAAGAATCGCTTGAACCTAGGAAACAGAGGTTGTGTGCTGACATCGTGCCACTGCACTCCAGCCTGGTCAACAGAGCAAGATTTTGTCTCAAAAAAGAAAAAACAAATAAAAAATAATAGATGTTGGTAGATGTTGGCATTGGTATAGTAAGAAGGGAACACTTTTACACTGTTGGTGGAAATGTAGGCTAGTATACCCCTATGGAAAACAGTGTGGAAATTCCTTAAAGAACTAAAAGTAGATCTACCCAGCAATCCCACTACTGGTTATCTACCTGGATACCCAGAAGAAAAGACGCCATTATACAAAAAAACACTCGTACACGCATGTTTATAGCAGCACAATTCGCAATTGCAAAAATATGGAACCAGCCCAAATGCCCATCAATCAACGAGTGGATAAAGAAAATGTCATACACACACACACACACACACACACACACACACACACACACACATACATACACACACACACATATATATGTAAAATGTAACTATATACATAAATAATGTATCTATATGCATATCATGTATCTCATATATATATATACACATACACACACACACACACCATGGAATTGTACTCAGACATAAAAAGGAACAAAATAATGAAAATAATGGCATTTGCAGCAACCTGGATGGAGTTGGAGACCATTATTCTAAGTGAAGTAACTCAGGAATGGAAAACCAAATATTGTATGTTCTCACTCATAAGTTGGAGCTTAGCTATGAGGAGGCAAATGAATAAGAACGATACAATGAACTTCGGGGACTTTGTAACTAAACACCACCTGCACACCAAAAACCTACTGAAATAAATACACACACAAAAAAAAATTAAAAATAATTCTCCCAAGCATTGGTAAGCAAATATTTAAATGTAAAAAAAAAAAAAAAAAAAAAGATAGTTCTGAAGCCGCATGCAATTCTGATTTGATGTGAGACTTACCTTTCCACATCAAGTTGGTGAAATAAGAAAATAATGACTCCCTGCCAGTGATTGCTCATTATCTGTCATGGAATGCTCTAAATAATATATAGTGCAAAATTTCACCACCCTATCACGCTTCTGAGAATGTTCAAGTAAGACGACATCCATTTTACAGATGAAGTACAGTATGAGATGGTTAAATAACCTGCCAAAATACTCAGCTCATAATTACTTGTGCCCTACCCATTGAACACCACCTTTTGCTACCCTCTATGTCTGCCACTATAGTTTACAAATCCAAGATCCTTAAAATAAGCTACATATTTAAATCCCATGTTGCCATTTACATGCAATGGAATAATGGAGAACCGAGAAACCATAGGCCTTTCGTCTTGTGTGATACGAGGAGACATCACACACCGTGGTCTGTGGCGTGCAATGCATGTGTTTCAAAGTCCTTGACAACAGTTCCACAATGTAGGATATTATTTGAAATCAAATAAAAGTGAAAAAGTCATTTTGATATTTTAACTTCATGGAAATGAGATACGTGTTATTTTTTCTAGCTGTCATTTCCCTACCCTCTCACCTTAACCCTGTTAAATCCACAAATGCTTTTCACATAACTTCAGGGGGAAACATTGCTGTAGAAAATCAAGAAAAAGAATATTTAATCTAGACATGACTGGATTTGTATTTATTGATATAAACTAATTTTTGCCTTTCATTTTAGACCTAGCTATCATGACTTATTCCTATTACAAGAGAAAATTAAGTTTCTTCAGATGATTCTCTACATTTAAAAATGTTAAAAAAGAGTGATATCCTTTCTATTTAATCAAAATTTACTGTGCTTTGTGAAAGACTCAAACACTACGCAGGAGGGGAGAGAATATCACATTACTAAAATATTTGTACATGAGATTTTCAAATATGATCTTTTATCTAAATCAATACAACTTTTGATTTCATAGTTTTTTGTTTGTTTGTTTGTTCGTTTTGAGACAGAGTCCCGCTCTGTCGCCCAGGCTGGAGTGCAATGGCCGGATCTCGGCTCACTGCAAGCTCCGCCTCCCGGGTTCACGCCATTCTCCTGCCTCAGCCTCCTGAGCAGCTGGGACTACAGGCGCCCGCCACCACGCCCAGCTAATTTTTTGTATTTTTGGTAGAGACGGGGTTTCACCATGTGAGCCCGGATGGTTCATAGTGTTGTTAATTATAATTTTATAGCGTTTTATGATTCAATAAATGATAATAAGGACAAGTTTTACTTCGATATTAATTTTTCATTGTGTCCTTGTGAGTAAAGTAATACATTAGGAATATATGGAAGTTTTCACAAAATGAATAAGAAAATACTCTATCTCACATTAGTTTAAGTTGTTGAAGATAAGAAAATATTGTTATTGAAAAAAACTACCAAATGCATTCTCTAAATATGAAAAAAGTGTAAAAAAGATATACTAGATGCTTTACAAATGTGACTCAGAATCTTCCAACAATAAAAACCCATCTTGCATCAAATGACGATACCAACATATATCTTCTTAGGTGGAAAATGATTTTTCTTGCCAAGTATAGTTTTTGTCTGTCTAGCAGTTAGTTTACAAAGAGTTTACAAAGTAAAAGTATGCCAAAATTGAGAATGTTATGTATTAATTACATTCAAATTTTCCATTTTTTTCGTTAAGCATGAGAAACATTTTGTTCAGATTTAAAACTGAAAAACAAGTTAAGGACATCTATAATGACTTCTGGTGTCTCTTGAATATTCATATTTGGGTCATTATCTTCCCAAGGGCAGAAGAAACTTTTATTGATTTGCATGATTCCTAATGGGCATATTACTTTAGGCATCAACAACTAAGAAACAATTCTAAATTGAATTTATACCTAACAGATAAAGAGCACATGAAACAATCATTTCTTGTTGTTATTTTTGCTTTGAATTCTGCTTTTGTAGTTTAGTTTATAAGGTAGTTAACTCCTCATGGACAACAACACCATTATTTTATATGAAATGCTTGTTTCCTATCCTGTGAGATACAATTGTGTTAACTAAGCAAAAATTATTAATGCATAAAAATGTCAAAAGAAAGTATTTTTGACAGTTATCCATCAAATTATAGAGGCTAATATGCTGCATAATTCTACTTTACAAGAACTTCATCTTGGTTGCGTTTGTGTGTTAACAAAATCATCTTTTTCCTTTCTAATTTTTTCAGCAATGGCATACTAAATATGTATTGTAATATAATATTTTTAGCAGGCATATTTCATACTGTTTAAAATCATTTATGCAAGATGTAAAGCAAAAACCAAATAAACCTCCAAGCCATAATTAGTACTACAATTCAGCTTATTTTAATTATATTGAAAAAGTATTTGAAACTAATACAAAACAGTTTTAATTCACCTGTTAATGTTATTATTCTCAACTTACCAACTAAGTGTGGCAATTATCGTTTCCACTTTACCTTCTTTTCCTCACCAGCCTATTCATGTAAAATGTTTTGAATGCACATTGCCAAATTTATACAGATGAATGTTATATGTGTGTAAAGGTATGTTTCCACATGGGTGAAATTAATTCACATCCTTGATAGTTGGATCTAACAGAACTGACACAAATATTAATTAATGGTCATTTAAACCTATTTATAGCATTAACCTCTGGCGTTATAAGTTTTAATATTATCTTAGACTTTTCAAAGATTGATTTGATTTTTTATATTTAAGCAGTCTTATTTAGATTAAGCAGTCTAATTCAGTTGATATTTACATAATACTAGACTTTTCTTTTTTTTTCTTTTTTTTTTTTTTTTGAGACAGAGTCTCCCTCTGCTTCCCAAGCTGGAGTGCAACAGCGTGATCTTGGCTCACTACAACCTCCGCCTTCTGGGTTCAAACAATTCCTCTGCCTCAGTCTCCTGAGTAGCTGGGACTATAAGCACGTGCCACCAGACCCGGCTAATTTTTGTTTTCTATTTTAGTAGAGACGAGGTTTCACCATGTTGCCCAGGGTAGTCTCAAACTCCCAAGCTCAAGCAATCTGCCTGCCTCGGCCTCCCAAAGTGCTGGGATTACAGGCATGTGCCACCTCACCTGGCCATAATACTAGACTTATAATCAAACAATAAAGACATTAAAATAAGTAATAATAATTTTACATAAGATTAGTATAGTAAAAGGAGGAATGTGGCAATTAAACACATTCTGAATGGGTGTTGCTGAAGAGTCAAAAAATATTTTAACAAATGCTGGTGAGGTTACACAGAAAAAGAAGCACTTATATACTGTTGGCAGGAGCATAAATTAGTTCAAACATTGTGGAATAAATTATGGCAATTCCTCAAAGACCCAAAGACAGAAATACTATTCGACAGAGCAGTTCCATTACTAGGTATATACCCAAAGGAACAGAAATCATTCTACTATAAAGACACATGCATAGGTATGTTTATTGCAGCACTATTCACACTAGTCAAGATATGGAGTCAACCTAAATGCCTATCAACAATAATAGGCTGGATAAAGAAAATGTGCATGGAATACTATGCAGCCATAAAAAGAACAAGATCATGTCCTTTGCAGGGACATGCATGGAGTTGGAGGCCATTATTCTTCACAAACTAATGCAAGAACAGAAAACCAAATACCACATGTTCTCACTTACAAGTGAGAGCTAAATAATGAGAACACAAGGACACATAGAGGGAACTGGGCCTATTAGAGGGTAGAGAGTGGCAAGAGGGAAAGGATCAGGAAAAAACAACGAATGAGTACCAGGCTTAATACCTGGGTGATAAAATAATATGTACAGCAAAGCCCATGACACACGTTTACCTGTGTAACAAATCTGCACATGTACTGCTGAATTTAAAAGTTAAAAAAATATATTCTGAAATAATAAAACATTTCCAAATTGTATATTTTATATTATGTTCCCACTATTGTCAATTAGTACACGTGTTGATACAAAAATAAATCTATTTCTTTTAAGAATATAATTCAGGCCGGGCGCAGTGGCTCAAGCCTGTAATCCCAGAACTTTGGGAGGCTGAGAAGGGCGGATCACCAGGTCAGAAGATCCAGACCATCCTGGCGAACACGGTGAAACCCCGTCTCTGTCTCTTATACACATCTAGATGTGTATAAGAGACAGAGAGGGGGGGCCACTAATGTAATCATTTGCTTGATACCTATACTCTCTAAGACAGTAAAAGAAAAGCTTCATTTTCCATTATTTTACAATCCTTATAATTCTTCAAGTCGGAAATTATCATTTCTTTTTACGCGAGTAGATAATTAACCTGGCCAGGGTCACAGAGTTACTTGGTTGCTTTGTCCATCCTCTGAGTCTACATTTTAAGGTATTTCTATGACACCGTAACATCTCTTCAATAAACTTTGAAACATACATTTTATGTCTTTATGCAATATTTATTAGAATATGCAATATTCTATAATAATATATAATCATTAATTATATTAATAATTAATTAATTATATTAAATTTATATTAAAATTATATTGAAAATTATATTTAAAATTATATTAATAATTAATATTAATTAATTCTATATAATATAGAATTATGCAATATTTATTAGAATAAAAATCATAGTATATATATACTAAATATGGTATATGTAGTGTATATATATTCAATCTGCCCAAACTGAATTGAGAACTCCATGAAAGCAAGGATAGTGTCCATTTTACCTTTTATCTCCTCTAATTTTTTTGAAAGGTGACGTGGAAACAATAAAGAAGGGTATTCATTTAAGGGTCGAATCGTCATGGTTCAAGCTCTAACTCCTCGTTTAATGGCGGACACTTGACTAATCATCTGTTTCCTTATCTATAAAATGCAGACAATAATAATAATCGCATAATATTGTTATGTGTAGTCAACAACAATAGTATATGAAAGCCTGGCGCATAGAAGCTATTCAGCATCCTCTTTGTTAATATCCATCCCCAAGGTTATGTAAGAGAAAACTCACAGTGCACTTTCTTGGTCCAGTTCTCAAATTCTGGGTCACTTCAGCCACCACGTGGGCAATCCATCTAATGCCGTACTCCATGTCGTTTTAATGAAATTCACGCATTTCCATTTGACCATTTTATGATGACTCAAAACATTTATTCCGATAACCATTGAATTCAATAGATATAAATATGGATGTAATTGGATCCATATGAATATAAATATGTCACAGAAACTTCAAACCTTTGTGCCTTCTCTCATTTTGGCCCATTTCATCTATCGCATCCAATTTCTATTTCTGGGAAATGATCAGTCCCTTTACCAGTCTCACGTCCAGTAATTATGTTTCCGTCTATTCAATTTTTTCCCAGTGGCATTCCAGCCAGTCTCTTTATTGCAACCAACTTACCCCACCTACTTTTCCACTTTTTTGGTGCAATTCTTATTATATAGCTACCTCTTTTTCTTTATCTAAGAGGCAAAAAATTGTTAAAACAAATCACTCAGTTACTCTGATTGATTCTGCTATAAACTCATGATATCTAGCACCAGTAAAACTCTAAAAGCCAACTAGCACATCTTTTACCTGTCTTTGTTAACTTAAGTGTCACATCCTCTACACAGGTTATTAGACATCTCCTTTTACCGTAAACCTCTCCCACCTAATATTCTGCTTTCAGCAGTCAACTCTCCATTCTACCTTTAAACAAATGTAGAAATCATATAAAAGTATAAAAGTCACACGCATACACATCATGGTACTACTAACCTACCTGCTTACCAACATACCTGTCTGTGTTCATGTTCTTTTCAAATGTACTATTTTCACAATAAAATAGGTGGCTCTTCAGTCAAATCCAAGTAACTATTAATTATATAATTTTTCTACTTGCTTGTATGAAAAGCTTCTCCTTTAATGTTCCCCTCAATTGCCCTCTCTTTAAGTTCAGCCTCTGCCATCTCTATGGACTCTTTCTAATCATGTTTTACACATGCACAGTTCACTTCTCTTTTGTAAAACCAATTAATGGAAATCAAAATAGCTCTCCTTCGATCTCATGTTTTCCTCCAGCCACTGCCTATTCTCTCATGTTCATCGCACTCCAATTTTTAAAAATGTTTGCATATCTGCTTTCTTTATTACTTCCCATTTACTTATTCTCAACTTGCTGCCATGTAAATGGGGCATTTTTACCATTAAAAGCCATTAAAAGTGTGTGAATACACACACACACACACACACACACACACACACAGAATGATCGTTGGCACTTCTTATTTTAATGTACTTTTTTTTTGATATTTGTAACACCCCATCTTTCAATGGGACATCATGCTCTCCTGGTTTTCCTATAACCTCCTAATTACTCCCAAGCAACATCAACATAAGTTCAACCAGCTGGTTAAGGGAAGACTGTATAAAATTGTCCCTTGATAGCCTAAATACTGTTAAATTTTAACCTCCTTTTCTGACTCTCTCTTTGTCAATGTTCAGGTCCTAGCAAAGGCTTTTTATGCGCTCATTCGAGGGCTTTTACGAAGATACTCTTTAACCAGGAAAGCACCTATCATCACAAACACACTCCTCTGGCAGTTCTATTACTCATAATAGTCTCCTTTAATTTGGTAGCTTGCATTACTTATTCCTCCGCATACTCCTACAGAAGTCTCTACTATCTAAGGTATGTGTGTATCTCTGCTATCTAAGGTATGTGTGTATAACACCAAATGTGTGCTTACCTTGTCATTTGTCTGCTTTTTTTTTTTTTTTTTTTTTTTTTTTGAGGCGGAGTCTCGCTCTGTCGCCCAGGCTGGAGTGCAGTGGCGCGATCTCGGCTCACTGCAAGCTCCGCCTCCCGGGTTCCCGCCATTCTCCTGCCTCAGCCTCCCGAGTAGCTGGGACTACAGGCGCCGCCACCACGTCCGGCTAATTTTTTTGTATTTTTAGTAGAGACGGGGTTTCATTCTGTTAGCCAGGATGGTCTCGATCTCCTGACCTCGTGATCCGCCCGTCTCGGCCTCCCAAAGTGCTGGGATTACAGGCTTGAGCCACCGCGCCCGGCCTGTCTGCTTTCTACAACAGACTTTTAGCTACGTGACAGCAGATCATTCATTTACTCATTCATTCTTGCATTCAGCAGGCATTTAATGTCCCTAAGGTGAGTTTTGTATTTGTTTTCAAGATAGAACAATGAGAGAACCATACTTAGTACTTGCTTTCCTAATTTATTAGATGAGATATATCCCGAGACGAATGAACACACAATTTTGATGTAATATCAGTTATTTTAAGGCTATAAAAGAAAAGTACAGTGTGTATGTGTCACTAAAATAGTCTTCATTGTTGTAGAATATTATTTCAGGGATCTTCACAACCCAGAATTGTAAAAACTCATTATTTCAGCAAAAATAGCAAAATACATCTCACAATCATTGTGTTTTAAATCTCTGCATCTTATCTTGTATATTTCTATTATTAAAAACTACTGAATGGTATATTTCCTGTTTTGCAACTTTACTTATTCACTTCAAATTTGAAAACAGAAGCTGGTTAATATTGCATATTACAGGATTAAAGAACTACTACCTGTTGGAGTAAGTCATGTCTCACAGGATTTGATAAGAGACATATAGAATGAAAAGATAGAAAAATAAACTTTTATTAGACAAAATACCATATTGTGTATACTTAGGCTAATAGTAGTTGGTAAGAAGAAATTAGAAAACATTGGTAGATATAACTGCCAAGTTTTTATTTTGACCATCACTCCAAATTCTCACTCATAACCATTATTACCTATTTCTGAAAGTGATCTGCAGAAGAAGAAATATAAGCACGTAAAATACAGCAAATTAAATTACACACAAAAATAATTCCTCTTCAACCAAGCTTTTGTATATCTGTATTCCCTCCAGCTCTGACATTTAACACTGACTGTAGCATGAATAGTAGTTAAATACTCTGCTTCTCGGGAGAGAATGCGTAATGCTATTCTTGCTCTGTGTCAACTGGCCTGAAGGAATCACTGTGAAGTTAATATTCATGCTCCTTCTATGTTGATATATATTCTGAACGGCTGAGAGGAGCCTGGGGTCAGAATCTAGGTAGTGAACGTCTTGAACTTTCTGTGCCACATCTCTTTGTATAGTTTGATGGTTCATCAGCTGGCCTAACTGGAACCTTCTATCCTAATCAAGCATTTTACTCAATACCTCCTATAGTGTGCATATGTTTTTCTAAGCCTTTTTCTTGTGATGAAAATGAAGCTTCTTTTTCCCTTTTTCCAAATATCAGATATCTTACTAAAATCATACAAGACATCTCCATCCCTGTTTACTTTTCTAACCAATCCAATCCATATTAGTTATAATTTCTAAATTCTAGTGA
The DNA here is from genome assembly GCF_000951045.1 of Mandrillus leucophaeus. NCBI lineage: Eukaryota > Metazoa > Chordata > Mammalia > Primates > Cercopithecidae > Mandrillus > Mandrillus leucophaeus. Next base: position 3,592,956 of record NW_012103254.1, on the reverse strand, counting down.
AATGTGTTTTCTTCAACATCCTCTCTTTTATGTAGAATGAATTTTAAGTGGATTATCAAGTCATGAATAAAATAATCTAGAAAAATATCACCTTTCCAGATGTACCTTAGAATTTGTAGTGTTTATGTCTAATACTGATATTGTTTTATTATTGTGCAGTTATAATAATATTAAAGATGTAAATACGTACTAAGCAGTTTTAAACGTTGATTACTTATTTTAACGTCTTGGAATGTGCTGTGTTAAGGCAATAAGTTCAATTTGAGCGTTTCTTAAAAGTGAATATGTAATAAAAAGATTTATGTGACCAATTTAAATAACCAAAACCTCCCAGGGATGAAACATCAGAGGATTAACAAAATTAATATCTGAGAATCTCCCCCGTCTCTGCTCAAGACACAACATCAGCTGTGACCAGTGTGAAATTAATTATCATTTTTGACATCAAAAAGTAGTATGTTTGACCATAAAGCTCTTTGGTAAAATGTCTTATTTGTTCTTATAATAGGAGTTTTAGATCATTACAGGGATTTTTTGAAAATATCTAGCCATGTTTCTCAATACCAACTCCAGAAACACAATATAACAAACACAAAAACAGCAAAGCAAGTAAACAATTCACAACAAAATAATCGGGCTCTAAAGTCAACCATTTCTTATTAGTTCATTAGAAGGTTAATTCTATCAGAGCCATGAGCTCCCTCTTTAAGAGGATTTCTAACTCTAGTGCTAGCTGACTAGGTTTATGCTGACCTTAGCGATACCGGCCAGGTCCAGGTTCATTCTGCTCATATGCAGTAAATCAATCACTCTGACATGGATTCTGCAAAAGAGAAAAGACTTATGCACTAAGTCACCAAGAGAGGAGGTGGAAGAACACACCACCTATGTTCATAGGACATATGTACAGAAAATGGCAGCATTAGCATGATCTTGAGGGTGGAGTTTTTGACCCTTTGATATCAAAAGGCCACCTCTCAGGCATTCATGCAGACCCAGTTGAAGGGTCAGTGATCTCAACTAGTTTGAACTAGACAAGAGCTGTCCAAGTTTCTGAAAAACAATGGAAGCAGCCATCACCATGGTCACCTATGAATGTTACTCATAAAGTCACCAGTAAAGGTTAAGTTTTAGTATTTAGTGGTAAGGCCTTCAGTTACCACAACCCTCAGCTACAGAGAAAAACAACAACAACAAAAGCAGGTGACAGAAAGTAAGCAGGGCATGCAGACCTGACTTTATTAATCCCACGGTTTCACTAGGACCAAAGATTATCAAACAGCAGATATTTCTGTTTTTATTTCTCCACTCTAAAAATTCATCATTGCCTTAAGAGACAATATTTAAATTTAATGAACTCTATCTCTTTAGAAAGCCTTAATACTATAACTTCTCAAGAAGTAAAGCATATTATTACCTGGAAAAGGTTATTGACAACTTTTGTGATTTTTGTATATAGACTAACTCTATTTCCATATTTAACATTTCATTAGCTATTATTGATTCTCAGTTTATTTAGATAACAGACGCCATGTAACAACTATGTAGAAAAACATTCTTTCACAAGCAGGGGAAATAGCGACTCTCTTGAGTGAACGTTATTAAAGCTTAATTAAAAACCAGCAATTCTCTTAAAAAAGATTCAGACAGAGCCTAAGATTATTCCTAAGCAGGCAAATATATATAAAACAAGAAAACAAAACTTAAAACTGAGAAGAAATAAGTTGAAAAGGCAAAGTTGAGATATAAACTAGAGATTGGAAGGATATTGAAATCTGTAATTTTATTGAATGGGCTGAAATTTAGCTTTATGCTGTGCTCCTTGTGTGGAAAAAAAGCAAACTTTCTTAGCTAGACAATTATAATAAGAAGTGGACAAATACAAAAACATTACAAAAATAAAAATACTTATAAACAATACATCGAGTGATAATATTTAAAGTATCATTGACAACAATCTTCTGAAATATGCAGTAGTTACTTTCATTGCTAATAGCATCACACCAAATACCTTTCAGAGGAAAAGCATGTCTTGAAGGCATGTAATGTTTCTGTACAACAGCTGGTGTACAGTTCATTCAGCCTACATAAGTGTTTCTCTGCTAATCTGACACTGATCAGCAGCACACTTAGTGTATCTGCAAATGGGGAATAATTATATGTCACTTAATCATTCCTTCCTGAAACGATTTTTCCTCCACCACTGAACATGCAGCAACAGCCACAGCTATTTATTTTCAATGTAGTTCAAGATAATCTTATTCCACTGTTTATTATATGACCTCCAGAATATGTTTCATATATATATATATTCATTTCATATATATATATAATATACTATATATATGAAATATGTCCTGGGTTTACTTTTTACTTATTAGAATTTGATTAATCAGCATTTACTTTAAAAACTGATCCCCAGATATATTTTGTGCTGGTTGCACATATACTGTATTATAACTTGAAGACACTTAGACTTCTTTGAGAAAATTATAGAATTGAAGTTGGTGAGGGTAAGATTGGTATAGTTCTGTGAAAGCTGAGTTGTTTAACAGATGCATGTGCCTGTAAGTGAGTTAATCCTTCCTCTGCTCAAAAGAGCTCTCAGAATATTGACTTTAATCTGCTTGAGCAAGCAAGCATTCAGCCATAAACATCACAAAGATTTCACTCCATATTTCAGAGTCTTGGTAATTTTATACTTAGTAAAAGAAAGAAAAAGGTTAAGCTAATTTTTCATGTACCTGCTCTTTATTCAACATAAACTTTCAATATTACAGATTGTCTAAATAATGCACTTACATATTCTTCAACATACATCATTAATGAACTCTAGAGTAAGCAAATACATTGATATAAGTTATATGAGCTGCTCATTTTAAGCAGACAAAGGTGAGGAAACTCCTATCAAAAAACAACAACAACAACAACAACAAAAAACTAAAAGTGTGATTTTTTTGTTGTGATTATACATGATGTTAATTTTCAGTAAACCATGTAATTTTAGATATACAAAAAAGTTGGGAAGATAGTACAGAAATGTCTCATATACCTTTCACCCAGCCTCTCCTGTTGTTAGTGCCTTACATGATCATGGTACACAACAAAGAAATCAACATTAATATGTTACTATTAATGGAAACCTATATGCTATTTCGGTTTTATTGTTTTCCCCACAAACTGGATATATTACTCATTAAAAAAATGGTTACAAAATTTAGTGGAGTAATGAAAACTTTGTTAAAGCATAGGATAAATTACTATTTCTAAACACTTTATAAAGAAGATCATGTTGAGAATCAGATTGCACATTCATTGTTTTCTTTTAATACCTATGGACATTTATTCAATGTAGATTTCATTATTTGCTGTGAGGAGAGACTACGTTAGGTCCCAGTGAAAAAGGGGCCAGAGGATTACAAAAATCAGGGCAGTTGAACTTGCTACCTGGATTTGGGAAATATAAATCTCCGAGTAATTAACTGAACCTCTACAATGTAATTCTCCAGGTTCAATTATCAAGTAATTTTATCCTAGAATCAGTGATCATTTCCAAAATAACTGTTCTAACCTCAGGACTTTACAGGAGATATGTTTTTCAATGTATGCTAAAAAATTATGTGTTTGAAATGTCATGAGGCTTTAGATCAAGTTATATGTTTTACTAAATTTTTGATAAGCCTGATACCACAAAAGTAGGCTCTATAATTATTTATGTAAGATTTGTTGTAATTTTTATGCAAGTATTGCTGTTGTTCTGTACAACTATCTGCTTGAAAATACAAAAATAACCTCAGCTAAAATGGCTCAAAATGGAAGGTGGGATTTTAAATAGTCCTGTACCAACCACAGATAATCTAATATGCAGATTTTAAAAACCCTTCTTCTTATAATCTAATATGCGGATTTTGAAAACCGCTTATTAGATTATACCTGTTTGGTGCACCTGTAAGTAAAGACAGACTCAACACCCACTGTCAAAACAAAGGAAACAATTGGTCTTTATTCTGAATTTAGAATTACCATTCTAAAGTGGGTCAGAAGCCCAGAATGGTTATTGATAAAAAAAAAAAAAAAATGGGTAAGAAGCAAATGGTTAGGTTAGACAATATATTAATATTAATACATTTTAATATGATTTAATTTTTTTCATTAAGAGTGCAAGTTTACTGAAATGTAATAAAGAAGAATCTTTATTTTTATCTTTATACTGACTCTTCAAAATTTTTTCAAGAGGAAATATTACTTCCTTGCTTCCTAATAAAAAAATGTATACATTATCATGAATTTTCTTATTACTCTCAGGTAATCATAATGTCTTGTGGTGGCATTAAAGTGCAACCACACAGCATCAATTTGGTAATTTGATGTGTCCAATCTCATAAATAAAACATCAATTTGCATTTAAAAAATGACTCCTCTCGTTTCCCAAATAGGACATTGTTCAAAGAGATGTGTCTGCTTTTAGGGAATAGAGTGTGGTAGGTTTCCTTCTAGCTCTTCAAGTCCTCCTCATAGTAGAAATTTTTCCCTAAGAAACAAAGCAACTGAGAAGGGACATAATATTCCAAGATGTGCGCACTTTGACCAACCATCAAAAGAGAGTTGAATTACTCCCTAGAGTAATCCTGTGGTGGCTTTGTACTGTACTGCATTAATTTAGCTTAATCTCAAATTAAATGTCCAAGAATATCCTATTCCATGTGGTTTTGGGTTAGAGTTGGTCACAGGAGAATTTTTCTTGAAATTTGGAAACAAAGTAGAAATAGCATCCATGATTATGCTCTGAATGTTTTAGTAAGCCAGACATTGTTGTAGATTGCACATATTGTCCCTGATCTGCCAGCTTACTTTGCTGATGGGCCAGCAGCTGGGGTTGAAGTTCCTTTATAGTCCGTGACATCTTCTTTAACAACTTCAAACCTTCAGCAAGATGTTCAGCTCTGTAGTGAAGGGATCCAGTAGGTCACCTATACCAAAGAAATTAGAAGTCAGGGACAAATAAAGGTTCAATTTGTCCTCACTGGTTGCAGTTTGTTTTTATACCTCTCTTTTCCAGGCATAACGTAAGATTAAAATATAACAGTTTACATAAACTGCTGAACTGCCTCTCACAAATGTGTGACCTATCGCCTGTTATAAACCATTTATATACTCTACAGTCACAGGTGACTTTAGACTGTCTCTTTATTAGATGTCAGCTATGTCTCAAATGCTACTGCAAAGTGCATCTTTCTATATTTCAGGAAAGATATATATATATATGCATGCTCCAAATTTCAAGAGGACTGTAATGATTCTTTCTGGTGATTTTCTTTGAAGCCCCATTGACAAAATCTGTGAGGTTGGTATCTTTTTCTTTATTTTTGAGATGGAGTCTTGCTCTGTCGCCCAGGCTGGAGTGCAGTGGCGTGATCTCAGCTCACTGTAACCTCCGCTTCCCAGGTTCAAGCAATTCTCCTGCTTCAGCCTCCTGAGTAGCTGGGATTACAGGTGCATGCCACCACATCCAGTTAATTTTTGTATTTTTGGTAGAGACGGTGTTTTACCATGTTGGTTACGCTGGTCTTAAACTCCTGACGTCAGGTGATCCACCCATCTCGGCCTCCCAAAGTGCCGTGATTACAGGCAGGAACCACCACGCCTGGCCGGTGGTATCTTATTAGGGATGGTCAAATACATATATTTGAAGCCACTAATGTCTGCTGTGAAATTTCTGATAATTCACTTGGAGAATTTTTTTCTGAAAACTCACTTGGAGATTTTTTCTCATCTTGATGCCATTTTCAAAGCTAATATTTCAGCATCTCTTAGTGTAAAAGAAAATTGTTCAACATTTTGGATAAATTAACTCCATTAATTAATTCTGATCCTTCCATTAAGTAAAAACTGACATTTCAGTTTACACAGAACATAAGTGTTCTTGTTTGCTTCTCAGCCCATGTGACTACATACCTATATTCTGTTGTAATTTGCTACACTGCTTTCATGAAATTGGTAAAGCATAGGGGAAGTGTATTTTCCTGAATCCTGAAGTAAATCCATTGTGAAAATACAGAAAGTTGTTTTTTCTTTCTTGTCTAAGATTATTCAGGAACTAATATTAGAGTCAGGATGGAAATGTCTCCCTCACTGATGTTCAATTTCACGTTCGTGTTACCATGGACTAGTTCCTTCAAAGGACCGCAGAGGGATTCAATCGGGCTCTGATCAGAATTCAAAAACAGGGCCTAGCCCTTAAATTGTGGAGGAACATTTGATCCAGCCGTGTAGTCTGCTATAACTAAATAGTTTTGACCTCCAAACTGTTAAAACACGTCTATTTATTTTGCATTCATTGCTCAAACAAAGCATGATTTATTCTTCCCACCTTCACCTCAAACTATAGTGCAAAATAGTTACTAAGTATGTCAAAATTTCTCCTAGCTTATGATTCTTCCAAAACAGAACACCTCGAACACAGTAAGTATCCTACATCACACTGACTCTCTACATTAGCATCGACTTGGGCCCCGGTCACTTACCTCAGAAACCGCATGAATAAACAGAAACAAGGCTAACTCTTTTTATATACTTTTGCTTCTCAGACAAATACTACATACTACCCAGACAGGTTATCTCTAAAATGCCTGTTTTCTTAAAATGACAGATGAAGAAACATTAATAGTTTATCGCTCCAGGCAGGAAATTGTGGAGCCAGGTTATTGCATTTATATTAAAGTAAAACTGTAAGCTAATAATTTTGATTAAATTTGATGCAAAAATTCTAGCAGCTACTAAATCATTATTGCTATTATTAAATAAATTGTCTTTTTTTTTGGATGGAGTCTCTCTCTCTTGCCCAGGCTGGAGTGTAGTGGTGTGATCTTGGCTCACCACAACCTCCACCTACTGGGTTCAAGCAATCCTCCTGCTTCAGCCTCCCAGGTAGCTGGGAATAAGGTGCACGCCACCATGCCCTGCTAATTTTTGCCTTTTTAGTAGAGCCAGGGTTTCACTGTGTTGTTCAGGCTGATCTCAAACTCCTGACCTCGTGATCCACCTACCTCGGCCTCCCAAAGTGTTGGGATGACAGGCATGAGCCTCTGCGCATGGCAATTACTATTATTATTAATAAAATATGAATAAATCAAATTCAACAACATTTAAAAGAATTATACAACCTAATCCAGTGGGATTTATTTCTGGAATACAGGGTTGGTTTAAAATATGGAAATAAATAAATGAGATACATGACATTAACAGAAAAAGAAAAATACATTATGATCTCAGATTCAAAAAATTATGACAAATTTCAACAACATTTTCTGATTAAAATTTCTCAACAAAATGGGCATAGAAGGAAGTTTCCTAAACACAGTAAAGGCCGATTATGTGTTTCACTATTTTGATCAGGCTGGTCTTGAACTTCTGACCTCGTGATCTGGGTGCCTTGGCCTCCCAAAGTGCTGGGATTACACGTATGAGCCACCAAGCCTGGCAGTTAGTATTGTTATTAATAAAACACAAGCAAACTAAATTCAATAACATTTAAAAGAATTATACAACCTAGTCAAGTGGGATTTATTACTGGAATGCAGGGTTGGTTTTAAATATGCAAATAAATAAATGAGATACATGACATTAGCCAAAAGAGAAAAATACATTGTGTTCTCAGATTCAGAGAAACATTGACAAATTTCAGCAACATTTTCTGATTAAAAATTCTCAACAAAATGGGCATACTAGGACATTTCCTAAAAAAATAAAGGCCGATTATGGAAAGTTCACAGATAACATCTTAATCAATGGGGAAAAGCTACAGCTTTTCCTCTTAGATCCAGTAAAAAACAAAAATGCCTACTCTTCATCACTTCTACCTAACATAGTACTCGAAGTACTAGCAAAAGCAATCAAACAATTTAAAAAAAAAAAAATCTATGCCATCCAAATCAGAAAAGCAGCAATATTACCCTTGTTGCAGATAATGTGAACTTATATGTAGAAACTACTAAGCCCCCATAAAAAAAAATAGAGCTATTAGGCGGATCACTTGAGGTCAAGAGTTCAAGACTAGTCTGGCCAACACGGTGAAACCCCGTCTCTACTAAAAATACAAAAAATTAGCTGAGTGTGGTGGCAGGCATCTGTGATCCCATCTACTCAGGAGGCTGAAGCAGGAGAATCGCTTGAACCCAGGAGGCAGAGATTGCAGTGAGCAGAGATCAAGCCACTGTACTCCAGCTTAGGTAATAAGAGCAAAACTCCGTCTCAAAAAAAAAAAAAAAAAAAGCTAATAAATGAACTCAGCAGAGTAGCATAATCCAAAGTCAACATACAAAAATCAGTTGCATTTCTTTAAATCAGTATTATCTATCTAAAAGAGAACTCAAGAAAACATTCCCGTTTATAATAGCATCAAAAATAAACAGTACTTATAATTTTTTAACATTTTAAATTGATACATAAAACTATTCATATTTATGAGGTACCTGTGATATTTGATACAGGCCCACAATATATAATGCTAAAATCATGGTGTTTGGGATATCCATCACCTGAAGAGTTTATTTTTTTTTTTGCTTAGGAACATTTCAAATCTTCTCCTATGAAATATAGTAAATTATGATTAACCATAGTCACTCTATTGTGCTATCAAACACTATAACTTATTTCTTCTATTTAACTGTATTTTTGTACCTATTATTCAATCTCTCTTCCTCTTTCTGCTTCCCAGCCTCTGGTAACTATCATTCTATCTCCTCCTTTATAAGATCAACTTTGTTAACTCCTTCATATAAGTGAGAACATGCAATATGTGTCTTTCTGAAACTGTCTCATTTCACTTAACATAATGAGCTCCAGATATATCCAGTTGCTACAAGTGACAGGATTTTTTTTTTATTTCTTTACAACTGAGTAGTATTTCATTGTGTATATATACCACATTTTCTTTATTTATTCACTGATGGGCATTTAGGTTTATTCTATAGCTTAGATATTGTGAAAAATGCTGCAATAAACATGGAGGTACAAGTATACCTCTGATATATTGATTTTCTTTCATTTGGATAAATATCCAGTAGCAAAATTGATGGATTGAATGACGATTCTGCTTTCAGTTTTTGAGAAACTTTCATGGTGTTTTCTATCATGGCTGTATTAATTTACACTCTCCCTAACAATGCATGAAGTTTCTTTCTGTCCTCATCTCCACCAGCATCCATTATTTTCTGTCTTTTTGATAGCCATTCTAACTGTGGTAAGATGATATCTCATTGTGGTTTGACAGTCATTTCCATGATGATTGGTTATGTTGAGTATTTTTATATACTTTTTAGACACTTGTATTTTTTCTCTTGAGAAATGTTTATTCAGATTTCTTGTCCACTTTTTAGCAGAAACATTTGATTTTTTGCAATTGAGTAGTTTGAGTTCCTTATATGTTCTGGATTTTAGTACTTTGACAGATAGTTTGCAAATATGTTCTCCAGTCCTACAGGTTGTATCTTCATTCTGTCTGTTTCCTTTGCTGTGAAGAACTTTTTAGTCTAATATTGTTCCATTTATCTATTTTTGTTTTTGTTGCTTGTTCTTTTGAAGTCACAGCCATAAAATTGCCTAGACTAATGTCCTGAAGTACTCTCTCTCTGTTTTCTTTCAGTAGGTGTATAGTCTCCGGTCTTTTGATAAAATATTTAATTCATTTTGAGTTTATATTTGTATATATTGAGAGATAGATGTCTACTTTTCTTATTCTGCATATGAATATCCAGTTTCACTGAAACAATTTAGTGAAGACGGGGACTTTTTCCCAATGTATGTTCTTGGCATCTTTGTCAAAAATCATTTGGCTGTAAATATGTGGATTTATTTCTGGATTTTCTATTTTGTTCAATTAGTGTATATGTCTGTTTATATGCCAATATCATGATATTTTAGCTATGATAGCTTTATAGTATAATTTAAAGTCAGGTAATGTGATGCCTCCAGATTTGATCTTTTTTAATTATTTATTTGGCTATTTGAGGACTTCTGTGGTTTCATATAAATTTTAGGATTCAAAAATTATACCTTTGAAGAATAGGATTGGTGTTTTGATAGGGATTGCATTGATTCTGTAGATTATTTGGGGCCCTATGATTATTATAACAATATTAATTCTTCCAATCCATGAACATGGAATATCTTTCCCTTTTTTTTTTTTTTTTTTTTTTTTTTTGTCCTCTTCAGTTTCTTTTATCTGTGTTTTGTAGCTTTTCCTGTAGAGAACTTTCACATTCTTCGTTAAGTTTATTTCTAGATATTTTATTTCATTTGCAGCTTTGCAGTTAGGATTGTATTTTTTTCTTTGTTTTTTGTTTTTGTTTTTGCTTTTGAGACAGGATCTTGCTCTATCACTCAGGCTAGAGTTCAGTGGTGCAATTACAACTCACTGTAGCCTCAACCTCCTGGGCTCAAGCAATCCTATCACTTCAGCCTCCCAAGTAGCTGGGTCCACAGGCACTCATCACCACACCTCACTATTTTTTAAAATTTTTTATAGAAATAGGGTCTCACTATGTAGCCCAGGCTAGGATTGCTTTCCTGATTTCTCTTTCAGCTAGTTCTTAATTGCTGTATAGAAGTGCTGCTGATTTTTGTATGTTAATTTTGTATGCTACTACGTTACTGAATTTTTCGTCAGATCTAAGAGTTTTTCAGTAGAGCCTTTAGGTTTTCCTATATATAAGATGATGCCATCTACAAAGAGAAGCAATTTGACTTCCACATTTCAAATTTGGATATACCTTTTTTCTTTCTCCTGCCTGATTGCTCTGGCTAGGACTGCCATTACTATGTTAAATAAGAGTAATGACAGTGGGCGATATTGTCATGTTCCAGTTTTAGAAGAAAGGCTTTGAGCTTTTCCCTATTCAGTATCCTATTAGCTGTAGGTTTGTCATGTACAGCCTTTATCATGTTGAAGTATGTTCCTTCAGTGCCTAATTTGTTGAGAGTTTCTATAATGAAAAAATGTTATTTTGACCAGGTGCGGTGGCTCACGCCTATAATCCCAACATTTGGGAGGCCGAGGGGGGCGGATCACTTAAGATCAGGAGTTCGAGACCAGCCTGGCCAACATGGTGAAACCCAGTCTCTACTGAAAATAAATACAAAACTTAGCCATGCTTGGTTGTGAGCACCTGTAATCCCAGCTACTTGGGAAGCTGAAAGAAGAATTGCTTGAACCTGGGAGGCAGAGGTTGCAGTGAGCCGTGATGGCGCCACTGCACTCCAGCCTAGGAGACAGAGCAAGACTCTATCGCAAAAATAAATAAATAAATAAATAAAAGTTATTTTGTATCAAATGCTTTTTTTGCAGTAAGTGAGATATCATTTAGTTTTTGTTCCTCATTCAGTAGATGAAATGTATTATATTTATTAATTTTCATATGTTGAACCCTTTCTTGCATCCCTGGGATAAATCACACTTATTCATGGTGTATTATCATTTTGATATATTATATTTGGTTTGCTACTATTTGATTGGGAATTTTTGCATCTCTGTTCATCAGGGATATAGGTCCACAGTGTTTTTTTGTTGTTGTTGTGTTTTTGTCTGGTCTTGGAGAATTAGTTAGAAAAAAATTTTCTTCTCTTCAATTATTTGGAATAGTTTGAGATGAATTGGTATTAGTTTTCCTTTGTAAGTCTGTAGAATTCAGAAGTAAAGCCATCCGATCCTGGGCTTTTTCTTGTTGGAAGAATTATTATTACTGATTCAATAATTACTGGTTATTGGTCTGTTCCGAATTTTATTTTCTCCTGGGTTAATCTTGGTTGACTGACTCTAGAAACTTCGCTGTTTCCTCAAAGTTTTACAATTTTTAGCATGTATTTTTCATCCTTTGTATTTCTGTGTTGTAAGATGTAATGTTTCCTTTTTCATTTCTAATTTTATCTATTTAAGTTTTCTCTATTTTTTCTTGTTATATAGCAGGTATTTATTTATTTACCTTTTCACAGAATCAACTTTTTATTTCATTTTTTGGGGGAGTATTTTTATAGTGTCTATTTTGCTTAGGTCTGCTCTGTTCTTTTTTCTTTTACTAATTTTGGTCATATTTTGTTCTTGTTTTTCTAGTTCCTCTAGGTGCAACCTTATGTTGTTGATTTTAAATCCTCCTACTATTTTGATACAGACATTTATTGCTTGATATGGTTTGGCTATGTGTCCCCACCCAAATCTCATCTCAAATAGTAGTTCCCATGTCAATCCCCACGTGTTGAGGGACGGATCTGGTGGGAGGTGACTGGATCATGGCGGCAGTTTCCTCCATGTTCTTCTCATGATAATGAGCGAGTTCTAACAAGATCTGATGGTTTTATAAGGGGTTTTTCACCCTTTTGCTTGTTGTCTTTGACTTTTGACAGTTTGACTATAATGTGCCTTGAAGAATAACTTTCTGGACTTAATCTATTTGAGATTATTTCAGCTTCCTTTATATGGAAGCCTATATCTCTTGCAAGACTTGGAAAGTTTTCTGTTACGTTGTTAAATAGATTTTTCTCTGCTTTTTCCAGTATCTTTTATTTCTGATGTGGTCATTTTAAATGATTTAAATATGTGGTCATTTTTTGGTTTCCCACATGTCACACAGGCTTTCTTCATATTTATTTATTTATTTATTTATTTATTTATTTATTTATATGGAGTTTTGCTTTTTTGCCCAGGCTGGAGTACAATGTCGCAATCTTGGCTCACCAGTCTCTGCCTCCTAGGTTCAAGCATTTCTCCTGCCTTCAAGCAATTATCCTGCCTTCAAGTGATTCTCCTGCCTCAGCCTCCCAAGTAGCTGGGATTACAGGCATGCATCACCACACCCGGCTAATTTTGTATTTTGTATTTTTTGTTTTGTTTTGTTTTGAGACAGAGTCTCACTCTGTTGCCCAGGTTGGAGTGCAGTGGCACGATCTCAGCTCACTTCAACCTCTGCCTCCCAGGTTCACACCATTCTCCTGTCTCAGCCTCCTGAGTAGCTGAGACTACAGGCACCCGCCATCATGCCTGGCTAATTTTTTGCATTTTTGGTAGAGATGGAGTTTCTCCCTATTGGTCAGGCTTGTCTCGAACTCCTGACCTCGGGAGATCCACCCACCTCGGCCTCTCAAAGTGCTGGGATTACAGGCATGAGCCACTATGCCCAGCCTTTCATTTTTATTTATCTTTTTACACTTCATCTTACTAGGTTGTATTAAAAGACCTATCATCAATTTTAAAACTCTTTCTTCCCCTTAATTTACTCTATTATTGAAGTTCTTGATTTAGTTTTTTACTTCATTCATTAAATTTTTCTGTTCTAGGATTTTCTATTTGGTTATTTGTTATATCTTTTTGTTGAATTTATCTTTCAGATCATGAATTGTTTTCCTGATTTCTTTGTATTGTTTATCTGTGTTCTCTTATATTTTACTAAGTTTCTTCACTATCATTTTGTGTTCTTTTTCAAGTGTAGCATAAATTTCTTTACTGTCAAAATCTGTTAGTGGATAATAATTTTGTTCCTTGGAGGTGTTGTGTTTCCTTACTTTCCTTGTTTCTGTGTCCTAATGATTATTTCTGCATATCTGATGTAATAGTTTTTTGTTACAGTTGTATGGATTGGCTTTCACAGGGAAATACTTTTTCTATAGACATATCTATAGTGTTGCTTGAGTAGGGCACTTTGGCTTTTGCTCTGGGTGGGTACAGCAGTGTAATCTCTATATGATTTCTTTGGCTGTATTCAGCATCAGTCATCCCTGTAAGTTCCTCATTAGCTTAAGCTGCAGTTGTTAGTGGAAGCTGTGAGAAGGCTTTGCTGGAGACAAGAATGTCAGGTGGGCCAGACCTCAGGTACTTGTGTTGGAGGTAGCAGGCCAGATGTGTCAGTCCTTGGGCCCCCAGAGTGCATGTGTGTGCATCAGCCATGGCAGAAAAGGCTGGTAAATCCCCAGGCCCCTTAATGACACGTGTGGGTATTGCCAGTGGAGGCTATGTGTGAGACAGAATGATTTTCAGGCTTCTCAATTGTGTTTATAGGCACTTGCTGTGGTGAGTGGGGTCCATTGATTCCCAGGCCCTGAACAGCATGTTCAGACACTGACAATGGTGGCAACAAGTGTGGTGGGCCTGTTGTTGAGCCTTCCATGGTGCACACGGGCACTAGTGGCATTGCCCAAGAATGGTCACTCCTCAGGTTGCTGGATGACACATGAAGGAGCTGGCATTGGTGGTGGTGGAGAAATTGGTCTTTCCTCAGGCCCTTCAATGGTGTGAACTTGCTGTGGCAGACAAAGTGGATTGATCCCCAGAGCCCCAGATGTTGCACCTAGGCACTAGTGACAGTGGTGGTGAGTGGGATCACCAGCAGGCCAGAGTCTGGGATGGTACCCCAGCAGGCCAGAGTCAAGGCCCCCTGAAAGCCTGTTCAAATGTATGGTGGCCCTGTTTCTGGAGGGTGTGGGATTACTATCAATTGAAGCAGCTCCAGACTGGTGGCTCTCAGGCTTTGGGGAGTGCATGCTTCACACATGTTTTTCCTGTACTGCACTACCAGCTCCCCAGGGTATAGAACTCTATGTGGACTAGAGCATTAGGGACCCAGCCATACTACTGGGTCCAGCTGGCATCACGATGCTATAGACCTCTGGGTGATTATGGAGGTGTATTAGTGGGGCTCCAGGGATGTGGAGATTCAGGGACTGTCGGGCCCCACGGCATGATGTAGTCTTGTGAGAACTGGACTCTCAAATGGCAACTGCTTGTGTCTTGGGGGTGTATGGGACTCCAACTCTGGAACAGTATCATTACATGAACTCCAGTCAGCTCCCTATACTAGTGTCAGAGCTGGCAAAAATCATGGGACTCTCTTGTCAGTAGAATTATAGATGTCTTTTGTCATAATATGGCCTTCCAGGGATCTCTTACTTACGTTTTCCCCACAACGAGGAGTTTCTCATCTCCAAACCCATTCCAACTAGGCTAGCTGCTTTGCGTCCCTCTCTATCCACACCTCAGAGTTTATTTGTCACTTCCCTGCTGAATTTCAGTGTTCTCTCTTACATGTTATATTGATATGTGATTATATATTTGCTGTTTTGGTCCTTCTTTATGCAGGAGGAAAGTAGCAGATATTTCTATGTGGCCATTTTGAAGCCCCATATTAGGACTATGTTTAACCGAAGAGGTGAAATATCTGCATACTGAAAGTAATACAAACTAATGAAATTAACATTGTAAATAAATAGGAAGTTTCTAGCATTCACAGATAGGAAAAATTAATGTTATCAACATTGCCATAACTCTAAGGAATATACAAATTCAGTGTGATATGGCTTGGTTCTGTGTCCTCACCCAAATCTTACCATGAATTGTAATCCCCATAATTCCCACATGTCAAGGGTGGGAACAGATGGAGGAAACTGAATCAGGGGGGTGTTTTCCCCCATGTTGTTTTCATGATAATGAGTGACTTTCATGAGGTCTGATGGTTTTATAAGCATCTGGTCTATCCCCTACTTGCACTCATTCCCTCTCCTGCCACCCTGTGAAGAGGTGCTTTCTGCCATTATTGCAAGTTTCCTGAGGCTTCCTCGGCCATATGGAACCATGAGTTGATTAAACTTCTTTTCTTTATAAGTTACCGAGTCTCAGGTATTTATTCATAGCAGTGTGAGAACAGACTAATACACAATGCAATCTCTATCTAAATTCCAAGAGCATTTTTTAATAGAAAGAGAAAAAAATCCTAAAATTTGTGTGGAACCACAAAATACTCTGAATACAAAAAGCAGTCTTAAGCAAGAAAAACAATGTCAGGTGGGCCAGACCTCAGGTACTTGTGTTGGAGGTAGCAGGCCAGATGTGTCAGTCCTTGGATCCCCAGAGTGCATGTGTGTGGATCAGCCGTGGCAGGAAAGGCTGGTAAATCCCCAGACCCCTTAATGATACATGTGGGCATTGCCAGTGGAGGCTATGTGTGAGACAGAATGGTTTTCAGGCTTGTCAATTGTGTTTATAAGCACTGGCTGTGGTGAGTGGGGTCCATTGATCCCCAGGTCCCAGAACAGCATGTTCAGACACTGACAATGGTGGCAACAAGTATGGTGAGCCTGTTGTCGAGTCTTCCATGGTAACATACATGGAGGTAACATACTTCATGATATCAAACTATATTACAAAGGTAGAGTTTTCAAAACAATATAGTACTGACATAAAAACAGACATGTAGACCAATGAAACAGAATGGAGAGCCCAGCAGTAAACACAAACACATATTATCAACTAATTTTCAACAAGATTATCAAGAGGACATTATGGAGAAAGGACCATTTCTTCAATGAATGGTGCTGGGAAAACTGGATTCATGTGCAAAAGAATAAAATGAGGTTCTAACGTCACACACAACAACAGAGAATAGATTAAGAAACTATACACAAAAGCTGGAGACATTAATCTTCCAGAAGAAAATACAGAGGGAAAGGTCCTTCATAAATATTAGCCCTGAAATTGATTTTCTGAATATCACACCAAAAGCTCAGGCAATAAATGCAAAAATAAACGAGTAGGAGTACATCAGACTTAAACACCTCTGCACAAAAAAGGAAACAGTTAACAAAGTGAAAGTCAGCCTACAGACTGAAATGAAATATTTGCAAATAATGTATCTGATAAGATGTTTTAATAAATCAGAAACTAAGATATATGAATAGCAAAGAAAAAAAAAAACGGTAATACATGAGGAAATTACCTAAATAGACTTTTTTTTCACAGAACTCATAATGGTGGCCAATATATGTGTCAATTTTTTTGACCTCACTAATTTTCAGAGAAATGCAAATCAAAACCACAGTGTAATACTATCTTATACTTGTTAGGATAGCTATTATCAAAAGGATGAGAGGCGACAAGTGTTGGTGAGGGTGTGAAGAAAGGGAGCCCCTGTACATACAAACTTTTGAGGGGAATGTAAATTGATATAACCAGTAAAGAAAACAGTACAGAAGTTACTGAAGAAACTAAAAATATAAATACCAATAACTGAGCAATTCCATTTCTAAGTATATATCCAAAGGAAATAAAATCCCTGTCAACGAGATACATGCACTCCCATATTTATCGCAACATTTTTCACAAGAGCCAAGATATGAATGCAACCTAAGTGTCCATCAACGAATGAATAGACAAATAAACTGAGGAACGCACGTGTGCGCGCGCGCACACACACACACAGCCTTAAAAATGAAAGAGGAGATACTGACATTTGTGGAAACATGGATGAAGCTAGAGGACATAAACCAGACACAGAAAGGAAAATACTACATGATCTCATTGATATGTGGAAGTTGAATACATAGAAACAGAGAGTAGAGAAGTGGTTACTAAGGATGAGATGGGGATGAAATGGAGAGAAGTAGGTCAAAGGTACAAAGTTGCAGTTATGTAGGATGAATAAGTCTACAGAAATAATGTCATAATGAAGACTATACAACAGTTAATACTACTGTACATGGGAAATTTGCTAAGAGAGTAAATTTTAGGTGCTCTTACTGAAAAAATGGGTAATTATGAAAGGTGATATACCATGTTTTTAGTTTCAGCATTGTACTAAAGATTGCATGGTAATTTTTCTTTTCTTTTTTTTTTTTTTTTTTCCTCTCTTGTCTGTCTCCTCAGCTTGATCATAAGTTTGAAGAGAAGAAACGTGTATATTTTTCTCAATATTCTTTCTCTGTGCTTTGAATTATGCCTCAAAGGTGAAGCGCATACAATAAAACATCTATGAAGTTAATGCATGACTCCTTATGGTTCGATTTCTGGTTTTACTTTACGAATAGATTTTTCATGAAGTCGTGAATACATTTAACATGGAATTCCAGTTTGTTTCACCTGAAAAAATTGCAAACGCTTTAATTTTGCTTTATACTTTTACTTGCCACAGAACCTTTGGGATCTGTGTATATTTTTTGACCAGGGGAACTTTGGAATTATTTTCTGGATACAACTTTTTAAGGACTGAGTTATACCGGATTACTAATATGTACCAGTTGTACTCTTTTTTTTTTTTTTTTTTTTTTTTTGAGGCGGAGTCTTGATCTGTCCCCCAGGCTGGAGTGCAGTGGCACAATTTCAGCTCACTGCAAGCTCCGCCTCCCGGGTTCACGCAATTCTCCTGCCTCAGCCTCCTGAAAGCTGGGACTGCAGGAGCCCGCCAACATGTCCGGCTAATTTTTTTGTATTTTTAGTAGAGGTGGGGTTTCACCGTGTTCGCCAGGATGGTTTTGATCTCCTGACCTCGTGATCCACCCGTCTCGGCCTCCCAAAGTGCTGGGATTACAAGCGTGAGCCACCGCACCTGGCCAGTTGCATTCTTATAAGAAAGAGAAAGATAATGATTTACATCAATTACAGAACAAGACATAAAACATTCAGTGAGTCTTTTCTAGATCAGGCAATGCTTCCAAAGACTGTTCTATTTCATGTCAGAAGTAGTGGCATTTTGACTCAAGCAGTCTTTTAGCATTGGCCATGCCTCAAAATCAAAAAGAGCAGTAATCTCTGTTATCCAAGGAGAAGATCTGAGGTTTACAATTAGTGTATAGAGACATAACAAAATTACATAATATTTAAAATTGATTTGGAAAAAATTCTTTTGGTAAACATGTGATCTCTAGAATTCATAACAAAAGTTGAAGATTGAAGAGGGAGGTATTGAAATAAATAACACACAGATCTCCTACCTATCAAGTTTTAGTTTACTAGATAAGAAAATGGGATAAAGTACTCTCTATGAATCGATTAAGAAAATAAGTTGGCCAGATGTGGTGAATCATGCCTGTAAAATCATAAATTTGGGAGGCTGAAGCAGGAGCATCACTTGAAGTCAGGAGTTCCAAACAAGCCTGGGTAACATAACAAGGCCCCAGTCATTCATATATCTGTATAAATATATTAAGTATATATAAAACTAGACAGACATGAGGTGCATGCCTGTAGTCCCAACTACTCGGGAGGCTGAAGCAGGGAAATTGCTTGAACCCAGGATTTCTAGGTGGTAGTGATCTATCATCATTCCACTGCACTCTAGTCTGTGCAACAGAGGAAGACCTTGTCTCTATTTAAAAAAGAAAAAAAAAAAAAAAACTATTTGGTAATACCAAATTAGCTAAATTGGGGAAAATAACCTAATTAAAAGACCAAAGAAGGGTCTCCTCTCCAAATCTTAATTTCTTTGCCTTTAATTTTTTGCTTGCTTAGCATTCTGTTCAGTCAAACGGACTATCAAAGGCTGTGTCATCTACTAAGTCTTTCTTTTTCTTATCCAACACATTATGGTTATCCACTGTGTTCCAGGTACCTAACAAGGTGATGGTAATAAAGTGATGAAATAAAAAAAGAAACACACACACACACACACACACACAAAAACACTTATTGTCTACCCTTAGAAGCTTACATTTTCCTGGAGGAAGTATCATAAAGCAAATAAATAGAATAGAACAAAGAATTACCATTTTGAAGATAGTAAAGTAAGATCAATGAGGCCATAAGGTCATGGGGCAGTATGAGTGTTCTGAATTCAAGTTCGGTAAGTAAGCTGGGTTTAAGATGTTTTTGTTTTTTAAATTTGAACTGGGATTATTTTATAAAATATTTGAAAGGCATATTAGAAGAAGCAATGTTTTCAATAAAAATTTACTTTCATACCAAATCATAATTTCTGAAAATGTTTATAATATAGTAAGCTTTTTAAAATATATATTATCACCTTCCTTGAATTAAATAGATTCAAGTATAAATAGAATATAATTTTTATACAATAATTCAATAGATACAATTAGAAATTACTTATGAAATTACATACACTAATCTACTGAGAAGAATTAATTTATCAGATCATAGAGGAATTCACTTTCTGAGTGTAAAGAAACAAAAGACTATTTCATTCTTATCTGAATGGAGCCATCAAAATGTATTATAGTGAAATTATTAATCTCTTCCATCTATAAATATTTATATGCTGAATAAACATTTCAACATATAAATTGGCAAGTAAATAATTAGAAAAAAATTCTGTTTAGAAAAGATAAGTTTTTTTTTCCCAAACAAGAAAAGTATGTACCCTAAAACTTTTGCAGCAAATCTGTCCATTTTCATTTTTTCACCTCATTTTCATCTTATCAAGTCATATTTGTAAAACACAAATTCCAGTATTCATCTAAAAAGACTTTGCTAATATGTCAGACCTAAATATCTAAGAGTTCTGATTTATTTTCCTTGTGCCAGCCAGCTTTCTCTTTTGAAAGCATTTGTGGGAATTATTTAAAAAGATAAAATTTCATATATATGTCATTTCAAATATCCATCAGTATAAAATACTTAACTAGCATTTTGAAAAATATTAAGATGATATAATTAATTATTATTGTTTTATTTGATGAAGCAGAAAAATGAAGAAGATTAAGGAAACATTCCATAAATAAGTTGAAACTATTATAAAGGAGAAACATACATGCTTAATCAACCATTATAAGTAGTTTGGAAGCAGATAGTAGAGATATTTAAGCAAAAGCTAAAGACAAATATTCTACAAAAATTTATAGAACATTCAGCACATCTTTAATACCAACAAAATATTTAAATTTTTAAAATACGTAATTATTCAAATAATATGATATTTGGACATTCACTATTTATTAAATTCCAAACTACCATTTTAAAAAACATACTCCGAGACGGAACTACTCATTACTTCAGAAGATATGAAAGTGTGGTAAGTAAGAACGTTCCAATATAATCAGTTCCAAAGTATTTTAAACTAGTTTAGACAAAAAAATAAAAAAAAGCAATATTGTGATATAAATATAGAAACACAGTTGACACACAAGTGAAATCAAATTTCACATTATTTTATTTTCAATAACAGCAATGCCACTCACAATTTTCAGCACAGAGTTATTCTCTGCCAAAACGTTTATTTGCTTTTATGGACAGCCTAAATGTGATCGTGTTCACATTACCTCAAAACAACTTCTGCTGAGAAAGATAGGTGAAATGTTTTCCTGGTCAGAGATGGAATTTTTAGACCACTAGTAATAACAGAAATCGGAGAAGCAAACCTCTAACTTCATGTTTTGAATATATGATTAATTTTGAAAAATAAGCTGCTTTAACTTATGTTATTCTTATATCAGACAAGTCAGTGTATGGCTCAATAGAACATGGAAAAGATATTTGAATTCATTTAAAAACAGTTATTTTGTATCTTCTAATAGCTTGTACAAAATCAAAAGTGCTTCAACACATCTAAATGAGGTCATATAGAAAAATTTAGCAATCAATGAGAGCAATTGTTTCTTTTTATTTTCTGTGTGCACAAATGGAAATGAAGTATTTTTGCATGGGAATCTATTTTCTGTTAAAATGTACTAGATTTATTATATCATTATTCCTGCAGTAGAATCATATGATTTCATCTGAATCAGCTCATATGGCATTGTACAACCGTAGATGATAATCAGTTTGATTTTTGGTGTTGGGAGGACAAGAACATAGCAATTCAATGCAGACTGCACATGATAAATTTAGCAATCTGACAATTTGTATACTAGGTAGTACAAATAGTTCAGCCAATTTTCAAGGCTATGTCCAATTTGCAGTTGGTATACAGACATGATATAAAGCTTATTGACTGCATCCTTCTCTTACGGCTTTGCATGTAAGCAGAGTGAGATGTTGTGCCTGTGGAGAGATGTGAGAAGCTTTGCTGTATCATTTCCAATGAGAACACAATTGCAGCAATGGTTCATCGTCATGACAACAACCTGATGCTTCCATCCAAGAATCAATACTAATTCATTGAGTCTATTTCTTTTCTGTTGGAGTTTTACAGTAGTGTAGGGAAAGGTCATGTGGCACCAAGTGATATAATGTTATTTCTATTGCAACTACTGAAAGTTCCTCTGTAATATTGCTCCTTTTTATACAACTAATAGCTAATGTGAGAAATATGATTTAAAAAACACTAGAGAATTCTGATAAATTCCAGATATCATCAGTATGAATCTATCAGTGCCATGAGAAACATTAGGCAACTGGCTGTAGCATTATACCCTCGGAGTCAAGCTAGGATGATTTAGACTAGTTCCAAGGTTTATTTTCTCTGAAGTTCATTAGATACCAATTTGTCATTTTTCGCATGCCTCTGAAAAAGAGGTGCTTACTAGCAAATAACATTGTTATGTCTTTTGACAAAATTAAAAGAGATTTGTATTGTGTGACAAATTTTTCCAAAATTGTGAAATTATCAACCATGAATTGCTTATTTTATCTCTAGTTATGAACATAATTTTAAATATCATAAAAATGATCTAGTCTAATGTAGGCACATCTTTTCCTTTCCTGATCACTTACTCTCTCTAGAGTAAAAATCTACAGAAATAATAAAAAATGTTTTTCATACCATCATACATAGATTATAGTTGAAAAGCATCGGTTCATATATGACATTACAAAAAATATGAAAAATAAAATCCTGACATCACAGGTGATAAAACCAGAGACAACAGGCGTTAGAAATTTTAGTGTTGTTTTTATTTACATAGAAATGTTAAAACTGATACAAAGATAACTTCAATGTAAAATCAATCAAGTTTTTTTTAACCTGATGTTGAAATATAATAAGATGTCTTATTATATTTACTTATTATATACACTTACATACACTGATGTCTGTATATAATAAGAAAAATTAATCCTTTTAAACTCTAATCTCTGCAATAAAACTGCAAGATAGGTTTTACTTTTATGATTTTTTTATATCCTAAAAAGAAATTTATTGCTTGTTTCAGATTTATTTCTTTGTGAAGGAAATGGTAAAAGAGAGTAAGGAATTTAAAAAGTATATTGGAAAGTAATACTGAAGGAAATAGGCAAGACACAGGAATGTCCCCCAATGTAGACTTGATGGTTTCTGCCAGTCCCCTAAAATTTCTGAAGCAAAGTCTTTCCTTGGGTAAAATGATTAAACCATTGAACTTGTGACTTGTGCAGTCATTGTCTGAGGACCACTCAAGAATGCTGGACAAATGTTAACACTATTAACAGTTACAGTGCCTTTGGTCAAGGTCTATCCCTAGAAAACATGTCAACTAGCCAAACTTCTTACAGCTATCCAGCAAATATGTTTTTGAAAGAAGTTCTCTCTATATATGGGTTATTTTATTTCATTATATTTTATTTTGTGTCATAGCCAATTCTAAGCACTAATCACATTTTCTTGTTTCTCTGTTTCACTTTTACTTGATTTCATTTGAAGGAAAAACTGGACACTTGCTATTAATGTCACTTTGTCTTTTCAAGCAAAGTCTACTTTGTTAAATCATCCAATAAAATAAAAAATTTCCACAATAAAGAAAACTAAAAGCTACTTCACAAAGGTTGTGCATTGAACATTAAATAATGTGTAAATTATGATTATTTTATTCTATTTATTTCAGTATGCATTTTTAATAATTGATATATTATTTAGAGAAAGTCAGACATAGAAACTCTACATTTAAACTCAAAATTCAGAAGTTTAATATTTTGGAAAATTTACCTGAAAAAGTAATACTTTATCAGAAAACCCACTAGTTCTAGAGATGGAATTTAAGATACAAAATTACACAAGATTTATGGCTTTTTATTAGGCTTTTTTGATGAAAATCTGAATCCTGATTTTTTAGTTCAATAAGGGCCTTCTCAGAAAACAGATCAAAGAAAAGAGGTACTTGAGTTTAGACAATGAATATGGTAATCTCAGAAAGAAGAGGCATATTATCACAGCATTTTTAATGTCTTCTCAGACTGAAAATAACCAAAAGAAGACAGGACATTTAAGCTTTGTCAAATAATATGTTGAAAGTATTTGATACCTTAAAAAAAAAAAAAACTCTTTACTTGTGTTATTCTATTTTGAAATAGATAACTTTAAAAATATTTAATTCCTTTAAACCAATTATTTATAGCATTTATATTTGTTTCTAAGTTAGAGGATATTTTCTAATATCTATGACTCCCAAAGTCCATTTTGATTCTGTGTATCCAAGTAAAACAGTATTTCCTCAACTAATAGATAATTTCCAACATGACAGAAATTTGTATTTTACCATTCTAAATCCCTAGTTCTTTGAATAGCATCCATGATATAATAGACATTTAATAAACATTTAAGTTTATTAATACATTTATGAATTTAACTTTATATTTTAACATAATGCTATTTTTTCTCAGAATGATTCTAGGGACTGGCTAACAACTCAGAATAAATATAAATAGTATGGAAATCTATATAAGTTGGATTAAAATATTCAGTCTTTATCACTTAATAAGTGAATAATGAGACTATGCTAAGTTGTAACAAAGTACTCCCAAGTGTCAGTACCTTAACCCAGTAAAGGTTTATTGCTTACTTGTTATATTCCAATACAGGACAAATAATTCCTCTCCAATTAATGATGTAAGGTCCATGCTCCTTATTGTGTTGCCATTATTGTCACCACTTGGACTCCAAGTTCCCTGTCACATGAATGACAATAGAGAATGTATGTGAGTGCTATTTAGTGACCAAGTCTGCAAAATGTAGTTATCTATCTGCCCATATCCTTTTGGCTAAAATTCACTGATGTTGTTCTACCTAACTGCAAGAAAGATGGAAAATCTAATTAAAGTGTGTGTTCAAAAAAAAGATAAAAACAAAAACAAAAAAACTGTTTGAAGATTAGTAGTCATTGCCACAGATGTATGCTTCTCCTGGGTATTAGAGAGTTTTTACTGTTTAAATTATGGATAAATGTACTTTGTTGATTATCTTCTCAATATTCCTGGCAAACTTAACTAGAAAAATCAAATACTACTCCAGAAGTTTTAGTTACATTTTTATTTTGTTGTGTTTCTTTTTCCTAACAAGAGTCATTATCCTAACAGACCAAAAATATAATAGTCGCATCCATAGAGTTCAGTAGAATAAAACTGCATTTCTTTATTTTGAAGGATTTAAGAAGCAGTGGTTGCCTCTGGAAGACAAGAATTGCTACAGGAAAACATAAAGGGAACTTTCTAGGGTGATGAAAATGCTAAAAATAAAAAGATAAAAGAAAGAAATCGTAGCCTTAAATGTTGATAAAGGTGAATAAAATAATTGGTTAAAAACAACAACAAAACTTTCATTTCTGACTACTATAGATTAGATTTAGAAGACAGATATTTCCGCTGAGGAAAACTATGAAAGCTGAATACAATTTTAAAAATAAACACAATTTTCTTTAAAAAAAAAAAAAATAGGCATTGAACAGATACCACGGCAGCTAAAACTTGAGACACCGAGAACCCAGGGTGAAAAAAATCTGAGAGGAGAGAAGGCTATATATCACACTGAAAGCAGCAGCTGAGACACCAAGGTCCTAAGCAGAAATGCTGGCAGACTCACTATGCTGATGACAGGAAAATTGCAACTTGGGTGAAGGCAAAGAGGAGATGCCCTAATAAACACTGGGTTTCAGTTGAGTCTTCTGAAATGTTATATCTGAGAGTGAAGCAAAGAGGAAATAGAATAGATCAGTTCTCATGAAGCTGAAACTCAGACGCGAAATATCACAAATTCTAACTGGATATAGATGACTTTCACCTGATCAACTACTTCAGCTCTTTAATTTTTTCCTTCTTAATGTTTTAGTTCATTTTTGTGTTGCTCTAAAGAATACCTGAGGATGGGTAATTTACAAAGTAAAGAGGCTTATTTGGCTCACAATTCAGTAGACTGTACCAGAAGCATGACACAGGCATCTACTCAGCTTTTGATGATGGCCTCCTGCTGCTTCTACTCATGGCAGAAGGTGATGGGGAGCCAGCTTGTAAACATGACATGGCAAGAGCGAGGAATAGAGGAGGAGGCGTCAAGCTCCTTCCAACAAACAGTTCTCACAGGAACTGAAAATGAAAACTCACTCTCAAAAATGCCACTAAGATATTCAGGAAGCATCTCCCCGCAGACTCAAACGCTTCCTACCAGAGCCCACCTCCAACACTAGGAATAAAATATCAACATGAAACTTGATGGGACCAAACAAACCATCTTCAAACCACAGCATTTAACATAAAGTCCAGTTTAAAAATAAAACAAAATGTCAGTATGATGGGACAGAAAAACAAAACAAACACAAAAGACACCTACAAAATTAATTGACAACATAAACAGAGTATAAATGAATCCCTATTTTGGAGTTGAAGACAGACAAGCTGTAATAGCTCATTAATAGGTAAAAGAAAATAGAAGATAAAAAATTTTCCCAGAAAAATTGATTATATAAATAAGTATCAAATTAAAATTCTGGAAAAGGGGCAACATTGAATCTTAAAACACTAAAATGGTTTTAATAGGTGAATAGTTAGCTAAAAGTTGGATTGATCATGTGGAAATTAAATA
This sequence comes from Mandrillus leucophaeus, assembly GCF_000951045.1. Classification (NCBI taxonomy): domain Eukaryota; kingdom Metazoa; phylum Chordata; class Mammalia; order Primates; family Cercopithecidae; genus Mandrillus; species Mandrillus leucophaeus. Next base: position 3,566,488 of record NW_012103254.1, on the reverse strand, counting down.
TCAAGAGATATTAGTCAATTAGAAGTAAAGAGAGAAAAGACAGATGAACTACAGGTGGATTACATGTGAACCACACTTGAAGTACATGTGAACAACATAAGAAACATGAGACATGGTGTATTGTTCTCATAAATGTATACCTGGAATCACAGAAGGAAAGCAGAGACAGGAGAGGGGTGTAACAATATTTGATCAGAGTTATAATAATACAAAACTAAAATGGGACAAACACACATAACACCACACCTTTTAACATGAGCTGTCACACAAGACCAGACTGTGAAATAATATGTGAATTAGAGTTTTACGTATAATTGAGTATAAACTTTGGTCAGATAGCTCCTTCCCATGTTGGATATGAACTTTCTACTCAGAATAATACAGGATGTCTGTGAGTGCAGCTTATGGGATCATCTCATCTAATACGGAGGACATTTATGTAATAAAGCATTTATATTTTAATCAGCAGAATTTTTTTATAGCTTATGTGATACCATAAAGGAAACCATGTCTCATAGATCCTGGACTTATATAATTCATTTTATATCCCTGATGCTCTTAAGGTCATTCATCGCCCATTTATCTGAAAATACAGTTGGGGGGGGGTGTGTGTGTGTGTATGTGTGAGTGTGTATGTATGCATGTACCCTGATAGTTATTTTAGGGTTCCACTTTATTATTCTTACTTACTGAAATGTCTGTTTTGTTAATAAGTTTTAAAATTATTTTAAGTAGACATTTTCAAAAATTATGCTCTGATATTGATGTTAAAAACAATAAAATATAGAAAGATGAAATACTTTATTATTTCTTATTGGAAGCAAAATATAAATAAATACAGAGGTTGATTGACAAATTGATCAATAGACAAGCAAATGACCAAGTTATAAAGCTTTTTAATTAAATGTAACATTGAGAAGTTGAAATGTTTTCATGATTTCAAAGAAACAGTAACTTTTAAAAAATAATGCAAAATTTGTTCTTTTTTGGTCAATGTTTACTAATAAATTATGGCTTAGTTCATTACATAAGTTTTATCTTTTTACTTCTGAAATAAACTTTATTTTATAAAACCACAGAATTGAATTTTTTACTGAAAATTATATATATTTTGCCTGGGATATTGATCTGTAATTTTCACTTGTGTGTGTGCCTGTGTGTTGTGTGTATGTACCAACTTTTGGTTTAGTTGACACTACTCTCTCTTTAAAACAAATTCCTTTGTAACTTCCATTTATTGGAGGTTTAAGATAATTCACTTGATAAACTCTGGTTTTTGAATTTTTAAAAATTTGAGTATGATGATATTATTTTTTCAATACACTATTTTACTTGTTTTATCTACCCTTTTTTCCATACGTTAATTTGAAAATTTCTACCACAAGAAAACAATAAGATTTTACGATGTATTGGCATAAAATAGGGCATAATGATCTTTTAGAATGCCTTAGTTTTTAAAAGCGTTTTTTTGGACAATAAGATTTTTGAAATATGTGTATAACTAAAAATTGTGCTTATAAACACAAGTCAGAAAAAATCTCCTTTCATGTTTTCTTTCTGACCTATAATGTGAATTACTTGCTGAAATAAATATGTCATTCTTAAAATTTAAAAATAGATAAAATATTAAAATGACATATAATGATATGTATACATACATCATTGTGCATATGTGTGTGTGTGTGTGTGTGTGTGTGTGTAAAATCCCTGGCCAGATAGCACAATATCTCAAGAAAAAGAATTTAATTACCAAGTGGAAGGAAAAAGTTGTCATTTATAGATTGATGATATAGTTTTCCACAAAAACCCAAAATAAATTAGTACTTAAAATGTCATAATGTTGCTAGAGATATACAAAAATCATGTTTTATATTTACTAAACAACCAATTAGAAATTGCAATTTTGTTTATAAGTTTTAATAGAGTAATAAAAAGTGTAAGGAACATATAAATATATCTAACTCATATTATAAAAGCCATTTGTTAAAAACTATAAAATTTATTGAGGATAAATAGCAATTATTTCAGAGATAAAGTGTTTATGTAAATTGTCACATACCATAACAATTTCAGTACACCTAATTATATCTATGTATTCAATACAATTTTAATAAATGCCTCTAATGTAATTTTACTCTTGAAACTTACAAGTTGATTGAAACATTTATACAGAATATTAAAGGAGCTGCCCTTATCAAGATATATTGATAGAATAAGGTAGATGGGGACTTAATCTATAAGATTTATGATTTAGCTTTACAATAAAGCTAGAATAATTAAAATAATGTGATATTGGCACAGTGATAGACCTGTCAATTAATCATAACTGAGAGCCTATGGGTTCACATATTTAGAGAAACTTAGTAATAGCAAGTAACTGAAATAGCAGAACAAATCAATGAGGACAGGAAGGTTTTGTAAAAGTAAGTTCTGTCATAACTGCTTATTGTAGATTCAACACTTCTCAGAGCAGGATGATTCCATGGAAAGCATTTTTGGTATGTCCAAAATTTGGCATGACACATCTAATAAGGCTTATCATTACTTTGTAAAACATGCTTTTGTACATCTAACTCTGAGTTTATCTGTTTATCATCAGAGCTTTTCACTAACTGAGAGCAAAGTAATGCTTGTGCCTGAAGCATATCATCCTTTCTTGTAAGCTGTCCTCAGGCTTTATATACAATGTTTCAACATTATTTGAGTAATATATTTCTTTCAAGGAGACATCAGAGAGAATAGTTTAGTGGTTTGTAGTGTGATACTTGACTTTCTCTCATTCAACTTTATAAGTGTTTTTGTACTGTGACTTGCTATTACACTTTGTGAAATATTTATATATTTCAAAGCTTGTCAACAGAGCAGCAAGAGTTGGCTTTCAGAGAGCTAACACGATATAGTAGAATTATTATTATATAGTTATAATTATTTTGAAATTAATACAAATCTAGTTTTAAATTTCAGCTCTCTTTATTTTATGATGTAGGCATGCCACTTGATGTTTTTCAGTCTCAGCTTCTTGATTAGTAAAATACAATAATAATATTTTATCACAGGGAACTATTTTAAAGAGACAAATTTTAAATAAATGGCTAACGTAGACCTTCACAATAAATTACCTTCTCTAAATTGTTCATGATATGGGTAAGAAAAGAACATTGTTTGATATAAAGATTAATACTGTAATTTTTCTTTATTCATTCATTCTCTAATATAATTTTTGACTTTTTCAATCAATAGCTAATCAAAACCAAAGAACAACCAACCATAATTAACAACCAGTTACATTAGCTATACCAATATTTTTTAAGTTAATATTATCATTTTTTCTTACTAATCTTCCAAAATAACTAATATAGACTCTTATTAATTTCAGAGGATTTGGCACTGAGAAGTCAAGCCAGCTGGGATTCTGGGTGGGGTGAGGACTCAGAGAATTTTGCTGTCTAGCTAGAGGATTGTAAATGCACCAATCAGTGCTCTGTGTCTAGCTAGAGGATTGTAAAT
>NW_012103254.1:3522278-3562931 GCF_000951045.1 Mandrillus leucophaeus | reverse complement strand
GATTGTAAATGCACCAATCAGTGCTCTGTGTCTAGCTAGAGGATTGTAAATTCACCAATCAGCATTCTGTAAAAATGAACCAATCAGCACTCTGTAAAATGAACCAATCAGCAGGACATGGGTGGGACCAAATAAGGAAATAAAAGCTGGCCACCCATGCCAGCAGCAGCAACCCCCTCAGGTCGTCTGCTCTGGAAGCTTTGTTCTTTTGCTCTTCACAATAAATCTTGCTGTTGCTCACTCTTTCGGTCTGTGCCACCTTTAAGAGCTGTAACACTCACTGCGAAGGTCCGCAGATTCATTCTTGAAGTCATCAAGACCAAGAACCCACCAGGAAGAACAAACAACTCCAGACACTTCTTGGCGATCACAAGGGACTATCACCAAGCATTGAGTACCACTGGACCGGTTTCACTTGCTATTCTGTCCTATTTTTCCTTAGAATTTGGGGGCTAAATAGTGGGCACCTGTCGGCAAGTTAAAAGCAACTATCAGAGCCACCAGAATAAAGACACGAGTGTCAGGCTTTCTGGGAAAGGGCTGTCTAACAACTCATAACTCTTCGGATTTGGGAGCTTTGGTTTGCCTGGAACCAGCTTCCACTTTTCCTATACTTCTGGGCTGAGCCAAGGGTTGACAGAGAAATATCAATCCCTTGAAGTGGAAGTGGCTGCAGAGCTTACTCTGGTGGGTTGAGGTTGGGTATTTTCGTTTTTTCTTCCTTTCCTCTTTAATTTTTTTCATAAGCCTCCTCATTTCAGTCTGACTTATTTTTTCCTTACTTATTGCCTATAAATAAACAAAAAGGTCACTTTTTCTGGGGATAATTTTATTATAGTCAAAGTTCTTTCAGCACAGTTTCCTTGCCTTAGTTCCAAACCTAATTCCTGTGTCATTTTTCTCTACACTCTTCTTTTTATATTATTGTCTATGAGATTTTATTTACTCTCACCCCTTGATACTTTTCTATTTTTTATTATTATTCTTTCAAAATGCTGACTTTACTAAAATGGAAAGAGATTAAACTGTGTAAATAGCAATGTAAGAGTCAAGTCTCGTCATAGTCACAATTTGACAATTAGGTTTGAGGTTCCTCAAATAATTTCTTATGTTAGGAAGAAATTGTTTACAAATACCAGTGTTTTTCAAACTATGCACTCATTGAGAATCAGATTGAGTGTCTTTTTCATTAAGATGTAGCAAGGGTAATGTTTTTGCTTGCAAGCTAAAGTAAATATTTAATTTCATAAGCCACTTATTTTTCACTTCCATCACTCCTACTTCTACCTTGACAACTATTTCTCAAAAATCAAATCTAAAAGTATTTATTTGTTTTTCCCTAAAACAATTATATGACATTGAGTTGGGTTTCTAATATTAGGTATACGAATGTTTTAAAAACATATTATAACTAAGTGTCTTCTAATACTGCTCTATTAAATTAACATATTCATAAAGTGTTAAGTGAGACAGTCCACCAGAAATCAAAATTAAAATGAATTTTGATGTCTCCAAACAACGTGAGAGGCACTTGCATCTTCCGAATTTCGTCAAAGCATTTAAACTATGATTGCTTAACATGTTCAAATAAGCTATTGAATACTATTTTCCAGATAGATCACATTTTTAGTGTTTTCACTTGTGATATACATGGATTTGACTCTCCTGTTACTTTATTGCAAGGACTCTGTAGTGAATGTCTTGAAGGCATAGACAATTTAAGTTGAATCTCTTCTTATAAAAAAAGAAGCTGCGAATGGACAATTCTCAATGTCATTTCAGAGTCACTAGCAATGAAAGGGAATCTATTTAAGGATTTTTCTCTGCCTTTCATTGGTGAAGAAAGCTTTAGGTTGGTTTACACCCACACTACTTTATTTGCAATTTAATTAGAATGAATGTCACTGGAGGCAAATACTGTGTGCAGCATTTCTAAATTCATTTATAAAGATGCCTACTAGATAATGCAGATTCAGTTTCAGGAGTTTAGTTCCTATAGAATTGTAGGTAGGCTAGAGAGAATTATAGTCCCTTCTAATCATTACAATGTATGCATGAAGTACTTCAAGCCAGCTTATTCATCACTCCTGAAATGCTGACAAAATGCTTAAGGGCCTACTTCTTCTGAAGTAAAATGAGAAAATCTCCCATTCTTTAAGGTTCAGGAGAATATTGTGCACAGGTAGATCTCCTTTTAAATGACACTTCTTATAATGTGCAGACAAAACCATGGTTTAGTTACTGCTGTTCCTCAGCATGTTACTTTGTACATAAACTTAAAGCTGTATCAGGGAGAGAAACCCACTGCTAAAAGGTTGTAAGGCATGGGATAGAATGCCTTTAATATTCACATATTCAAACATCATCATCCTGAAGACTGTATCTCTTACTGAAAATTCTATTCATGTATGAGGCTATCAATTCTTAATGTAAGAGACATTCAAATTTGCAAAATAATTTGTATATGTTTAAATATTTTTATTTAACTTAGTAAAATAATGGATTTAATTATAATGGATGCATATTGTATTGAAGTTGGATTGTTTTCACAATAAGGTACTTTCTTGTAGTAGCATATAATGATATTGTATATAATAGATATAATGAAACCATTTGGTGGCACTATTTTAATAGAATCAGAATTTATCTGAACTTAGGTCTGAATTTTTCAAATTATAATCAGTAGAGCTTCACCAATTTCCCTGAAATGAATTGTAAAAAGAATGAAAAATAAGATCATTACAAAAATATTTTTAAATATATGTTTATATTTTAAAGATCATGTTATGAATATTTGAAGAGTTAAATAATATCAAATAAATGTATTTATCAGAAAACTTAACATTTTCTGAATTAGAATTGAAGCTAGAGTGATTCTAGTACTTCCAAATGTTTCTATATCATTCCACACTAAAGCTTGGATCACCTTTAAATGAAGTGCACATAAAAATTGCTTAAGTGCTCTTCGTAATTTTCAAGCAATATGTACGACATTGCCCAGAATTTGAACTCTTCCAGATTTTGTTTCCAATAAATTTAAATTGCTTTGTGTAGTGAAGAGTAATTTAAAATTATCAAAGTGCTCTAAATCCCACAGTAGAGTACCCATAAAATGTAAAGCCTTTCAATGATTTTAAATCACTACGCACATTTTAGAGTAATTTCAGCACATCAAATGCTTTGATTTTTAGTTTTCATTGCCTTAATTTGAAAGAATGAAAAAATGCCAAACCAAAATAGCATTTATTATCAGTGAGAGTTGTAACTAACGTGATTTTCAAATTGACTCAGACTTTAACATGTGAAACGTATCGGTGTTACTAATGAGTCAAAAAAAAAAAAAAAAAAAAACCTGTAGCCACCATTATAGCAAATATTTATAATACTAATTAAAATTTCTTTGTCAGACAAGATTGAATGTATTATTCTAGTATATATTCACAGTGGGCGCATAGTATAGTTTTCTATTTTACACATCCCATGTGAGTGTGAAAGTTGGCTACTTGTAACTTCTCAGAGATATTTACATATAATTTATAAAAATCTGAATTGATTCAAAATTAGGAAAACGGAATCACTCAACTACATTGGCAAATGCTCAAAGAATAACCAGTAAAGGCAATAAAAATGCTTCAAAATTTAAAGTAACAAAAGATTTATATTTTGATTCTAAGAAAACACAATAAAATTTGCTGACAATTACCAAAAATATTAGAATATCTCATATATGATTAAGTAAAACTCACTTGATTGATAGTATACCCAATTAAATTAAGAGCAATAAAATGCTGGTGTACCAAAGGGGTTGATAAATAACACACTCTTGTATGCCCAAGTTCTTAATCAAATGAGAAACTGGATAACAAACCAGTAAAGTTAAACTAAATTTGGGAAGGGAGCTTATAATGCTAGATTCCAGAATTGTTCAAGTGTCTTCTGTCTAAACAGATTCTTTCTCAGGAAAAAGCTGTTTTACTATAGGCCAGAGGAAACAGCTGTGCATATGGCTTTTGAGAATCTCTTAGTTCCAAAGAAAAATGAAACAGAGGGTTGTAGTCTTTGTAAAGAATTTGTCTTCCTCAACTTATCAATTAACATTTACTCATCTACGCATCATGAATAGAATGAAATCAGGAATGGATAGGTAATAAAGTGTTACACTGAGGAAGCATCAGTAATAGAGATAGAGCATTCTCTCTTCATGTGAGAGAGTGCATCAATGAAGAGAAATCTCTTGTATGAATATTACTTCCAAAAAACGTTAAGATAATGTCGTTAATTATTTCAACAGATGCTACAAAGCTCAGTATAATATTTAAAGATAAAATAAAATTGTATGAAATGTCCCAATTTTATTAACTTAGTCATGAAATTATATGAAATAAAAGCAACTAAGTTGTAAAAACTTGGAACACCTGATACAAATTAATTTAAATGGCATAATTCTATGTCTTAAAAAAAATAAAGTTTAAGAAATCACTAAGTATTTATACAAAGTTTATAACCTTTCCTTATACCAGCAAAGTACTTAGAGAGTAAATAATAGATAACAATCTGTTTCATTATTGCAACAAAATGGAAGGAAGAAAACAATAAATAGTAGTGTATAATAGGACAAGAAGACTAAATAAAATATATATTTGTTTATATGAACACTAAATAACAAATACTCTAAACCTGTCTATTCAAATTAATATATTTTTTGAATAAAATTCTTATTTATAGTAAGTGGAATATCAGAAAGAAGACCTAACAAAGTTATTTTAAAGTTAATCTTAAAAAATAAAAACAAAAGTAAAAATATAACCCTGAAATTCTGGTTAATCTTTGGCAGCGAAAGATCCCCATAGTCCATCCATCCTACTCATTGCAACTATAAACTTTGGATACCATTTTTTTTTTTTTTTTTTTTTTTTTTTTTGAGATGGAGTCTCACTCTGTCGCCCAGGCTGGAGTGCAGTGGTGTGATCTTGGCTCACTGCAACCTCTGCCACCTGGGTTCAAGCAATTCTCCTGCTTCAGCCTGCTGAGTAGCTGGGATTACAGGTGCCTGTTGCCATACCTGGCTAATTTTTGTAGTTTTGTTTTAAAAGAGATGGGGAACTTTGGATACATTTTTTTAGATTTAAAAAAAAAAAAAAAGTAACTTAAAAATACCCTAATTGAAAATTCTGAAAATAAACAAGTCAGATTTTTTTTTTTTAAGAGAAATCAAATTTTGAAATAGGAACTGTCATTAAAGTGATTTTCATTATTTCTTTTTTCCTTGGGATATTTTTTCCCATTCACACAGTGGAAAAGCACAGGTGACTACAAATCTCACTAGACACTCTGCTGTCTATTTGGCTAGGAGAAAAACAAAAACAAAAATAATTAATGGACATTCTGTGGGCTAGAGAGAGAAACGAGATTCAGGAGGAGAATTAGGGATAAAGAGCCCTACAGGTAGTAAGTATCAGTAGAGACAAAGGAATGTTACAAAGGAAACAAATGGAAATTTTTTCAATGAAAATTAAAATATCTGAAATTAAAAATTTATTAAGTTCAAGAGCAAAAAAAAAAAAAAAAAAATGTTGAATATAAAATAGTATGTCCAAGAAGCCAGATCTAACTTCTTACTGCCTACAAGGAATCCACTTTGAATACAAAGAAAATGGTCATAATGTAAACCAATTAATAGATCAGTAGAAATTCCCCAACATAAAGAACACAGAACAACGAATGAGACTAAAGAGATACTTTGAAATAGAAAAATAAGAAAACCTCAAAACGTGAAGGACAATATTCAAAGGTCTAACATATGTGCAATTTCAGTAACCAAAGGTAAAACTGGGGAATACTTCCAAATACCCAAAGAGTTTCAAAATCTGCAGTACAGTCAATGACATAAACTTATGAATTAAAGAAGCTCAGCAAATTCCAAATAGTATAAGTAAGACATCATAATGGCTAGGCAGATAAAAAGGGGTCCCTAGAGAATTTCCGACCTGCCCCACAAATCTTTACATTAGATGTGTTTGTGCAGATGAGGGAACCTGCCCAGGGCTTGTCTGGGCATGCCCACTGTGGACTGGAGCCTGACATGTTCACTGGGGCAAGGTGGCGGGGAGCCGTGAGGAATTCATGCCTCGAACAGGGGAGGAGTCTGCCTTTTTCAGCCTCTGTGGTGACCTGGGAATCAATATGTGAGGTGGTGCTTTTTAGCAGGAACCCCTCTCGCTTTGCTAATAGTTTTTTGTTGGTGTTTGTTTTCCTTTTTGCCCAATAGAACCCTGCTCTACTCACCCTTCAGTGTGCCCATGTGCCTAAATGTTCCTGGTCATGTGAAAAGGACCCAAGTATTAGTTGAACTATTTTGGCACCCAAACAAGGGGCTTGAGAAATGGTGAGTAAGATGTGAACCAAAACGCCCCCTTTTTTCCTTTTGCTTCTAAGCCTTTGTGTCCTTGGGCTTTTTCTGAGGGTAGGGGAAGCTATGCCTCCCTCCTCTCCACTCCTGTCACTTCCAGGGGTCGGGAATGTCAGCCTTTTACTGTTTTTAAGGGATAGACAGGTGAATCAGAGGCTCCCTTCTCCCCTCTTAAGTTCCTCACCCTGTTGGAGGAACCCATTTCCATAAGAATAAGATGTTCTTCCTGCAGGCATCTTTCCAACCATGAACTTTGAATTTTTCTGCCTTTCTCTACTCTGCCAGCAGTTAACTTTTAAGTGAGAGTTTTTATTTTTTTTCCTTTTAGAAGACATTTTACTAGGTCAGGAATTATAAGGATCACTGTTTATATTATCTGTAAAATTTTAATTATTAAAAATGATTTATGAGGTTGGTTTTAATCTGTAGCCAATCTAGTGTGCTTTGCATTCTGTATGATCAGTAGCAAGCTTTGCTGCAGGTCTCCATTTGTTTTACATCTTTGAAAGTGTGACCGGTAACCTCATGGTGAGAGGTGACAATGTGTCAGCAGCCCTCACTCTTGGCCCCTCCTCGGCCTGGGCATCCACTCTGGGGGTGCTTGAGGAGCCTTTCAGCCTACCACTGCACTGTAGGAGCTCCTCTCTGGGCTGGCGGAGGCCAGAGCCAGCTCCCTCTGCTTGTGGGGAGGTGTGGAGGGAGAGGCAAGGGCAGGAACTGGGGCCCTGCGCCTCCAGGCCAGCGCGAGTTCCAGCCCACCCGCGGGAGGGCTCATCGGGCCCGCACTGGGAGCGGCCCAGGGCAGTGAGGGGCTTACCACCTGGACCAGCAGCTGTGATGGGTGTACTGGGTCCCCCAGCAGTGCCAGCCTGCCAGCGCTGTGCTCAAGTTCTGGCCAGTCCTCAGCTGCTTCCAAGGGGATGAGGAGTATGAGTGCACAGTGCGGGACTGGTGGACAGCTCCACCTGCAGCCCTGGTGCAGGATCCACTGGGTGAAGCCAGCTGGGCTCCTGAGTCTAGTGGGGACTTGGAGAGAACCTTTAAGTCTAGCTAAGGGATTGTAAACACACCAATCAGCACTTTGTGTCTAGCTCAGGGTTTGTAAATATACCAATCAGTACTCTGATTAGTTAATATGTAGCTAACCTAGTGGGGACTTGGAGAACCTTTATGTCTAACTAAGGGATTGTAAATGCACCAATCAGCACTCTGTGTGTAGCTCAAGGTTTGTAAATACACCAATCAGTGCTCTGTGTCTAGCTAATCTAGTGGGGACTTGGAGAACCTTCTGTCTAGCACTGTGTCTAGCTCAGGGATTGTAAACACACCAATCAGCACTCTGTCAAAATGGACCAATCAGCTCTCTGTGAAACGGGCCAATCAGCTCTCTGTAAAGTGGACCAATCAGCAGGATGTGGGTGGGGCCAGATAAGGGAATAAAAGCAGACTGCCCCAGCCAACCAGTGGCAACCCACTAGGGTCGCCTTTCACACTGTGGGAGCTTTATTCTTTTGCTCTTTGTACTAAATCTTGTTTCTGCTAGGTCTTTGGGTCCACGCTGCCATTATGAGCTGTAACACTCACTACAATGCTGACAAAATGCTTAAGGGCCTACTTCTTCTGAAGTAAAATGAGAAAATCCCCCATTCTTTAAGGTTCAGGAGAATATTGTGCAGCTTCACTTCTGAAGCCAACAAGACCACGAACCCACTGGGAAGAACCAACAACTCCAAACACGCTGCGTTTAAGAGCTGTAATGCTCACCACGAAGGTCTGCAACTTCACTCCTGTCAGCAAGACCACGAACCCACCAGAAGGAAGAAGTTCCAGACACATCTGAACATCTGAAGGAACAAACTCCAGACATACTGTCTTTAAGAACTGTAACACTCACCGTGAGAGTCTGAGGCTTCATTCTTGAAGTCAGTGAGACCAAGAACCCACCAATTCCGGACACAATGACAACGTTTTGTTAGCTTCCACCGTTTTACAATGGCAACTGAGTTCAGTCGTAGCTTAGGCAATAAACCTTTTCTGGTTTGATATCTGGATGACCTTTGCAATTTATTTGTTCTTTTCCCCTCAACAGCCTTGGATTTTTCTTTCCTTTAGCCTTTAGGAAAGTTTGAAAGCCAGAAATATCAACTGCTTGGCATAACTAAAATCAGATAATAAGGGATTTTTAAAAATTAAAGAGCACTCAGCTTAATTAAAAGTGTACATCCAAGTTATAGTCATATTTAAAAGGCCTTTATTTATTTCCCACCCTCCCTTGGATTTTGTTTTGCTGGAAAAGGGGTGTTTTTCTCAATCGGCTGAATTCTTTTCTCCATTTTCTCTTGGCATTCGATGGATGCATGAGACTAAGAAAGCTCTGGGGGACATGGGACTCCTTGGGAAAAACAGAAGGCACTACTGACCCCATTTTGGGAAGAAATCTGTTTTCATCATAGAACCCCAGGAACTAAAAGCAGATACATCCCTCTCAAAATCTGTTTTTGGGTCCCAATTATGGCTGTGTATTATGCCCTAGAAGCAGCATGTTTTCGTCCCCTAAAAGGATCCAGCTAGAAGACTGTAATCCAATTCAGAGACTGGCAAATGAAAAATTTTGTGGCTGCTGAGTTTTCTTCTGCCTGGCTATGTAGTTATATATGTGTTGTGTTTGTGATGTTTATAAAAATAGTACTAATTCATTGGCCTAAAGAAAAATAAGCACTTGGATCAAATATTTGTTAATGGAAAGATAAAAGCTGTGGTAGCTTTTAGTTCTCGTGACTTTAACCTTTGAGAAATAAAAACAGCCTAAAAGATTATTTGGTAAAATGCAGATGCCATCAAAATGTAAATAGGTGGACTAAATTATACTGGTCAGGTACTAGGTTTGCTAAATGTTTTAAGGTTACAAAATGCTTTTTGAAACTGATTCAATTTGCTGGCTTCACAACTGGTAAGGCCTGGGGACATATGTTACTAACTATGCCCTTAATTGTGCTGGAAGAAGTCAAACCTTGACTGCACCTAGCACATAATTTAAAAAACTTACCAGGTTTTACTTTGAAGGTAACAAGTACTAGGAGTTACCATTATAACATGTAATTGAGACTACTAAAAATATATTTACATTTCAGTTAGGTAAGGACAGTGAAATGTGTTTTTAGTACAAGATTATAAGAAGGCATAGAAATGTAAAATTTTGCCTCAGATTAAATGGTTGTTTTGAATTAAGTAAGATAACAGTAAAAGTTCAAACAAGTTATGAAGGATTGTAAAAGCTAAAAGTTAACCTTGCAAAGGAAATTCCATGTGTGAACATATTGACTAAATTCAAAGGATGCCATATGGTTTTTCTGTAAATTCAGCTTTGAAATAAAAGCACAACAAGGTACTCTTAAAGTACTAAGCTACTCTTCAGCAAAATTTGTAAAGAGCTATAACAGGTTTTTGCTTTTAAAATTTCTGAGTCATCATTTTGGCAAAGTAAATAACACGGTAATCTGGAATTCTATTTCATAACATCAAGTATTTTAAATCACTAACGTACTTAACAGGCTTTCCAAAATGAAACTTCAGTTTCAAAATTGTCTTTCTTGACACCAGACTTTTGGATGCTACAGAAGACACATGCAGAATCAAAAAAAAAAAAAAAAAAAAAAAAGGGAAACAGGATTATCTGATATGTTTTTAGTACATGGGATTGACAAAATGGTGTTCAATCTTTTTTATGTTGTATTTTTGAGAGTAATACTAATATATGTTCCAAAATTTATGGGATTTATAAAATTCTAATGTTTGCGCATATGCTATCAATCATAATTATTAACTATTATGTTATTTTAAACCATGGACATAACCAAATGTATTTGTCAATCATGTTTCTGAATGCAACTACCCTAGACATTTTGTACTCACAAACCATTGTTGTCTTGTTTTGATCCTCTTCAATCAATGGTTTATAATCAGTTATGGAACTTTGACAGGTGTTCTCAAATGCAAGTTTCTGATGACTTTGGAGATTGTGACATTGGAATAAAGGAAAAACAGGACTCATGAAAATTGAAATGTTCATGGATATCAAGCAAGAGTTAACTGAGTGGACTGAACTAATAGAAAACTTAATCTTTTTAACTTTTGCTTGGAATATTGCTGATCATTGTTTTGTTTTTCAGAGTCCAGGAAACTTATTTTGAACTATTTATGGCCTTTAATAGTTGAGTAAGTTGTACTCCTGCAAACAAAATTTGGAGCATATTTGTCTCTCTCTGCTTGGCTTCTCTAGAATTTGGAAACCAGTATTGCATATTCTTAACTTATGCCAGTATAGTCATTTGCATCAGTGCATTAAGAATGCAATTGGAGCAACTGGTTATTTTGCCAGGCTTTGATTGGAAATGTGTGCTCTTTAAGGAGTCAAGCTCAACTTGCAGAGCTGATGAGAACTCCTTGGGAAAACTGGCCTCAAATGCTTGTCTACACAGTCCACATACAGGATTCTTAACCTGCAGTGAGTAAAGAATATCACTTTCCAACAGGCTCAGACATCATATGCTCTTGGGACCTCAAGAAGAGCGGAGTTTACCCAATTCACAGTTACATAAGGATAAAAACCTAGGCTGGGCTCAGCTTTAAATGGTCTTATCTGAGATTCTTTGTGAAACAGATTTTCATGATAGCCAATCTAAAGGGCCTAGGTAGAAATAATTGTTTTTGCTGCAGTTTGTGCAAGTAATCAAGCCAAGTATAAGATTAAAGTCTATTTTGCAAGCAATACACTCTTATTATGATTTGTTTTTAACAGAAATGAGGACAAGACAGAGATAAATTATGATTCAAAACTTACCATCATTAGTTTCTAGACTTATTATTTGTTTTTAAGTTTTTGCCTACATTTTAGACTAACCTTGCTTATTCCTGTGAACCAGCCAACCATCTCTGGTTGCAGCTCAGAAAGGACAAAAGGGGATGAGTAATGTAGAAATCTGGATCAATATTTTAGTTCTGAACAATTATCCTGCAAATCCTGCCAGCTGATGGGAATAAATAGGATGCCCATCACCCGAAGGTTTCCTTTTTGGGAAAGGGAGCTAACCAAAGCAACACCCCATGCACCCAAATCTTAACAAGCATAACTATAGCCATCAGTTATCTGGGTGTGTCACAAGACATCCTTTTCTTTCCTTTGTTGGAGGAGAACTCAATTCCACAGCTTCACTTTAGCATTACAGCTTGTGATAAGGAGTCTATGCAACTTCCATGCTGAGACACAATTTTGGTACCAAAGTCATTTCCAAGTTTATATCAAAGGCCTAAGAAAACTGGATCTTAGAGATCCAGAAGACAGACAATAGTGAAAGTCAAAAGGTACAGCACAGGTGAGCATGACTGATTCCTGCTGATTAAGCCAAGCTTCCTGTTTCATGGATAAAAGTCATGCTAGTATCCATGGCATAAATGAAGTTTAGAGAATTCAAAGGCTATTGCCAGCAGGGGAGATAGGGAGTACATACGAAAGAGCAGTTATTCTCATCCCTAGGCCCCATGTTAACATAGATGAAAGCCACTTTGACACCCATGGGTGGCACCCTGTCACAGTTGCTGGGACTCAGTAATAGAAGGACAGGGGAAAGAAAGAGGAACAACTCACTTTCTCTCCCTCACACACCCTGGGTATTTGCTAGTTAAAGAAAGGAACCAGGCACACATGCTCCCCTATTTCTAAATGAGTAGCCATTCATCTTTAGTCTGCACCCTTTTAGAACACATTCTGAACCCCTGGGACCCTTCTGAAAAAAATGCCTTCTTTTTTCCTTTTTCTTCCTCTGTCCTCTATTCCCTGATAGGTAGCTAATGGTGTCACGTATCACGGGACACTTCCCTCAGATGCATCCTTCAAACTGGAAGGAGTTAATTTCTCAAACTGTAAACTAATTGACTTAGGATTAGGTTTAGGGGAAGGGAATGCGGAAACCTGACATGCCAGCAAAAGGGTAAAAAAAAAAATTTTTTTTTTTTAACCCATTGGGCTTTTGACCTCTCTCTCCCTGTACAAACTGGTAAAAGGTCTCTGGACTTTCAAGTTGTCCTTACCCACTCCTTGTTTCATTTTGATACATATTTTCTAATAACCTGTTTGTCTCTTCTCACTTTTAGGCCATCAGACTCCAAACAAACTACAACTGGAGCTTTGGATGATGGCCTTTTTTTTACTAGGAACCCTGAGATAGGCCTCTGAGGGAAATCTGACTACCGTTTTCCCAAAACAGCTTCCCTGTCAGCAGGAAGCAATTAAGATTGGTCTTCATCCTTATCGTTATCCTTATTCTAATGACAGTTAGAGGTATTTCTTTAGAGGGAGGAATGAGACCCTCAAATGCCTAGGCAGATAAAAAGGTGTCCCCGGAGAATTTCCGACCTGCCACACAAGTGTTTACATCAGATGCTTTTGTGCAGATGAGGGAAACTTCCCAGGGCTTGTCTGGGCATGCCCACAGCGGACTGGAGCCCAACACTCACTGGAGGAAGTGAGTGGCCATGGGGAAGTCATGCCTTATGCAGGGGAGGAGCCTGCTCTCTTGAGCTCCTGTGGTAACCCGGGAATAAATCTGTGAGGTGAGGACCGGTTAGCAGGAACCCCTCTAGCTTTGCTGAAAGTTTTATTTTTTCTTTCTGCCCTATAAAGCTCTGCTCTACTCACCCTTCAATGTATCTGCATTCCTAAATTTTCCTGGTCATGTGACAAGAACCTAGGTTTTAGCTGAACTAAGGAGCAAAATTCTGCAACATAAGATCTAAGAAAACTATGCCTAGATTCATTAAATCAAATTGTTAAAAAGCAAGTAGAAAAAGTCTTCACAGCACTAGACAAAAATGAAACATTATACATAAATAAGTTATAGTTTGAATGGACTGTCAGAAACCATGACTAGAAGACAGTGGAGCAACATTTTCAAATTTCAGAGAGAGAGAAAGAAAAAAAAAAGAATAAAAAAGAAAAGAAGACATAATAAAACACCTGTCAGTTTAGTATTCTATACCCATTGAACATAACCTTCATTAGAATGTGAAGTAGACATATGTAGGTGAACAAAAAATCAAGAGAACAATAGTTATGTTCTACATGAAATTATAAAGGAAATTTCTCAGGCTGGGTGGAAATTATACTAGTGAGAAACAGATTGAAAGGACTAAAGGAAAAGATGTTAGACTGACAAACTGAATTTTTAAAAGCCAGATCTAACTTATCGTCTACAAGGATCCACTTTGAATATTAAAAAAAGGTAATAATTAAATAATTAAATTGAATAATTAAATAATTCAAATGAAAAATGAGCACATGTAGCTTGGAGAAGATGTATTAACATAAAAAGGACTTTAATAAAAACAGTATTATGCATAGTGATAGAAAAATTTATCAGAAAAATAATATCATTTATAATGTATATACCTAATAAGAGAGCCTCAAGATATTTGAAGCAAATCTGACAGAATTAAAAAGAAGAATGGATAAATAAATTCACAATTATAGAAGAAGATTATATACCAGTTTCTTAGTAATTGATACAACCACTGGGGAAATAATAAGAAAACAATAATAAAGACATAGATCCAAATAACACTTTGGACTAATCAATATTTCTAGAAAACTGCAGAGTCAACATTGTTTTCCAGTGTTCGTGTATATTCACCATGGTAGACCCTTTACTGTACATAAACCTAATGTAGATAAGTTTAAATAGATTAACAATTTATAGAGTGTATTATCTCTATAGAGTGTATATCTCTAATTAGGTTACAATGAAACCTAATTAGAAATTAGTGACTGTACTCTAGGAAAGCAAAGTTCTTTTAAAAGATCCATTAGTCAAAGAGGAAAACTCTAAAATGTAAATTATATGAAAAGAGAGTTTAATTTTACACATTGTTTGGTTCCCAGTGTCAACAAGAGTGACTGACAATTAATAAATGGTTAACAATTTTATTATAAGAAATGCCCCAGGGGACAGAGAAATAAATAATAAGGAAATATACCATGATTTTTCATGAGAAATAAATGATGACAGGTTTTTCATGAAAGATGTAACAGAGACCCAGCATGGGGCAGGATGGCAATAAACATTGGTCTATTTCCTAGGAAACACACAGATTAATGGCTAAAAACACACGCCTACAAAAGACAATACTTAGAGTTTCCAATCAAGACTCTATTACAGACTCTATAAACTAGAGCAGTATTCTAAAATTATTGATTGTTTAGTTTCCTAATAGAAAAAACTTAAGAAATAATAAAGCAAAGCTTTTTTTGTTGTTGTTGCTGTTGTTGTTTTTATGCCAAGCTTAATTGAAGTGATTTGTGTTAAAGTGTTCAGTACAGTAACTGTTTCAAAACAAAGAAATCAATGAATAATGCTGTTATCACAATTATATGCTGTCAATGCCAGGAAGACTAGACATCTGATTCCTAACATCAAGGTCTGTAAGACTGTGTGAACTTTGTAACCTCACTTAATCTCTTAGACATATGTTTCCTTTAAAGAAAACATGGGGGAAAAGAGTATTTGTGTGCTCTGGAGCAATTTAGAAATCACTTCTTGGGGGAAAATGGCCAATAGAATATTAATATTAATATCATTGTGAATAAATGGTTTAGGAGGTTCTACAAAGAAAATAAATCAATTTAGAGAGTAAATGTAATCTACAAATACAATAACTCATTTTATCAAAATATTTTGGCATTAGTATGGATTTTTACACAGTGAACAAAACACACTTGATTTTCTTTAGGAAATGAAATACTATTATTAAGAAATGAGTAGATAGAGGCTTAGCCCTATTTTTGAAATGACTCTCTAAGGTCTTACAAACTGAAAAATCAAAACCCAAGACAAAAAAATTAGTTTGCAGAAGTCAGTATTATCTATAGGAATTAACAAAGAAAAAGACTCAAAACTCTGAATATTTAATGTGTGAGTTTATGAGGGTTTGTTGTTGTTGTTTGTTTTTTGTTTTGCTTTGTTTTGTTTTTTTGAGATGGAGTCTCACCCAGACTGGAGTGCAGTGGCACGATCTCGGCTCACTGCAACCTCTGCCTCCCGGGTTCAAGTGATTCTTCTGCCTCAGCCTCCTGAGTAACTGGGACTACACGCGCCTACCACCATGCACGGCTAATTTTTGTATTTTTAGTAGATATAGGGTTTCACCATATTGGCCAGGCTGGTCTCGAATTACTGACCTTGTGGTCCACCCACCTTGGTCTCCCAAAGTGCCAGGATTACAGTTTTGAGCCACCGTGCCCAGCCAAGTTTTTAAATATTTTATTATTTTTGTTACTTCCCTTGGTCTCCACTTCCCCTCTCTGAGTTAAAATGCCTTGATTTGTCAAGAAAATATGTAGTGAGTATCCACTATGTATAAATCTTTGCACCATTTGCCACAAGAAAGGCTGATATCAATTATATAAAGCCTTAGAATGTACTAGAAGCAATAAGGACAAAAGAGTGACAGATAAATAAAACAGAAATATACCTAATATTGCTTTAAAGTTATAATTTGTAATTTTAATTCAACCTGTAGCAGTCTGGTTAGTCTTGAGTATTTATTGAAATTCTATGGACTGTATTTGTAAACTGAAGATTAAAACAAATAGCCTGCAGATTTTCTGTATGGACTTACTGGAATGGTATATATAAAGTGCCTGCCTGACATAAAGTAAGTCACTTCATATATAGTAGTTACTGTAATTATGTTTGGGGAAAACCAAGAAAGTTTTATGAGAAAATGTGTCCTTTGAGCTTTTACAAACAACTTAGTAGGTAGAGTCTGAAAGTTAAATGTGTGTGTGTGTGCACATGTGTGTGCCATGGCCCACTTGTACAATGTTCAATTCCACAAACCACCCATCAAAATATGTGTTTAAATGCATAAATTACATAGAAATACCTAGTATTACAATAAGCATGAAATAATTGACAATTATTACAGTATTTTATAAATTGTAACATATATATGCTTCTCATGACACAATAAATAAGCAAGCATTTAAATCCAGGCAGTTAAATTTTGTGTTTCAAGAAGGGTTAGTGTAACAAATGTAATGGCTGAACATTAAACTCTAGGCTGGTTGTTAACTGTCTTTTACATATTGATCAGCAAATGATTGTGAATGGGCAATGACAGAAAGTCACTTCTTGTCTGGATCAGAAGTGGAGAACTCTGAATTTGAGTGTTTTGTGGCCTAACGACTATTGCCAGGACCAATATAGCTCAATAGATGGCCAGTTTTAGGGCACAGAGGAAGATGGTAATCACTAATGTTTTGTTGATCAAAATAATTATTATGATTTTGCAGTAAAGGTAACTATAAATGGCATTTTGAGGTATCTGCAAAAGATATATCAAATGAAAATAATCTGAAATTTCAAAGATGTGTTGTTTTCATGCAAGATCTCAAAATCCCTGAATTTCACACACAGATTCCATGAACTCCAAGTTAAGAACCCATGATCTGGATGTTTGACAAAATACCTTCAGCAGAAATAATGAAAGCCCTGACATTTCTGTGTGCATGAAAACTGGAAAACTGGCCGGGCACGGTGGCTCACGCCTGTAATCCCAGCACTTTGGGAGGCCGAGGGGGGCGGATCACTAGGTCAGGAGATCAAGACTATCCTGGCTAACTCGGTGAAACACCATCTCTACTAAAAATACAAAAAAAAAAAAAAATAGCCAGAGGTGGTGGCAGGCACCTGTAGTCCCAACTACTCGGGATGCTGAGGCAGGAGAATGGCTTGAACCTGGGAGGCGGAGCTTGCAGTGAGCCGAGATTGCGCCACTGAACTCCAGTCTGGGCCATAGAGTGAGACTCGCCTCAAAAAAAAAAAAAAAAAAAAAAAAAAAAACCTGGAAAACTTTAAAAATGAGAAATCACTAAATCTTTATAAAAATCGATGAGTTAAGTGTGTGTTAGCTTATATCACAGATGAGGAAACTGTGACATGGGATGGATAAATAATTTGCTAAAGTCACATAGATTGTGAGTGGGAAACTGGAAGTGGTTAATGCTTCAATAACTACATTAAAAGACTTATTCAAAAGGCTTTTTCACGGATGCATTTATTCTCTTCTACATAATTAGTAATGAAATTTTAGTAATATCTGTAGCAAAAAGAACCAAGTTTAGGTTGTTGTACAAAATGGCAAATGCATGGAGGGTCAGTTATACCACAAAAAGTTTTATGAATACTCAAACTTACCTACTAATGGCAACAGTGAGAGAGAATGTGGAGGTCATCCTAAAGAGACAACATCATCTCATCCAGGTCTATCAAATCTAATCTCTCCTGTATTACTTTCTCATTTTTAATTTAGTGTTTTTCATATGCTGCTATATGTATGCCATTTTTCACTCTATATGATTTGGGAAGATTTTCTTTAAACAATAAAACAAAATTATTGACCACATCCTCGACATTGAGTGATCATATAATTTAGGCTAAATAATTTATCCTTATATAAATGAAATAATATTCTCCCTGAAAATATAGAAGACTAATTGGTGTGTGTGTGTGTGTATATATATTATATATATATATATTTTAATCAATATGTATATTCAACCTGAGAATGACTTTTTGATAACACAGTATCCTTGAGTGTCAGGTTGTTGAAAGGATCTCAGATTTCTACAAGTCCAGTCTGAAAATGTAATCTTTGGAAACACAGGTATCAACAGATTTTCAAAATATTTGAGTGTAAAACAGAATTATTTACTAATAAGTTATTAATATTTTTATATAACATACAGCCATTTGGGATATTAAATATTTTTATTTTATCTTTTGTGGCACTATGAAAGATTGGAGTCTTTCATGTCTATCACATTGTCATTTTAAAAGGCACCAAATAAATCTAAAAATAGTAATTATAGTAACTAGTTATCAGAAGCTATAGGTTTTCAGATGTTAAAAATTATGACTTAGTCACCTTCATGGAAGCATTTAATTGAGCAAGACACTCAATGTGAAATTCATATGTCGTTACCAAAAATTGTCATAAATCGACGTGCTTCATTACATTACTGCCACAAATAAGTGACTTAGGTGAAAAAAAAAAATCTGTTTTGTGATATTATTCAGTAACTCATTTTAACATTTGAATGTTCTAAAAAAAAACAAATCCAGTTGGTTATGTGTATCTCATAGATTGCAGGTCTTTTCCATTGTAGACTGACTGCAATTTGGAAATGTGGATTTGTCAACCATGAAATAAATGAGATATGAAGATACTGTCTGAGATAGTTGGTCCTTCAGAAATCTAACACAGCAACAATCTAGATATACTGAGGAATAATAGCTATATGTTAATAAATTCCATATTTGTTCTCATAGGCTCAGTGTGATTCAGCATAGGAAACTCATAAAACATTGCTATGGCCTTTAGAAGACTGAAATGCAAGTCTCCTTGAGCAACAGGTTACTAAAGAGATCTCAGACTCTTACAAGTCCTGTCCAATAGTGTAACACACTTGTGTATATCCTATATTCAATAACATAACTAAACTTAAACTACCCGACAACTAAAATTATTTGGTAAAGCTCTTACACTTCATCCACCCTAAGATAAAATAATGCTTCTTAAATTTTCATTTTAAGTAATAGTTTGGTTATTGGTTAAATTTTAATGAGCCATGATCTTAGTTTAGTAAATTTTAACATAAAATTATGCTAAACAAGGCATGATATACGAACAAAAAGACTTTAAT
Source organism: Mandrillus leucophaeus (assembly GCF_000951045.1). NCBI lineage: Eukaryota > Metazoa > Chordata > Mammalia > Primates > Cercopithecidae > Mandrillus > Mandrillus leucophaeus. Next base: position 3,543,765 of record NW_012103254.1, on the reverse strand, counting down.
TTCTTAGGCTTCTTTTTATGATGCACTTTGCAATTTAACGATTAAATGTTTATGCTATAAATTCAATAAGGTCATACATACGTAAAACTTTCTATAATCGTCTCAGGATTTTCAGGTGGCTTGAGAGTCAGATGTAAGGAAATTTTATATACATTAGACTGTGATTAGTAGACTGGATTTTTCTTTTTTTTTTTTTTTTTTTTTTTGAGATGGAGTTTTGCTCTTGTTGCCCAAGCTGGAGTGCAATGGCATTATCTCGGCTCACCACAATATCCGCCTCCTGGGTTCAAGCCGTTCTCCTGCTTCAGCCTCCTAAGTAGCTGGGATTACAATAGATTGAATTTTATCAAGGAATGTATTTCTTCTAGAAAAAGTAGATACACTTTCAAAGATACATTAATGTACATGAGAGCTTGCCTGTGTGCTCAATAGAAAGCTAAAAATAAAAAGGTTACCATCTAATGGCACAAAGTTTTCATCTTTCATAAGCTTGCATTTTCTTTTCTTATTAAACACCATCTCACCTTTCTTTTTCAGGAAACACTTTCTGAAAATGTCAGAACTCTTAAAAACATGGATGAGGAAAAGCATAAGGACTGCTTTATGCTTGTCTTATGAATTTTAAAAGATGTAATTTAAAGGTACTTTAAAGTGATATTTGTGCCCTTGTAACTGATTCAAAGTAGACTGCTAAGGACAACAAGTAATAAGAGTCTACAAATATCAATAAATTATGAGAAAAAATGGTCCAATGGTACTTAAAATTGCATTGTGATTTATTAAATAACACATCAAACAGCTCCACCTGTAACATTAAGATTCCATTTGAACATATAGAAAATGTATTTATTGCAACCTGAAGTGATTTGGAAGGTATGCTGGGAAGAAAATATATTTACAAGTTAGTCTCAGAGGGTAGGTATCCTGTAGCCAGATGGAATAAGAAGAGAGGGAAAGGAGATTTTGGTCAAAGGGGGAGCACAAGCTAAGGAATAAAGCCACAAACAATGATTAAATTAGGTAAAGTGCAATTAGCTGAATATTGCATAAGCATACATATGGGAAGGAATGGAAAAAGGAGTGACAATATGAAGCTAAAGGGTTTGGAGTGTTCGAGATAATACTAGGCTTCCTAGCCTATTACGAGAAATCTTATTTTAGAGTGCAATAGATAAAAACTCTAAGGATGTAGATAGGAGACATCTATGTTTTGGTTAATGGAGTGCAAGTGAAAGATGCACTGAAATTGGCGGATGGAATAAAAATGTGATAGAATTGAAAATAGAAAAATCAATTAGCCTAATTTCATTGATACTTAGAGAAAATATGAAAAATAATAAATTAGTGATATAAATCTTTTCTAATTCACCAGGGTGAGTGAACAAAAGAAATTGGATTTCAAAGTATTCATGACATAGATGCAATAAGCTTTCTCAGTCAGACATAGCCAATTGACGGAAGGGAGAATTTTGAGGATTGTAAAATGTCTTGCTTGTAGACTAATAGGATATCAATAAATCATATGAGCAATAATTTGAAATCGTTTTTGTGAAGTATCATGAAGGTAAACCCTGTTTAGAACAAATTAGATTTGAAGTACTTGTGACAAATGCAGTTAAAAATGCCTTTATGCAGCTGGAAAATTGTTGCTTAGCAGAAAAGCTTGTGCTGGACAAATAGATGTCCAAATTGAATAGATGTTTTCTTAAGCTGAACTAATTGAGACAAATATCCTTATTAAATCAAAAAAATAAAAATTGAAATAACTTACCTATGATAGAGTAAATAATTTTAATATACACAAGAAGTATGTGATGTATATGTGTATATACATATGTATATGTAGTAATAATAGTGCTATTTTAAAATGATATTTTACATAGTGCTATTTTTAAATGATTTTTCAATTATTGTTGTTGGTCTGTGTTACTTTAATCATCAAAGCTGTTTGATTTCTGTTTTTGTGTTTTTTGATTTTTTTAGGTGAAGTCTCACTCGCCCAGGATGGAATGCGGTCTTAGCTCACCACAACCTCCACCTCTTGGATTCAAGTAATTCTTGTGCCTCAGACTCTCAAGTAACTGGGATTTCAGGCATGCGCCACCACGCGCTGCTAAATTTCTTGTGTTTTTTTGTAGAGAAGGGTTTTGCCATGTTGGCTAGGCTGGTCTCAAACTCCTGATCTCAAGTGATCTGCCCTGGCTTCCCAACCAGCTGATTCCTGTTTAAATAAAAACTTACAGAGATGTTCCCACAAGTACTTTATCTTACAATTTACTGAACAATAGAGGCAGTGAAGATGTTTTTCAGAAAGCAATTTGATCCTGACATTTTCTTCTTATAATCCTTTGCTTTCCTCATGTTTTTTCATATTAAAAGTAATAGTCTTGTGATGGCACCTAGGATTTGTAACAACCTGTTCCCTCATTTCCTGCATGACCTTCTTTATGTCACTTCTCTAAATGCAAAGTATACTCTCTCAGTGTCATTACATTATTTGATTTCTGCCCTGTTCCCTCACCTTTCTATGTGTTTGTTTGCATATGCCCATCTCCTAGTCACATTTTATCTGGTTAATGCCAACTTGACTTTCAATGCTGTTCAAGATTTACCTCAATCTCAATGTTTTCTGTTTATATTCCATGCACGCTTGACTTGGCTGCCAATCCTCGTGGTTGCCAAAGAATCCCAAATTATCTCTTTCAAAAATACAAGGCAGGAAGGAGGGCAGTCAGGAAAGAACAAAGAAAAGAGGGGAGAGAAAAGAAGAGAGAAAGAGAGAAAGATAATTAAAATTAAGGAGGAAGAACTTCACACTAAATTAAAATTGGTAATATTCAGGGATGATTTCATACTAGTCATACAGTTATAAATATTAGTCAAATTAATGAATTATTCCAAAAGATCGTGAATTGTAAAAATTACCCTGAAGCATTTTAGGAATATTACATTGAAGTAGGTATGCAATTTCAAAAGAAACTGGACTGTAAATATAGCCATCGTGTGTACCTATGGACCAGAATATTGTATTTTGCTTAAGTTTGAAGTGTTAACATGCCCAACTTGCTCTTATTTTAACCTAGCAAATTTTCTGCAGAACTTAAGATTATATAGTATCTGAGTTTTCCATTTCTCACAACAGTTGGCATTCTATTTTATTGAAAATTACACAATAAAATGTTAAAAAGTATTTGTTATTGTGGTTGTGTAATCTTATGCCAAAGTCGATAAATTATTAAATTAAAATCAAACCCACTTAGCACAACAATTTGAGAAAAATGGTTATTACAACATATATCATTTAAAGGGTCAATGCCTTTTTAATATTATAGTGAAGAAAAATAACCGTACCAATTATTTAATACACCAAGAATACAAAGATATAAAATCTTTTTCTCTCATATATCACACTATCTGATGTGTTTAGCTGTGATGACATTCAAGAAAACATCACTTTTTAAACTTTCTAAGATTTTGTTATGCTGCTAACAAATCAATTTTTTCAAGTACTGTAACAAAATCCCTAAACGGGCTTTATGAGAACTATTTTCAATGTGATCATTAATCATATTTTATTTATCATCCATATATAGATGGTAGCTTATCTGGTATTCCTAGTGTCTGAAGTGAAGAGTAACACACACACATACACACACCCCAATACCAATTTAATTTATAAATATATAATCATTTGTTTTCAAATACTTATATTGATACTTCTTTGTGTACTTATTTGTAATGTGGGTCTATAAAAGAGACTATTTGCTTTCTGTTAAATGGAAGCATAAAGCAGTGCTTGTCAAAAATTCAAAATCAACTTGCTTTGTCAATATTTTCAGATGTTTTTGGCTCAATCTGATGACAGCATCACTGCAGTAAAGGGATCCTATTAAAATGTTTTAAGTAAAGATAAAAAGTCACCAATGGGAAAAAAATAAAATCAAGGAAATAAACGGAAAATCAATGAACATGTGAAACGTAATGTCAATTTATATAATAATAATGTAGTATGCTATAAACATCACAGAATGTAAAATTAACAAGAATTCAGTGAGGCAGAACAATTTCTATGTGTTCAGAAGTCAAGTCTTTGATGGCTAATTTTTATACTACTTCATTAAAATATCTCTACTGGAGCAAAAGAATTGCAAATCTTTTTGAATGAAATCAATTTATCTTTAATTTTAAATAATATTTGGAATAGATGGCATAGTTTTGTCACAAAACATAGCTAACATCAATGTAGCATTACAACTTCAAACATCTTTGGAATTATAGATCTTTTTTGAAATTGCAAAATTTTACTTTGAAATTATTGTTAATATTTATGTTGCACAACCACAAATGTAGAAATAAAATTATAAAATCTACAGATAATGTTTTATTTTAACCACACATTTTACTTTGAAATTATTGTTAATATTTATGTTGCACAACCACAAATGTAGAAATAAAATTATAAAATCTACAGATAATGTTTTATTTTAACCACACATATATTGCGATAGTTCCAAATAAATGAAAGGTTTACTGATTTATCATTTTCAACATTATTACATTATTTAAGTAATATTAATCATATTTAAGTAAAAATACCTGAAGTCATAAAATTAATTTAATAATAATGCACAATATATTGTTAATATCTTTTATTTTTATAAAAACACATACCAAGGAAGCAGCAGTGTGTATTTGTTATTTATTTTAAAAATTAACTTTTCAATAAATTATTTAGGAAATGTGCTGAGACAAAGAAGCAGTCGTCACTGCACACAAACAAGAAATCAATTGTCTTTTGGAGAGTTTATGATGTGTGAGAGCTAGTGAAGTTACATGAAAGAAGATCATATAAAAAAATCCAGATCTTTATATATTGTAGTACAGTTTCACCATAAATCTCTAAGATTACACTTTAGACTAAGCCACATAGTCACACTGTTGTCTATTTATTCCTTTTGAAGATTGGAACTCCCACAACTTTGACAGACGAACTCCTCAGAAAACATTATTCTTTGACATCAATATGTTTTGCACGAAATTGAAAGGCAAGTGAAAGGCATCAAACAGTGAGAATCTAGAAAACAGTGCATGCAGAGGAAAGCTTTGCTCAACACAAATCACTTGCATGCGACATTCTTCTATAGTGACTTTATTATATATGGGAACAGAGAGGTAATGTGAAATGGAATATGGCACAAGCAAGCACAAATATTCAAATACGTGCAGGAACAACTGGATGCGATAAAACATTACAAAAAATATAAAAATGACGGTAGGAAAAAGACTATATATATATATTTTTTTTTTGAGAATAAAAGATAGTTTCATTTCATTGGTGGACACGAGATGAGTTGATGCAGTATGCAGGTAGATACCACTCTTTTCAAAGAAAATATGAACAATGTCTCAAATAGATACCAAATGTTTAAATTCCCTCTATGTGAGTTTCAAGGATAGAGAATAATAAAACAACCAAATATACATAATATTTCAGTAAAATGATTCGTTGGTGCTTACAGAAAGTGTAACTAGAGAGAGACATTAACTTGTAGATGATTTGTTTCTGGCTAATGTTGTGACAGGAGTGTAGCATTTCCATTCTGCTCAGTTTCCTATCTCACTTACCTTTTGGAAGGACATGATTCCATATTATAATTACTCTGTCTCTTTCTTTCTTTACTCATTTACCCTACTTTACTCAAAAATCTCAAACATCATAGAGACATGCATGTCTTCGTTCTCCAAGTTTGAAAAGAAAATAATGTAGAAAGTTCTGGGTTTTGTTTGTTTTTTGTTTTTATTTTTGTTTTTGTTTTTGTATTTTTGCCCTGGCATTTATATAATCTCCCATCTCATTACTCCCATATCAGTATTCTACCCATCTTAGAGCAAAAATGCCTCTTAAAAAAAGGACATTGCACTCAGCATGGTGACTGATGCCTGTAATCCCACAACTTTGAGAAATTGCACCACTGCACTCCAGCCTGGGCGACAGAGCAGGACTCCATCTAAAAAAGAAAAAAAAAAAAAAAAAAGAAAGAAAAGAAAAAAAAAGGTACATTGCTGATTCCATTTCAGCACCACTCAATTACCATTCTCTAACTGTCCCTTATTTGTCTTTACCAAATGCCACATCTGGCATATTTGGCAAAAGATATTATTTTTTTTCCCCACCATTCCAATGAACACAAAAATGACATTCTCAATATCAAATCCAATGACCACATTTTATTAATATTTTACTCCACCTGAAACTATGAAGGATATAACTAATTTGTCCATTTTTCTTTAAGCACATATCTGTATTCATTTTGATAACCCACCACTCTTGATTGTTCCCTTACTGAATGTTTGTCTCTTCTTAGTATCCTTTGCCCATTCTACTCTTTTAAAAATACTGTTGCAGTAACTGAGGAGTTGTTTTTGATTCCACTTCTGTGTCAAACTAAAGTCAGTTCTTTCAGGCTTCTGGATTTTGATATTAAATATGTGTTTAGCAGTTCAAATTGTATATATGTCTATTCCAGCTCAGATCCAGAAATCTATTTCCTTCTTTTCACTCTCACTTGGATTCCTCAAGCAATTTAACATGTTCTAAATATTTCTTTAAAAGTCTTCCATGTTTATTTAGGTTTCAACTCTACCCACAGAATAGACTAATTTAATAATTTTATACTATCCTTGGTCTTTTGTTTTATATGGTCTTCTACATCCAATAGAAGGTTGTTCAGTTAAACCTTAAAAACCTATTGCATACTTTTTAATTATCTGAATTTTCATCAACACCATAGTAGAAACCTCCCCAATATGGAGCTTTGTAATAATTGATCTTTAAATTCCCACCATGATATGTTATTATATATTCTCCTCAAAATGAAAAAATAAAAAAGTTTACTGTAAAACATGGTTTAAAAAAATATTGATTTATCTGCTTCAGGAGTTTTCTTTTCTATAGTAGATGAAACTAGGTACAATAATTTGTTATTTTCTTTGGAGAGATGTCAAGGCATGCTCCACACCCTCTGAAACTAGGTAGATTGTATCACATACACTCTGGACCAACATACTTGCTACTTTCTGATTTGATCTGATTGACATGATGTCAACAATATAGTGGAACAATGTGATATTCTTGTCATGTACAGTCTCTTTGGACTATGTCAGACAAATGGCATGAGAGTTAACATAGTCCTTGAGCTAATTCATAAATGTATATTGTTACCATTTTAAATAAATGTAATCGTTGAAGCCCTTATTTTCTCACAGGGGTGGGGGAAAATTGCTATTCCCAGATTAATGTCTGTATGTTATGAATCTGAGTGAGTGCCAATCTACTTGAGCAAATAAACACCTGGAAGAGAAGCTGTAATTAGATCTATGATTTTCTTGAATTTGCATTCATTTACTTTTATTCTCCAGAGTGCTTTTGTAAGGGTCACACCGGTAAATCAAAAAGAGGATGTAATAAGGGAATATCATCTGTGTCATTTATTCAAGAATATCCAGTCTCATATTTCCCCCTGCCACACAATACTATATTACTTTTGACACAATATATTGAGTAGGAAGCAGCACTTATTGATAATTCTACTTGCTCTTCTTCGCTACTGAAGATCTCACCCTACTAATCAAGGAACAAATATGAACTTTTTTTTCAGCTAACAGAATATAATGTTTATTCCAATTATACATTTGTGAAAAAGTGAAGTGAAAATAAGTCTTTGGAGCCAGTGGAACCACTGTAAGCCCAAACTATGCTAGGACATTATTTATTACTTGAAGTCCCATTGGCTGCATTCTTAAAGGTGGATCTCTTTGTATCAATGTCAATTGGATTCCAAATCGAACAATTCTCAAAACGTTTGGACATTACCCTATCTCAGTGTTGGTTACCTGAATAAGAACAGTAGTTTTTGCGTTTCAGAAAGGACTACTATAATCATCACCATATACACACACTTGTCATGGTAGTGCAAGAGCCTTTCTCTGGACAATCTGGGTTCTCTTTCATTTAACAGATTCTGAGTCTACAATGGTTGGAGAACGGGGTAAGGGAACATGACTTTTCATAGGCGTGACTGCTTTTAACCCCCGATCTTCCATTTTTTATTTTATATTTAATAAAACATTCTGGTAAATTGAACATTTCTATTATTGATTGAGACCATATGTTTTGCCCCTAGGATCTTGTCGTCTGTTAACTATCTCTGTAGTTCTCTATGAATCACTTCTTTTCCCAACCCTCCTCCCTTCCTCATTGTGATAATTGCACCCACCTTTCTTCTGATGGTTAAGTGCTGCCATCTGGTCTCTGAGACATCAGAATTCTATCATTCTCATTTCTATCAGGGAAAAAAGTTACACATCAACATTTTCTACTCTCAGTTCTAATCTGCATAGCAGGTTGCCTACGTGTTTCTCAGAGATACTCTTGCTTCACTCGCGATCACATTTCTAATGGCTTTGGTAGATGGAATGTCCTTTGGAACTTTCCCATGAAACATACTCCTCTTGTTGATTTGTTAGACTTGCACAACGTGCCATATTTACATGCGCACTTTCTCTGTCTTTTAAATTGTACTTACCTTATCTGTCATAACAGTTCTGGAATTCCTACTTGTCCTGCTTTCTCCACATTATTAAGATAAATACTAGCAATGATTCAGTGTTGCATCCCAAAGCACTAGCCAAAATATGAACTACTATTTTCCGGGAGAGTGCTCATAAAATGACAACTTTTTTTCTTATCCAACTTTATATTTTGCTCTTCTTGATCAAGTACTTACAGGATATAATCCTAATCATGTTTATTTATTTCCAAAAGGTATATGTTGACTTGTTATTGCTCCTATTTGGAAAGATAATGCCTTCTCTTGGAATACTTTGCACCTTCCAAATAGGGTGTATTAGTCTGTTTTCACACTGCTATAAAGATACTAGCTGAGACCAGGCAATTTATAAAGTATGAGGTTTAATTGACTCATGGTTCTGCATGAATGGGGAGGCCTCAGGAAACTTACAATCATGGTGGAAGGCAAAGGAGAAGCAAGCGTCTTCTTCACAAGATGACAAGAGAGAGAGCACTTTAAAAACTATCAGATCTCATGAGAACTCTCTCATCTTCATAAGAACAATATGGGAGAAACAGTCAGCATAATCCAATCATCTCCCACCAGGTCCCTCCATTGACACGTGGGGATTACAGTTTGAGGTGATATTTAGATGGGGACACAGAGCCATATAATAGAATTATATTGTGCCTTTATCCTAGGTTTGTTCTAGTGGTAAGAGGGAAGGTAGGGGAAGGGAGTGAGTGATAAGAATGTACTCTTATAAGGCATTCTCTTCATACAAGTTAAACTCTATTTTCTAACTCTAAAATTATAGGATTGGGTCACCACTACAGAAGGATCAGATGTACCATTCAGTTTTGTAATTTGAAACTCTTCAACATAAATTGTCATCTGATTTCTCAATTCCCCATACTATTTCAATTAATGCCATGAACTCTTGGTAACAGATATATTGGAGTAAAACTTTAACCTCAGAAGTTTGCTAATGGTATTACTAAGCCTTGGACTAGAGGCCTAGCTTTTTCTGTATTCTTGATTAATAAGAGTCTGTTTATATGCCACCAGGACTTCCTCTGATACTTGTACTTTGTATTTAATTGCTGATCAATTACTCTCAGTCTTTGATTATCCCCAGCATTAGTTATCTAATTGTTTTGTCATGATTACAATTTTTCCTATACTTCAAGACATGCCATTTTACACATGCCAGTGCCTTTTTATTCTTTTTATTCCACTGGTGAATCGTCTTAGTTAACCACCAATGGAGCTTTCAACAACTGCACATTTGTAACACTACCACTGTCAAAGGCTATTCATGGTACCCTGCCACAGTGAAAGAGAACTCTGTCAATTAGTCTGTGAGTAATTCAAGAATTCCACTTAACATCTGCTTATTTGGACCACTTCTGTTCCCAACTATTGGTAGTTGAATTCCCCGTGAAACAGACTCTGAAACAGAGATATTCACATGTAAAAATATTAGTGAGAAGTTTTTCAGGCCTAACAATGTGAGGAGTTAGGGAAGCAGAATTGAGCAGAGGAAGAAGTTGGTTGCTCATAATGCAGTCATACAAAAGTAGTTGGTTGCCAATTTATGGGTATGGAGGCCTCAGTCAGTTTCACGGGGAGCTGTGAAGCTGGAATGGTCACACAGAGTTACCTTGAATTGAGACAAGGAGTCTAGAGCCCATTAAACACTCATTGCCCTGTCGTTAGATATACGCTGCCGACAATGAAGAAAGGCAATTCACTTCAGCTAAGGTCAGTGTTTGGAGGGAGACTTAAATGCAAAAAGGCAGTTCTTAGCATTTCCAGTAGCTATGGAAGGATTGTTTCATTACTGAAAGCAGAGAATTAGAAATGTGTGGAGCAAATCAAAGTGCTGATTTCAAAAGGCAAATCATCACCACCTGATATAAAAAATTTCCTTTCTTCACAATTACTTTTTTACATTGTCTAATTTTCCTTTATTTTTTATCCGCCATAAAATATTGATCTTTCTTACTTGTTTATTTTGTCTCCCTACACTACATTATAATCTCCAAAAGAACAAAGAATATTTTTCACTTGTTAAGAGCTGCTAAATATAGCAAATAAAATGTATTTCCCACACAGTATACAATAAATAACTATTAGTACTGACTGTGACTAACAGAAACACTTATACTAGATTATAATAATTTCTCTGATAATATTATGCTAAGTGAGCAATAAAGCAGTTAGGAAGAACACTGCTTAGAGGGAGCTGGTGTCCTAGTCTGCTTAGACTTTCATAGAAAACTCCAAAGATTGGGTGGTTTAAATAATAGAAATGTATTTCTCACAGTTCTGGGGCTGGAAAGTCCAAAGTCAAAGTAACAGTTGATGAAATTTCTGCTGAGGGCTTTCTTCATGGTTTGTAGACAGCTGCCTTCTCACTGTATCCTCACATGGTGGAAAGAATAAGATCAGTATTTCCTCTTTTTCATCTTACAAGGACACCAGCCCTATCATATTAAGGATCCACCCTTATAACTGCATTTTACTTTTATTACCTCCTGCTTATATTTCAACATACAAATTTGGGGGAATAACAAACATTAAGTTCATAAAATTTGGGTTAATGTATAAAACTTCCTGAAAGAAGATTATAAAAATAAACTTTCTGAATGAAGTAACTTTTTTGCAGCCATTTGCTGGTAAATGTTTAATAACTGACACTTGGGGACAATGAATGTTGGTTGATAATTTATGCTTACGAGTAAAATAAAGTAAAACAATAAAAATGTATGTCAGGAGCAGTAGCTCATGCCTGTAATCCCGGCACTTTGAGAGGCGGAGGTGAGTGGATCACCTAAGGTCAGGAGTTCGAGACCAGCCTGACCAACATGGTGAAAACCCATCCCTACTAAAAATACAGAATTGGCCAGTTGTGGTGGTGCATGCCTGTAATCGCAGCCACTGGGGAGGCTGAGGCAGCAGAATCGCTTGAACCCAGGAGGCAGAGATTGCAGTGAGCCAAGATCATGCCATTGTACTCCAGCCTGGGCAACAAGAGTGAAACTCCATCTCAAAACAACAACAACAACAAAAAAGTATGTCAAAACTGCACTTGCTTATTAATGATGTGAGCAACTGCTTTGTTGAACCAGATATTTGTTTTGGGAGACTGGAAGACTATTTCCTCAATATTTTTGTATGTATTGGCAGTTGTAAAGACTACAAACACACTTTCCATTTAAGTTTAATCTGCTTTGTAAACATTCGCTTCATACTTTCCTAAATCTAGACAGTCAAGAAAGTGAATTAATCCAACCCTGCTTTGATATTTGCTGATTTCCATGGTAAAAGTAACCTCACTATGATCAATTTCAAACTACCAAATGGATGTCATTGATCTTGAAGTTAGAAAGAGTACAATAGTACAATAGTACAACACAGAATATTATTTTCAACATGTGTATGTAATAAATATAAATAATAGTAAAATGAGGAAAATCATCACAAAGTCATTAATTTTAAGTATACATTTTGTTTTAAAGTAATGTTTGCTTATAAGTTATCTAATTTAATACTTAGGCTTCTTTAAAAACTGGGTTGCACAGCCCCATCAAAAAGTGGGTGAAGGATATGAACAGGCACTTCCCAAAAGAAGACATTTATGTAACCAACAAACATATGAAAAAAAAGTTCATCATCACTGGTCATTAGAGAAATGCAAATCAAAACCACAATGAAATACCATCTCACTCCAGTTAGAATGGTGATCATTAAAGAGTCTGGAAACAACAGATGCTGGAGAGGATGCAGAGAAATAGGAATGCTTTTATACTCTGGGTGGAAGTGTAAATTAGTTCAACCATTGTGGAAGATAGTTTGGTGATTCCTCAAGGATCTAGAACCAGAAATACCATTTGACACAACAATCCCGTCACTGGGTATATACCCAAAGGATTACAAATAATTCTACTGTGAAGACACATGAAACATAGTTTATTGCAGCACTATTTACAATAGCAAAGACTTGGAACCAACCCAAATGCTTATCAATGATAGACTGGATAAAGAAAATGTGGCACATACACATCATGGAATACAAAGCAGCCATAAAAAAGGATGAGTTCATGTCCTTTGCAGGGACCTGGATGAAACTAGAAACCATCATCCTCAGCAAACCAACACAGGAACAGAAAACCAAACATCGCATGTTCTTGCTCATAAGTGGGGGTTGAACAGTGAGAACACATGGACACAGGGAGGGGCACATCACACACCAGGGCCTGTCAGGGGATTGGGGGAAAAGGGGAGGCCTAACATTAGGACAAATACCTAATGAACGTGGGGCTTAAAACCTAAATGACGGGTTGATAAGTGCAGCAAACCACCATGGCACATGTATACCTACGTAACAAACCTGCACATTCAACACATGTATTCCAGAACTTAAAGTAAAATCAAATAAAATATAAAAAATAAAAAACTGTGTTGCAAAATTACTGAACATTGAACAGTTCGCTCTCATGGACTCGGCTCCAGCACAACACTGCTTTTTCATGAATAAGGTAACCTGGTGGGGATACTAACAGTAGGTAAGGTGAAAAATGGCAAGAAATACATTTTCATGGATGCCTCATGCATGGATATGAAAATTCTTCAAGAAATAACACGGAATATTTGATGGACTTAAAGCAGTTCTGTATGTATAAAGAGTCACTTTTTTGCAGAACATGATAAACAGGAAGTGGGCAATCATTAAGGGCCTCATATGTAATATTAAGAAGTATAGTCTTGGCTAATTTATATTGTGGTAAGAAACAATCCTCAAAATATCAGGATATTAAAACAATAAAAAGTTAATTATTATTCTTTGTATATTTCTACTGCTGGTCCTCAAGGGGCTCTGCTCATTTGAATCAAATAGGCGCCAAAGCTGCAGCAGTCCCCAGAATCTTTCCCTATAGCCTCTGTGGTATTAGGCCTCAGTGTTCACCACGATGAAGGAGGACATCTTAGAGAACTGTAACCCTGCTGTTAGACGGAGTCTGACAAAGTCCAGACACATAACTGTTTTATGAGTAAATTGCCAATGCCAATCACATGATCTAAAATTAATGTGGTGGGTGCCAAAGGAGAGGCAGACTACGTGTGTTAGTGAGATCTGATAGTGTCTGCCATAACACTTAATAATTTCTGGAGAATTTTACCATGGGATTGACATTTGAATATTCAATTTAAACTACTTATTTATGAAGCAGTTATAGGAATAATTAGGAACATTATGGAAACTATGTTTTAATTAACTTTCTAAGTGGTGAAAGAGTGAATTATTCATAAATTACTTCTGGAAACAGGACTCTGCTAAAACGCATGTAAGTGAACTTGAAGCAGCATCTCAATTTGTGCAATATAATAAAGAAAAAAAACTATTGGATCCAGAAAAAAATACACCATCACTTTTATTTATGGCTAATCCAGAACTTCAGGAAACTGATGAATGTTTGTGCACATAATGTTTTTATTATGGATATATCTGGGGCATATGGAACATACAGTCCCCTCAAAAATGGTCAGTTTCACTCATGCCCAACCCCGTATATATTTTAGGGTAACTTTCCTGGTCCGGTTAAGTTAGACCTAGACATTTTCACCTGACAAATCTAAGTAAACTTCTGTGGAAAAAACTGACCATTTGCCTAGAATGAATCTCTGGGTAAGGAAGATGCATATAGTCCTATAATTTACTGTAGTTATTTTAACACCTTGTCTTAAAGACACATCACAGGTTTATAACTGGACTTTTTTTCCTTCCTGAGCCACTTGCCATATAGCTTACTTTTCTCTAGCTCTAGGGAGGCTTCCCCATACAGACTAGGTCAACAGATTCTCTTCCACTGGCTCGTGGATGGGTTTGGCTACTGAGAATCAGTAAGACAAGATCAAAATTATAGGGAGTAAGGAGTAGGTAAAGGTGAAGTATTTATTTCCCTACTGATTCCCTTCCGAGCTTCCACATGTTGGTCACATTTCTCTACCAAATGGTAGTTATTGTGGGGTTCATTTAACTTCACCTTCCTCTTACCATAGACACAAAAGTTCCCTGCTTTCATTCACCTTCGGGTATTGCAAACATTTAAACATTATAAACGTTCCTCGAACATATTTTTTCCTTCCAGGACAATGACTGATACACCTTCTTGAGCTTGCAAGGGCAAATATAACTCTGCCTAACATAGTATCCCTGCTGTACAGCCTGGAATGTACTCCTACTCAATGGGATGGTTACACAATGAAATGAATGAGTGACTGCACTTATAAAATGCACATTGGAGTATGAGCTACGTCTTCCTGATGGTGGCCTTTTAATGTCAAATGAGATAATATATGTAAAAATGTTTTATAAATTTTTAAATGTGATAAATATTATTTTGTGTGAATGATAAATGTAGCTCTGGGTTCTATTGACTAAAAGATAAGCACTGCTCCTTCATGAATCAAACCATTAATTCCTGATGGTGTTTAATTATTATCGAACATATTTTTCCTCACAGGAGCTGTCATTTAAATGTGCTTGCCAACGAGCTTGTTTATCAAAACATTCCAGACCCTTTCAAATCCTCATTTACTTTGTTTCTTGTTTACCACACCCATAAATTTGTATTACCAGCATATTTAACTATCAGGCTATTTTGGAGATTGCAAAAAGAAGACCTGATTCATCATATGCAATACCTCACACATCTGTCATTTCTATTCTACTGCAATTTGGTGAGTTCAGCCTCTTTTTACTTCATGTTTGAATAATTGCAATAGATTTTATACTGTTCTCACTGCTAAACTTGCTCCCCCTATTACCATATAGACACTCATATTCATCTTGCATAATACCACCAGATTATTCTTTTTCCATCTATTTTCCTGTATATGTGTCCTCCACTTTCCTGTCTTTTTTTTTTTTTTTCTGTACTTCATTCTACCCATCTTAGTGAATAAATGTCTCTTCAACTCCCTCAGGCTATATATACATCAATTTTTCAAAATCCAAGTAAAACTTCACCTCCTTGAGAGTATTTTAGAGAGCCTGTAATACCTACATTTTTTTACCATTTGTTAGGAATATATTTCAGCCCCAGTTACGTGATTATTACATATTATAGTATATTAACGTTTGCAAACTCCTTGAAGCATCATACACACCCCAGACTGCTACATTCATTTCAACAACAAAACGGTTTTTTTTCAATTTTGTAATAAATATATTAAGAGCCTGTTCTCCTCCAGGCCAATTTTCTCCCCCTATATTTAAAGTGCTCTGATGGAGGTAACTTATTAATAATTTGAGACTAAAACAACTTTTCAAATATGCATTTCTTTTGTGCACACCAAGCTGGTGTATGCCTGCAGGCACTATTTCTATTAAGTGAACAGCTGGATATTGTGTAGTGGATTGACCAGGTGTTTGAGTGAACACATTAGTCACCATACAGAAGCAACTTAAAAGAATGAATCACAATGATAGTCATCCCACTCTGGGAAAAGGAAAATAAATAAATAAAAATGTTTCATATCTATCAGACAGCCACAAAGCACAGTTCCTATCAACAGGAACAAATTCAAATAAAAATGGCCCCACCATACATATTTTATTTGATTTACATCTAGCACTGAAGATACACTTTATGAATTTTTCCTTTATTCTGATAGTCATAAAATAAATGGAGGTGAATCACATAACTTTTGAATATCTAAATAGCCAGAGATAAGCTCTGCATATTAAATATCTTTTAATATTAAATCTACCAAAAAACATAGCAGGGGTTATATTTATGTTGGAACTGAGAAAACCTATTTAACACTCTTTCAAATTATCTAAACAGAAATTTTAAATACTTGACTAAAATTCACATTAAATTCTGAATTTTACATGACTTTATGTGGCTCTACCATTCATGCTGTTGAACTTCTGAGCTATTAATATTTACAAATAACCCATGTTCTTTCAAATGATTTCAATGCTTACAGAAACACATATCAAAGTACATACAATGGAATAAAACTGCGGCAATACAGAAAAATAAAAACTATCATATGACAACATGATGAAGCCAGAGTTAACATGAGCACATTAAATGAAATCCTAACATTTTCTTTTCAACTTTGTGCCTATGTCTTACTATGCTAATGTAGGTAATAAGCAGTATTTATAGATGGAAGAAATATGAAAAGAAGCTTGATTATTATTTGTGCAATTTCTAGAGTGCACTGACACTTACCAACTCTTAATGCTTAGATATCCAAACACTGCTTCTTTTCCAAGAAGGAATCATACAAAAAATGTAAGGCAGCATACTCTAATTTTTTTTTTTTTTTTTTTTTAAGATTGAGTCTCACTCCGTAGCCCAGGCTGTAGTGCAGTGGCGCGAGATCTCAGCTCACTGCAAGCTTCATCTCCCGGGTTTACACCATTCTCCTGCCTCAGCCTCCCGAGTAACTGGGACTACAGACACCCGCCACCATGTGTGGCTAATTTTTTTGTATTTTTAGTAAAGACTGGGGTTCCCCATGTTAGCCAGTATGGTCTCGATCTCCTGACCTCGTGATCTGCCCGTCTTGGACTCCCAAAGTGCTGGGATTGCGGGCGTGAGCCACTTTGCCTGGCCAGCATACTCTCTTATTCATAGATTTTGAATTTAGGCCTACATGAATAATAATATATTTACTATGATGTTACTATCAATCAACCTTATTTTTCTTTTCTATGAAATAGGAGCCAAAATAATATTTATTTCATATCTTATGAAGTTAAAAGAAAATATAACTAATAAGGGGCTTAACAATGAGTGTGATTTTGTAATTACTTTGTACCACTATTAATTGTCGAGATAGAATATGGTATCGCTAGTCATCCGTATCTATTGCCCAACTTCATTTTGATTCCTTCTTACTAGTTTGCATAGATAGGCCTGAATTTTTGATCCACTGCTCAACTCCTATCTCTAAACCATTGGTTCTCAAATAGAGGTGATTTTGATGCCTAGGGAACATTTGACAACATATGGAGATATTGTTGATTACACAGGGCAATGCTTCATAAGCACATAATTATCTGGCCCCAAATGTCAACAGTGTCAAAT
Source organism: Mandrillus leucophaeus (assembly GCF_000951045.1). Classification (NCBI taxonomy): domain Eukaryota; kingdom Metazoa; phylum Chordata; class Mammalia; order Primates; family Cercopithecidae; genus Mandrillus; species Mandrillus leucophaeus. The sequence goes on along the minus strand of NW_012103254.1, from coordinate 3,526,082 downwards.
TCCAGAAACTCTGCACTAGGCTTTTCTATCTAGTTACCCACCTCTCTGCTTTGCCCTGCCCCCAATTTTATGGATATCGATTTCCTGATTTCTCACTGCATTACTCGCACTTATACAGATATTCTAAATTGATTTGTATATATCTTCCTAGTTTGACCCATTGCTTTTAACTGAATTTTACTGGGCTTTTATAAAGGCCATGTCCATGGAGTTCAGTCATTATCTTCACCAAATTTTTATTTGCTTCAGTCTGGGGAGGAACTCTATATTAAAAAATAAAAACAAAACCCAAAAACTAATTTATGAAAGATATTTTATAATGTAATTACTTAAACTTTTTTTTCTTCTTTCTTATATGAGCTTTTAAATTCAATGAGTGACGTGTGGTTTTCAGGCTGGGTCAGGAAGTTTGCTTGGAAGGGGAAATTTTGTCTGCTGAGACACTAGGGAGCAAATGCCCATGTGGGTGTAGGCTGGTCACGGACCTCCTAGGGTTCCCTATAAGTTAGTTGTGGTTGAGGTCGCCATCATCAGAACTTAATAGGCCCCTGGTACGAGTAAATCTCTGCACCACAGAGACTATTCAGTTATAGAACTCTGCTTCTGTGCATAGGCAACCTTTTTTGTTTTTTTTCAATTTTTTGGCAGCAAAGTTGAGAAAGTGAACACACAAACAGCCCATTTCTTAGCTTATCAATATCTGTACCAATTTCTTTCCCTCATCAACATACATTTTCCATATTTTGTTGGTATCAGCCTCTGACACTCATCCACACAAGAAAGTCTACAAAGCCTAAACTAACTTTTAAACATTATTTAAGTTAATAACTTGTCTTCTACCAGAAACCTGGATACATTTTTAAAAGGATTTGAAGAACTATATACGCTAGAGACAGAGAAAAAAATTAGTGCTGACCAGTCTGGGCCTACTTGACTAAAACAAGATAGATTAAATTAATAAAAGCAAGATGTTCTGCATTTATAAAGATGTTAACTCTTTTTAATGTGTATGACTCATTAATGAGTTTATAATTAGATTTTGAAGGATTTCATTCTGGATCTTGCAGATTGTGAGTATTTTTCTGGTAAATTAGGAAGCATGATTTTTCAATAAAAAAGCTCACTGGAAACCCCTGTAACAAGTAATAAATATTAAAAATTTGCAGAATTGTTTACTCATTCAATAAATAATGACTCCACATTTTTAGAAATACTAGAGATAAAGCATTTCTAAAGGCAAATTCTACTGTTTCCTGGTTTTACATTCTAGATTTTAAGACAAAGATGTCTTCCTTGAAATTTTAGTTATGTGAAAGAAATTTCTTAGTGATATAATTTTTTCTTACTCTGACTCTGTGAGACTTTTGTTTATATTTTATGAAACTATTACTATATAGTACATTATAGGAATATATTTGAGAAATCATTTTTAGCTTTTAGAAATTAATTTGCATAATATATTTTAATTTTAATAAAGCTCCATTCCTCTAGTCCTTTCATATTTGGAAGATATTTCCTATACAATATCTTCTCTATTATTTAATACTGCTGTTTTAAAAAAAAGAAATTGAAACCTTTTACTCATATATACCAGACTTCCAAAACTGTCTTAGCTTAAAAATCAGTTCTCCAAAATGCTTTCTCTAACTGAACTTTATATCTTAGGTGCAAGTATAATCCTGATAAATACTATAGTCAGGCATTTTTAAAACTTTATGTTTTCCATTTTTGCAGCAGGGTATCATCTTCTTGCCCTTTCCCTCACTATAGTATCCTTCAAGAACATTATTAGCTCGAATTCCAAATTTCAATGAAACAATCATCTATCCATTTTGTAATTCATTGTTTTATTCAATAAATAATTAGTGGATGATTTCTGTGTGTCAGGAATATATTGGGAGCTTGGGGACAAAGTGGTGGGCCAAATAGGCATGTTTCTTCCTTCACAGAGTGTATATTTTAACTACATTAGTCACAATAATGACTCGGTAAAATCTAAATACTACGATAAAAGGAAAGATATGTCTGGATACAAATAGTCAAGAACTAATGCACAGATCATTGACTTTGTCCAGTTTGGGGGATCATCATTTATATAGAGCACTTTATTTTCTTAACTTAGTTATGAAAGACTGTTACATTGTTTTAATAAGGAATCCATCTAAATCATACTTTTATGCATGAAGGGAGAGAATGGTAAATCTACTTTCTTCTCTGGCTTAACAAAAGGCCCTATAGGTATTATTAAAGTGTTTATAAAATGTAAAATATATTTTAAATGTTAACATGGCAACTACTTAGGAAAAAAGAATAAAATAGATGGAAAAACTGTTAGGGATTAAAGATTCTGTTTTAGAGGACATAGTAACAATATTTGTAGAGCATTTGCCTTAAAATATGTGTTCATTAAACACTAACTTGAACAGGATTATAGATTTTCATACGTCTTCACATTTAAAAGGCAAATAAGATTGATGCTTTTGTTAATATTCTCAATTCACCACTTTATCAAAACTAGTTTCTTGACACAGAATAGTGTCTGCATTTCCACAGCCATAAGACAGAATAAAACATTTTCTCCTTTTTTAACTTTCTCTTTCTCTCTTCTTTTCCCTTTTGGCTTTAGAAAGCCAAAGGCCTAGAGTTTTATTTGTTTGCTGTGAAAGAAAACCCTGACCATAAGAGCTTAACACTAACAATACAAAACCAGGAAAGGGCAGAGAGGAATTTCTAACAAACGAGATATGAGGCACACAATGGTTTGCTTCTATGACTTAGACACATTTCCACATATTTTCCAAGGTAATTTTGTGCTATTTATATTTTGATCATAAAGCCAAATGTTAACAAACATAAATTATGGACATTAGAAGTTATTTACTCACATGTTCATTTAGTTAAGCAATTTTGAAAATTCATTTTTGTTTTGTATAGAAATGAAACACAAGCTTTTACTTCTCTGACTTGCCTATTCCTGTTGATAAGCAGAGTTCTATAATGTTCATAATTACTGTTTGCCACTATGTTGGTTATTTCACAGTAGTTGTCCTGAAAGTCCACAATGAAACAATATTTTACATAGTTACGTACCCTATAATATCATCTTATGTTATTAAGGTGACAGTTACAGACAATAAAAATTTTTGTAAATATAATGTTATAAAATTTATAGTGAATGCATGAAATGCTCATTTTATAAAATGCAATATGACCTGAATTTCTGATATAATGGTAGAAGACAAAAATGTTTAAATAAGCTAAATCCCCTTTGAATATAGTTCTACATTTGAAATATTACTTTGCTTTTAATACAATAGTAAAATTTAAGTCCTGCTATTTTATATCTCAGATTTCAAATGTACTTCCATCTTTTAACCATATTCTATATTCATTACCCTTTAATTTTATAATCAGAGTATTTTTATTTTTAATCATAAGAATAAAATACATGATATTTTCCTTAAAATGAGGTAATTAATAAATAGTTCAACTTAATGTAATTGTAGAATTCGTATTTTCTTTTTTTTTTATTATACTTTTAAGTTCTAGGATACATGTGCACAACGTACAGGTTTGTTACGTATGTATATTTGTGCCATGTTGGTGTGCTGCACCCATCAACTCGTCAGCACCCATCAACTCATCATTTACATCAGGTACAACTCCCAATGCCATCCGTCCCCACTCCCCACTTTCCATAATAGGCCCCAGTGAGTGATGTTCCCCTTCCAGAGTCCAGGTGATCTCATTGTTCGATTCCTACCTATGAGTGAGAACATGCGGTGTTTGGTTTTCTGTTCTTGC
>NW_012103254.1:3519563-3521115 GCF_000951045.1 Mandrillus leucophaeus | reverse complement strand
TGGCATTGAATCTATAAATTACCTGAGTGACTGAGACTCTGTCTCAAAAAAAAAAAAAAAAAAAAAAAGATTCGTGTTGAGAATGTTGGGAATTAAGTTAGATATGGCCAGCTTGTATTTGTAGAAAACATTTGGGCACTTTGTAACATTAAGCACAATACCATTCTACCTCATTCAATCTTATTTTTTCATAATGATCAATACTATGAATCTATGCATCCATCCATTAGTTTCTATGACAGCTCTCTTCTCAACACTAACAATGCTATAATATTTACATGTACTAGTACAAACTCATTTTTCTGTGTTTTTTACTTCTTCATTTTTGCAAGGTAAAACGAGTGCAAATAATTTAAAAGTAATTTTCAGTGTTATTTCCCCAAGGACCATTATTTCATTTACTCTATGAAAATAACATTCCGTGTTGAAATAAATTTGGAACTTGCTGACATAAACAACTTCCTAACCTCAATCCATCACAGAGTCTTTATTCTATACATGGTTTTATGAATTTTCACATAAGAATGTGTTGCCAAAGTTTTCCAATCATATCAGAACATTTCCTAAAATATCATTCTACAAACTCAGAATAATAAATGCGGGCAAATTATAACATGCTAAATTCAAATTTTGGAAAAGGCTCATCTAACTTTGTTTAGCAGTTGGCCTTAAAGACACCCTACAAATATTAATCATCTGCTCTTCCACTAACTAACCATGTGAACCTTGACCAGTGACTTAGTTTCTCTGTGCCTTAGTTTTCTTCTTATGACATGAGTAACTATCAGAATTCTTATCCAACATATGTTTTAAGCCACATACGTTTTAATAATTTTAATTTACCTTGGATAACTTTGCCTGTAAACTACATTATGCTAAAAGAAAATAACTTTCCATTTGTTGCTTTGTGTCACCTTATAATCTCATCTAGAATTTTTGTTCCGGCTTATCATTTCAATTTTTCATAGTTCAGTTTTTTAACCTTGAACATTATATTTGGATGTATAATATTTCTTTTACCTAAAATTTATATACATCTCATATTTATTACTATTATACTCTATGTTAAATATATTAATTTATCAAATTTGCCTGTCAAGTTACAATAAAAATATGCATATTGTGTGTATTAGTCACAAGAAAAACAGTAATTGTATGTGTCATATTCTTAAAAACAGTAATTGTATGTCTCATATTCATGCAGTAATTGTATGTCTCATTTTATTTTATGAATAAAAGTAGTTGGTAGGGAAATTATGGTGAAATTCCCATAGCAGCCCATATGTTTCCATTCTCAGTGTTATTTAAATACAATTTCTAAATTAGAATATGGAAATAATATGATTATATAAATATATAATGATCAGAATAGTTTAAAAGTATCTCAATATAACATTCTTGGAGTGAACATAAATATAGGAGTTCTTGGAAATATTCTTTGATTAATATTTTATTTTTGTTAAAATTTCCAATGTTAGAGCATTTTATTTTTTTATTTATTTTTTTTCATTTATTTATTATTATTATACTTTAAGTTGTAGGGTACATGTGC
>NW_012103254.1:3508443-3519448 GCF_000951045.1 Mandrillus leucophaeus | reverse complement strand
GGTGTAACTCCCAATGCAATCCCTCCCCCCTCCCCCCTCCCCATGATAGGCCCCAGTGTGTGATGTTCCCCTTCCTGAGTCCAAGTGATCTCATTTTATATAAATTTACAGAATGACAGAATAAATGTATAAATAGCACAATATGATATTAAAATCAGTAGAGCATATTTGGATTTAAATGACATTTAGTAGTTTTTGCTGTAATTTTGCTCATGCTTCTGCAAAGATATGAAATTCCTTAATAATTTATTTTCTAAAATTGCATCCATAATCATCTATAATGCTGAAAATTAGAATCCTTTTATTGTCAGGAAGAATTACTTCCCTTTTTATTGATTTCTTATTGTAAAATAGTAAAGTTCCAACATAGCTATTAAGGTAGCATGGATTAATGATTTGATACCATTCCATTTCTACAATCAACTGCTTCATCAAAATTTCTAGGATTTAATCCAACAGTAATCTCTTGAATGTGTATTCTCCTGAAGGTGGAAATTGTATAGCAAGAAACTAATTAGGCAAGATAAATCTTCAAAACACTTAAAATACCAAAACAATTAAAAAGCAGAAAATAACTTTTTCTAAATACTTCAATTTGCAGACTATATTTGTTTTACTTTTAAAAGAACAAATGAGGGCACTAATATTATATTCTTAAAATAGCTATCCATGCAAGATCTTGTCATCTCTATAGTTGATGTGACAGAAAGGAGTAAGATGAGAAACATGAGAAAGTCAGGTGGGAAAAAAATGAAATTGTTGTTCAGTGTTAGTACTCTGAAACATGACAGGTTTAGTTCATGGACTTAGTTGTATGCCCACGTACTCATGCACGCACATACACAAATATTAAATTTGATAATAGTTGTAAGACAGTAATAACACGAATAAGAAATATCATTAATTTGTGTTCCATTATTAAAATCCAGCAAAAATATCTCTTTTCTTTCTTTCTTTTTTTTTTTGAGATGGAGTCTCGCTCTGTCTCCAGGTTGGAGTACAGTGGCACAATCTCGGCTCACTGCAACCTCTACCCCCCAGGTTCAAGGGATTTTCCTGCCTCAGCGCCCCCAGTAGCTGGGATTACAGGCGGCACCATTATGCCCAGCTAATTTTTGTATTTTTAGTAGAGATGGGGTTTCACCATGTTGGTCAGGATGGTCTCAATCTCTTGACCTTGTGAGCCCCCAGCCTCGGCTTTCCAAAGTGCTTGGATTACAGGCTTGAGCCATTGTGCAATATCTTATATAGTAAATGTATATATCATGTATAAAGACCAGAGAAAAGCCTTAGATAATACTTACAAATTGTTACAGCAAGGAAAAACAAGCCAAATTAACCAACCAACAAGCAGTCCTCTTATTTTTGCCTAAAGTCCTTAAAGCAAGTGATATTAGAAATATATGATGATATTACTAAGAATATTTTTGCATGTAAATATTAAATATGTTTTGTATAGATTCATAGCTGGAAAAAAATTACACCTTTCTGTTTCTAAAATATAATTTACCATAAGTTTTAGAAATTCTGGTTTAAATAATTCATTTTTTAAAAAAGCTTGTATTTAAAACCTGTCTAGTAATTTAACTTTTAATTTTCACTTTAAATGTATGCATTAAAATGAGTCCCCTATTCTTGGTGGTATTTTTATAAATTTGCAGTCAAAAATTTTTTTTTTTTTTTTTTGGAGACAGCGTCTCACTCTTTCTCCCTGGCTGGAGTACAGTGGCGCAATCTTGGCTCACTGAAACTTCCACTTCCAGGGTTCAAGTAATTATTCTGCCTCAGCCTCCCAAGTAGCTAGGATTAAAGGAGTGCACCACCATGCCCAGTTAATTTTTGTGGGCTTTTTTTTGGTAGAGATGGGATTTTACCATGTTGGCCAGGCTGGAGTTGAACTCCTGACTTCAATTGATCTGCCTGCATTGGCCTCGCAAAGTGCTGGGATTACAGGCATGAGCCACCACACCTGGTGGCAGTCAAAGTTTTTCCAATGAGAAACTGCCTATCGTGGCAGCCTCCTCTCCCCTAATTAAGGACCATTATTGTGGCTTGACCACAGAAAAGCATTCCATCGATCCCCACTTATTCTAAGAATTGAACAGCCACAGTAAACATTCTGCACTAATACTGAGCAATCCTTTCTCTTTTAAAACGCCTCAAAACTGTTTGCTTGCACCTTTAAAGCTAATCAAGGATTGCCAAATATATCTGAAGACCAATTTGAATGTGCCTTTTGCTTCTCAACACTATGAGAGTACTGACCAATAAGAGACTGTCTAGGTATTTCCTCTCCATACTCTATAAAATTGACTCTTATTTCTAACACCGTTAAAATACACTGAAACAAAAGTGATGCAGATGTGGTCTGTTGCTGCAATTTTATGAATAAATATCCTTTCTTAATTTTGTCTCAGACATAGTTTTCTCCATGAGACTGTAGAAGCTGATGAAATATGTCCCAAGTCAATTGGATTGTAGAAGTAAAAATGTTGAGAGCATTTTTGTAGAAAATAAGACACATAGCTAGAATTTATGAACTGAAAAATATTTTTAAGTAATAGTGATATATTTGCATTTACAGATAAAGAACTGATTACCCCATGCCGTAAAACTAAAGGAAATAAGAGCTGAGATTAAAATTCAGAATTTCTGATTTTCCTTTCCAGGCCAATGAGTTTGTAAATAAGACATAAACTTGCTTTAAAAGAAGTTAAATGGTGAAAAGACAAATCACCACATGAGAGTCTATGTGCTTGAATGCTCAATTCTAATTCCAACATATGCTATCTGGGTGGAATTATATAAATTAGTTATACTTTCTGTGCGTTGCTTTTTCTCATCTCTTAAATTAGGGCCCAATAGTTTTCTTTCTTTACAAAACTGTGGCATATAACATCAGATGTTATTACAGCAAAGCATGTATAATTGAACTGGAATAGAAGATATAATAAACATTAGAGTTGCTTCTTCTGTTGATAACGGTAATAACAGTGATGTTAACAATTATTGTATCAATGTAAATAAAAGAGTAGCAGATTGTTTTTGCAACGACAAGGATAATCCTGGAGAACATTTAACCAAATAAAATAAGTCAGGTAGAAAAGATAATATTGCACAATCTCACTTATATGTGGAGTCCAAAAAGTGAAACTCAAACAAGCAAAGAGTAGAATGGGGCTGCCAGGGGCTGGTGATGAAGGAAATGGGGAAATATTGGTCACAGGATACTAGTTTTAGTTGTGCAAGATAAATGAGCCATGGAGATCTAATGTATAGCAAAATGACTACAGTGGAACTTGACTGCAGTGAAATTTCTTTTTTTTTTTTTTTCTTTTTGTAGAGACAGGGCAATGTTGCCCAGGCTAGTCTGAAACTTCTTGGCTCAAGGAATCCTCCCACCTTGGCCTCCCAAATTGTCGGGATTATAGGCATGAACCACCACATCCGGCCATGACTGTAGTTCAGTTTTGTATTTTATACTTGAAATTGCTGAGAGGTAGATTTTTAATTGTCCCACCACATACAAAACAATGTTAGCTATGAAACGTGATGGATATGTTAATTAGCTTGATTATGATAATCATTTTACAATGTGTACATATACAAAAACATGATTTTGTACATTTTAAATATATCCAATTTGATTCAACAATTTTATCTCAATAAAGCTGAATGGCTTTTTAGATAAAAAAAATAAAAGTAGCTTATTATTCATTTATGGTATTGCATTATCATTTGATAAAATAAAATAAAATTAGATTCTATGCAGGTTGAAATGCTTTTAAGTTTCAAACTTACATAGACACTTAAAAGTTATAAATTTACTTAACTTCATTAATGGCCAAATCTTGTATATGTTTGTGCCTTTATATATCATGATATTATAATCGCAAAAAAATTTTATAATTCCTCTATTTCTTTTTTCCAAGAAAAGTGTAAAAAATTACTTTATCTTTTACTTGATTAAACTTATATTGACTTCTTAATACATACTTTTTTAAAGTGTGCAATTAAATGTTAACTTTTCAAAAAATCTTGACATTCACGTTTTCTTATCCTCTTTCATCTTGAAATGCTCCTGATCTAAGTAATGATCTCATCCTTTTTACAGAGTTTATGGCTGACTATAATTCCTTAAGGATAAAAAAAAGGTTAACATTTCTTATAACCCATATGAAGTATGTTACTTTCACTTTACCATTAACGTAAAAAATACCTCTTTAAGTCAAGAAAGATAATAAATTTTTACTAATCTCCACAGGGGTATCACGTAAGATCAACAAAGAACACTATGTTTCATTTTACACTGGGGACACTTGAAAGGTGCATAGTTAAATGTCATTCTTTTACAAGTAAATCATCCACGGTTTGGGAAGACATCTTACAGCTTCTTAAACATGATTCACTGCCAAGACCTCTACAGTTGTTAAGAAGTAAAAGCAAATGCCTAATGTACATTTCAAAGGTACATTCATAAACTGCAAATTTGCAAAAAGAGTCTTAAAAGTTTTAACTGTGTGTAACTTCACCTCTCCCAGAAATAGATCAATAATTAGAAGCCTAGTAATTCTAGATCACCATACATACCAAATGCTCTAAGTTCATACAGTTTATAAAGGAATGTTTTCAACTTTAAATTCACGTAAAATGCATTATTGCTTAATATATTTAATAAGAGTTTTTCTAAGATACGTCTTACATACCAGATTTTCTCCTTTAAAGTATATCATTCAGTGTTTATTTAAAAATTATATTCACACAATTATACAAGCATTACCAGTATCTAATTCCAGAACTTACTTCCAAAAGGAAGTTGCATCAAGAAGCAGACTACAAAATTACAAAACCAAAACTGACTTAAAAAGAAATAAAAAATCTAGCTGAGTGCTGTGGCTCACGCCTGTAATCCCAGCACTTTGGGAGGCTGAAGCGGGTGGATCACAAGGTCAAGAGATTGAGACCATCCTGGCCAACATGTTGAAACACTGTCTCTACTAAAAATACAAAACGTGGCCAGATGTGGTGGCGTGTGGCTGTAGTACCAGCTACTCGGGAGGTTGAGGCAGGGCAATCACTTGAACCCGGGAGGCGGAGGTTGCAGTGAGCTGAGATCATGCCGCTTCACTCCAGACTGGCAACAGAGAGACTCTGTCTCAAAAGAAAAAATAAAAAAAATGAATACATCTATAAATAATTAAAATATTTATTTATCAGTTTAAAAACTTCCCATAAAGAAAACTCCATGTCTAGATGGCTTCATTTATGAATTCTCTCAAATGCTTAAGGAAGAGTTAACAGCAACCCTTCAAAATGTCTTCTAGAAAATATAGAAGGGAATACTGAACTAATTCCATGAAGCCACTGTTACCCTGTGATTCAAATAAAATAAAGCCATTGCAAGAAAACTCCAAATCAATACTTATGACTACAGACCAAAATTCTCAACAAATACTAGCAAACCAAATCCAGCAGCATACAGAAATGATTATACACTATAACCATGTGAGCCTATCCCAAGAATGTTAAATTGTTTTTTAAACAGGAAAATTGGTAAATGTAATATACCATATAAATACAATAAAGGATAAAATTAAATGGTTACCTCAATAGATGTGAAAGCATTTGACAAATCCAGTATCTACACATAATTTAAAACTCTGGACTGGGCGTGGTGGCTCACGCCTGTAATCCCAGCACTTTGGGAGGCCGAGGCGGGCGGATCACGAGGTCAGGAGATAGAGACCATCCTGGTGAACACAGTGAAACTTAGTCTCTACTAAAAATAAAAATAAAAAAAAAAAAAAAATTAGCTGGCCTGGTGGCGGATGCCTGTAGTCCCAGTTTCTCGGGAGGCTGAGGCAGGAGAATGGCGTGAACTCGGGAGGCGGCAGAGCTTGCAGTGAGCGGAGATCGCGCCACTGCACTCCAGCCTTCCAGCCTGGGCGACGGAGCGAGACTCCGTATCAAAAAAAACAAAACAAAACAAAACAAAACAAAAAAAACCTCTCCCCAAACTAGAAACAGAAAGGATTTTCCTCAATCTGATAAAAGTCATCTACTAAAAACCCACTGCTAACATGATATTTAATAGTAAAAAAATTAAATGATTTTCACTAGAATTGTGATGTTTGTTCTCATCATCTCTCTCCCATCTTGCACTGGAGTTTCGAGCATGGACAACTGAGTAAGAAAATGAAATAAATTAAAACATACATTGTGGAAAAGAAGAAGTAAAACTATATCTGATTACAGATAACATAAGCTTGTACAGGCATACTTCATTTTATTGCACTTTGTAGATACTGCATTTTTTATATATCGAAAGTTTGTAGCAACCTTGCATTGAACAAGTATATTAATGCCATTTTTTTCAACAACATGTACTCACTTCATGTCTCTGTTTCAGACTTCGGTAATTCTCACAAGACTTCAAACATTTAAAAATTATTATTCTCTCTGTAATTATGATCTGTGATCAGTGATCTTTAATATTTCCATTGTAATTGTTTTGGGGTACCACAAACTGCACCCATATAAGAGGGAGAACTTAATTAACAAATGTGTGTATGTGTTGACTGCATATCGGTCATCCCCCCTTTCTCTTCCTCTCCTCAGGCCTCTTTATTTCTTGAGATAAAACATGTTGAAAGTTGGTCAGTGATGAAAAATATAATTGCCTCTAAGTTGAAAGGAAGAGTAGCACATCTGTCACTTAAAATCTAAAGTTTTTGTAGAAATTCATAAACTAGGCTTAGTTTCACGTAAAAAAGCAAGGGATCCCCAAAAGCCAAACCACTAGTGAAAAATAATAACATAAGAGAACTTACATTTCATGATTTCAAAACTTAATACAAAGCTACATTTTTTGAGTGAGTGTTGTACTGGCATAAGGAAAAGATATAAAATCAGTGAAATAAAATTGAGGGTCCAGAAATTAACCTTTATGCTTATAGCCTGATTTTCAGCAAGAGAGGCATGACAATTTAACATAGGAAGAATGACCTTCAAAAAAAATGATGCTAAATAAAACAGATATCTATATGCAAAAGAATGATGTTGGACCCTTTCCTCAGACCACATGCAAAAATTAACTCAAAATGCATAACTGATCTACATGTAAGAGCTTAAATAATTACATTTCCAAAACAAAACATAGGAGTGAATTTCTGTGACCTTGTTTTAAACAAGTTCTTTTATCCTATCTAAAAAGATGCTCTTCGGGTCTACTGTTCAATGTACAAAATGGTTTATTTGCTATAATTTTGTGACTAATTTGCAATAGAGAAAATACTTAACCTGAAAGATAAATAAGAATATAGACACTATCTTTTGGCTTTTGAACAAATGGTATTTCCTAGGTGCCCAGAAAAACACTTGTTATTAACAACAATGTGAAAATAAGACTTACTAGGCAAAATTGCCTATATATAAAATATATACATATACGTGTACATATATCTGGGGAGTGTATTAAGTATTAACTTACATGATCACAAGGTCCCACAATAGGCTGTCCGCAAGCTTGAGGAGCAAGGAGAGCCAGTCCAAGTCTCAAAACTGAAGAAGCTGGAGTCTGATGTTTGACGGCAGGAAGCATTCAGCACAAGAGAAACATGTAGACTGGGAGGCTATGCCAGTCTTGCCTTTTCACATTTTTCTGCTTGCTTTATATTCACTGGCAGCTGATTAGATGGTGCCCACCAGATCAAGGGTGGGTCTGCCTTCCCTAGCCCACTGACTCAAATGTTAATCTACTTTGGCAATACTCTCACAGACACACCCAGGATCAATACTTTTCATCCTCCAATCTGATCAAGTTGACACTCAGTATTAACCATCACAGGTCCTAAATGTAATCACATGTGAATTTATAAAAGTTCAGCAGGGGAGATTTGAGAAATGGGAAATGGGCCAAATAGACAAAAACTTGCAGTTTTATGAAAAACAGATCATGAGTTTAAGGAATGCAGGCAGCGTCTAGAAGGCCAAGGAAAACAACGGAAACAAAGGAAACAGATTCTCCCCCAGAGACTCCAAGAGGACACATCCCAGCTGACATCTTCACATTTTAGCCCACCTAAAATAATTTTGGTCTTCTGAACTCCAGACTAGAAGAGATTAATTTGTGATGGAACTTACTAAGGCAGCCATGGGAAACTAATGCATTGCATAACAATATATTCCCATAAACCTCAAAATATGAATGGGTAGGAACCAGCCACCACAGTCTTAAGAATCTCTTTATACAAGAGTTTAGACTAGAAAAAATAAAAATGAGGAAAGAAACGTGTCATAATCTTTGGATCCAAGAAACATATTACTAACACATACTGCAGAAAAATCTAAGAACATCCGCAGGAATTAAACAGGAGTATCACAGGCTAAAATTTACAGTAAGTGTCCAGGGACTATTGGAAGTCCTCGGGAATGGAGCTGTTTTGGAATCTAAATAACTAACCTAAGCACTATTCAAGGATAAAAGTTTGCACTAAAGAGAAACTGCTGAGAGTGAAATCCAAACGGAACAAAACAGGGACAACAAACCCAATGACAGGCTAGATTCAGATAAAAGTAAGAAGATCTCAGAAAGTAAAAATTCCTATCCTTATGACTTTGCGAAACTAAAAAATTAGGAATTGAAAAATTTACATAATATTCAGGTAAATATGAACACTGGCTGTTTAATGATATTAAGGGTTTAAAAGCATTGCATATATGTTTTAAAGGGAATATAATATTGCCTTTAATATATGATATGTTATCGAGACTTTGTGTTAAAATAATCTGATGCTAAAATGGGGATGGTGGGAAATGGTTGGGGTGCCGCACGGAGAAGTTTGGCCGTGGGTTGATAACACTTGTGTACATGAAGTTCATTATGCCATTTGTTTTCTTTTCTATGTCTTACATGTTTCTAATATAATATGTAAAATGAAAGAAAAGAGGAAAAATCCTACCACACTAGTTGGCCAGTGACTATTTATAGAGTAGGCCATACACATGAATGTTTATTTGTATCATATCTAGCTATCATTTCTTGTTGACTAATATTGTATTATATACAAGAACTTTAAAGCACATTTTCATGAAAAACATACATTTTTACTTGGAATATGTAATTAAATCAATGGAACTTTTTCTATTACAGATAAAAAAATCTTTTCCATACTGTTTTTGCATATCTACTTTATCTAAAAGCAATTTTAGTTCTGAATATCCCATTACTATTAAATCAAATGTCACTATAACAAACTAAAATAAAATTGCAGTACTCAAGCAGAGAATTAATAACAAAAGGGGTATATTTCTCTACAGAAAAATTATTTTCACCAATTTAAAATCCTCAGATAAAAAATAGAGAAATTTTTTGACATTATGTCAAAACAAGAAATCCAGACAGTTCTTCAATTGTTTTTCCCTTTAAAAGACAAAACTCACATATGTTTGGTAGGCATTTTTTTTTTAATTTCTGATATCCTGTTATTATATGATCACATCATCTGAGAAAACAAAATTTTAAACTGTGATCTATGGTGTAGGGTAGAGGAATTCTAAACAGTCTTATGTGATATAGAACTATTTGTGTGCATGCATTTCTTATGGAAATGAGATTTAGAAATTTTCTGGTTGTACATGACACCAATAAATAGGAATATTTTCATTCTGCTTTTTTGAGTATATGCTAAAATAAGAATCGTTTGGCCTTTCTAAAGTAAACTTTGCTTGATACTTAAGCTATCTGCCTCTAAACTATAAAGGATCATGAATTATGGAAGTGAGTATCTTACCTTAAACAAAACAAAAATTTTTCCATAATTAAATTGAAATAAAAACAACATTTAGAAAAATGAAAAAATTGGAAGAATAACTTCGCAAAACAAATCTCTGATACAGGACTGATATATATATTTATTCTTCCCCCAAATATATTTATTCCACACTTTCAAGTTGCACTATGTAAAATGAAGAAAGGTGTTACCAAGTTTTCAATGCCTGTTTTAACATTTCTGTAATATTTTCGTCTCTAAGAAAATGATACATAAAAATGCTACTCACACAAAGACAATCCATAATTTCAGTTAATATCTAGCCTGTAGTTTCCTCTCATGCTTTGTGGAGTACGAGCATTTTGTAGACTGCTAACCTTTGTACTACAATGATAAATAAAATATATGTTAAATTTATGTCTGAGATTAATCAGTATTACTACTTGCCAGTAAAAGTTTGACAAAAATGTAATGAAGACATGCAAGTCATACCTGATTTCATTTTCTTGGTTTTTATTTAATGCCTTTGTAGCAGTCTGTTTTCTGCTCTATATTGTAAAATTCCAGAAGGCAGGGGTTGTGGCTATTTAAGTTACTTTTTGTGATATCATATGGGATATTCTGTGGACATGGATTTACAATTACATTTTGTTGATAAGTAAATAATGTTTTGGTAATGTAACAGGATCCTTGGGATGTTGCTTCGCCAGCTAGAAACCTATGTGGCCGCTTGCACCTTCTGTCTGAGTATTACTCACATCCACTGGGTTTGTTCCACTTCCTCGACCGGTCCAGCAGGCTGTGATCCGCTCATGCTACTGGCCTGGATTCCACACCTGCTGAGGATGAGCCCCGCGTGTGTAGGCGAGCAATCACGGGCTCCGGGCCACCGAGCACAGCCACGCACGCGGGCTAGTGCAGCTCCAGTTGCCTGCACAGATGGCGGCTGCGTTTCATGGCTCCTGCTGAACTGGGTGTACTGCACACGGCTACTGCTACAGGCACCTGGACTAGGGAAAAGCTGTGGTGACCCGAAGCTGCCATGTAAGAGAGTGAGCTACTCTACTAAAAATACAAAAATTAGCTGGGTTTGGTGGCGGGCACCTGTAGTCCCAACTACTCGGGAGGCTGAGGCAGGAGAATGCCGAGAACCCGGGAGGCGGAGCTTGCAGTGAACCGAGAAGTGCCACGGCACTCCAGCCTGGGCGACAGAGCAAGACTACGTATCAAAAAAA
>NW_012103254.1:3453016-3508018 GCF_000951045.1 Mandrillus leucophaeus | reverse complement strand
ATAGTATAATTTTATAATTATTATAATAATAGTGTTATTAATAATGCTAGAGTTACAAACATTATTATTTTAATATTTAATATTGAAGCTGACACTTCAACATATGAATTTTGGAGGGACATGATGCAGCTCTCCAAAATTCATAAATTGAAGTGTCAACTTCTGGTACCTAGAAATGTAACTATATTTGGAGTTAAGCCCTTTAAAGAGATGATTAAGACTAAATGAACTCTTAAGGGTGACCACTAATCTATGTGACTATTTAGAGATAAGGTCATCAAAGAGGTGATTAATATAAACTGTAGACCTTAGGGTGGGTACCTAAATACAGTGTCATCATAAGAAGATAGAGAGAGACACAAGGAATGCGCATAGAAAAGGCACGTGAAGACACAGGGAGAAGGTAGCCATATGTAAGCCAGGGAGAGAAACCTGCCAGAACGGTGCATTGCTCTTGAATGTCCAGCCTCCAGAATTGTGAGAAAACAAATGTCTGTTTCTGTAAGTCAACTAGCAAACTAATACAAAAGTTTATATTTATTCCATACTCATCTTGTACCAAAAACTGTACAAAGCATTTAAGAGAGAATGTCATTAATTACTTATAATAGCTCAAAAAGTCAGGATCTTTGATATCTCATAAGAATTGTGTTTCAACTATTTTATTGTTTGTTTCAGATGATGATAGACTTGTAGAACAACTAAAGAAATGTTTAATTCTATATACATTCCAAGTAGTATATGCGATATTGGCTAAAAACTACAGTATTTCATGGTAAAGAAGGCAAAGCTGTAAACTGCTTCAGGGCCACTTTAAGATCTTTCTCTTAGATTCATCTCAATTATTTCTGAAAGTAGAAAGTAGATTACCAGAGGGCATATACTAAATCTTACACTTCCAACGGAATTTTGTCTTTTCTGTTCTCAAGCACAAATAATGACTATTAAATAGTGAATGTTTTTTCCTTGTGCAATGCATTTTTTTCTTTAGCAAACATTTTTTTTAAAGTAATGTGTATATAATTTTAGGCACTGAGCATGCATTTTATATATACATATATAATCTTATATATATAATATATAATATATAGTATATAATCATATATGTAATCATATATATTATATGTGTGATTATATGATTATATACTATATATTTGTATATATTATATATATTTGTATATAGAGTAAACCCTTATCATTTTATTCTCTATGATATAAAATTCAGATTTTCTACTTTGGTACAATTTTAACAGCCTTTAGTCATTGTATACTATTCTTTAACTTTTTAAAACAATTCTTATAAAAAATTAGAGCAGATAGTACAGTTTTCTTGCACTTCTCAAACATGCATGTGTTTGCGTGCACGCACATACATACACGTTTCTGCTATTATTATCTTCAGATTATGACACAGTACTGATGCATTATTGCTAATAAAATTCATAGTTTACATTGAAGTTCACACTCTTGTTGTGTATATATATATATATATATATATATATAGAGAGAGAGAGAGAGAGAGAGAGAGAAAGACTCTGTACTGAAAAAAAAATGAGTAACACCTACTCTTTGCCTTAAGGTAGCATATAATTCAGTAGTGAATACAGGCCTGAGAAGTACGCAGAACTATAATACAAAGAATAATCCAGATAAACCATACATGCTTTTAGCTGAGAAGAGATTTAAATCATCAATTCCAATAAACTTTTTATAGCCAAAGGGAATTGGCACTGCCATCCCTACACAAATGTTCACTGATTCATTGCTCTTGGCCTGGAGGAACTTCTAGGCAATTAACTGGACTTATCAAAAATGTGTGCCTCCGGGGCCTACTTTCTCAGAAGTAGTTACCCTTTCTTACTCTTCTACAGGGTTTTTATGTATTTATAAAATACTAGGGTTAGAAAAGAGATTAAGGAAATAGTCTTATTGTTGATTTCTCTTTTTTTCCTGCCTAAGAATATTCTTTAATAGCCTTAATGAATATTTTATATTATTCCTCCACCACTCCAATATTATTATCAATTCAGGGAGTCTTTGGAATACAAATGACAAAATGTTTTTAATCATTGCCATGGATCACTGTGACTTAGCTTTAGCACAAAACCACAAGACGCATTTTAATAACATAGTCCTCAAATTTCCTATCCAATACTATCCTAACTCTCCTGTTATCTGAATTTGATTTCTACATCCAGAATTCCTCAATTTTGTGTGACAACACCCACGTGCTCTTTCTTACTTATGTCCACTTTTTCTTCCAATTTCAGAGAACTCTATCTCTGCAAAGTATTGACTCATTGATTATCTCCTGTCATGTATTTCCAAATTTCTCAAGGTTGTTTTGCTGTAGCATAAACTCATGTTCTAGTTTTTTTTTCCATCTTAAAACAAACAAATTTACCTCCAACATAGGTCCCTCTTTAACGACTAGCCTGTCTAATTTTATTAAAGCATTGCTCTAGTTGTTTGTCTCTCATTTTGTACTCCAAACTTACTCCTCGACCTACTTCAATCCAGTTACCACTAAAATGACTCTGACCACTAGTAATTTCCTAATTACTGAAATGGATAGGCTCACTTAGTTTTCAAGCTACTTGATTTATAAAGCATTTGTCACTGTTGATAATTTTTCTTTGTTGTTTTTCCTACCATATCTTCTGTGTTTCATCCCTCTCTGACTGTTTCTTCTCTTTTTGTAGTCACTATTCTACTGTATACATACTTGGAACATAATTTGGAACAAAAACAGTGAGTGCCTCCTCTTGTAAGATGTAATGGAATGCAAAAGATGCATACAGACTTGTCTCCCAGGAGAGGATAAAGTCACAAATCTCTAGCACAGTATATGAAATTCGGTCTTACCTTTGCCATAGCTTACATCTTCTCACACCTCAAGTAATAACACAGTCAGTTCAATTGTAATTAAAATCCTCAGTTAATATTCATTTCTTGAGGTTTAACATTTGTTTTCTTTACATTAATTTGGATTCTTTCTTCATCCATTTAAAAAAATATATTGGCCCTGTATATTTACGTTCTAGTCACCTACTAACCACTGAATCTTCCATGGAAAATCTGATACCCTTTTGATCCGACAAGTTACACATTCTGTCTCATACATATCAATCTCTCCTTAAATGCCAGAAACATCTAATATACTAAAAATCTGCCCCAGACACAGATGATTATATGTACAATGACTATATGCATACAATGATTAGAGGCTGTTATATAGGGTAAACCCTTATCATTTTATTCTCTATGATATACAATCCAGATTTTCTACTTTGGTACAATTTTAACAGCTTTTAGTCATTGTATACTATTCTTTAACTTTTTAAAACAATTCTTATAAAAAATTAGAGCAGATAGTACAGTTTTCTTTCACCTCTCCTCAAACATGCGTTTGCACGCATGCACACACACACACGCGTTTCTGCTGTTGTTATCTTCAGATTATGACACAGTACTGATGTGTTATTGCTAATAAAATTCATAGTTTACATTGAAGTTCACACTCTTGTTAAATCTACATTTTTAACAAATGCATAATGTTATATATCCATATTTTTAGCATTATACAGAATAGTTTCAACACCCAAAATTGCTCTGGTTAGGCCTTCTAGTACTTTGTTGAATAGCAGTTGTGAGAGTGGGCATCCTTATCTTGTTACAGTTCTTAAGCAGAATGTTTCCAGCATTTGCGCATTTAGTGTGATGTTGGCTGTGTGTTTGTCATAGATGGCCCTTATTATTTTTATGGATGTATTATTTTTATGTGTGTTTCTCTGATGCCTCATCCGTCGAAGGTTTTTATCATGAAGGGATGTTGGATTTATTAAAATCTTTTTCTGTGTCTGTTGAGATGATCATATCATTTTTGCTTTTAATTCTGTTTATGGAGTAAATTGCATTTAGTGGTTAACATGTATTGAACCAGCCTTGCATCCTAGGAATAAAACCTGCTTAATCATGGTGTATTAACTTTTTGATATGCTGCTGGGATCAGTGTGATATTCATTGAAGATTTTTATGTCTATGTTCTTTAGGATTATTGGCCTGAAGTTTATTTTTTTTCCATGATGTTTCTGCCAGATTTTGGTATCAGGCTGTTGCTGGCTTCATAGAATGAGTTCGAGAGCAGCCCCTCCTCCTTGAATTTTTGGAATAGCTGCAGTAAGATTGGTACCCATTCTTTGTATGTTGGTAGAAATTGGTTGTGAATTTGTCTGGTCCAGGGATTTTTGTGGTTGACAGGTTTTTATTACCAATTCAATTTCAGAACTTATTGGTCTATTCAGGGTTTTACTTTCTTCTTGATTTAATTCTGAGGAGATGTTTGTTTCCAAGAATGTATCTATTTCCTCTAAATTTTCTAACTTGTATGCACAGAGTTGTTCATAATAGTCTCTTAGGGTCCTTTGTATTTCAGTGAGATTGATTACAATGTCATTTTTGTCTTTTCTAACTGTACTTACTTGAATCTTCTCTTTTTCATTTTCTTTGTTAATCTAGCTAGAGGTTTATCAATCTTGTTTAATATTTTGAACACCCAACTCTTGGTTTTGTTGATCTTTTGATGGATTTTTACACGACAATTTTTTTCAGTTCTCATCTAATTTTAGTTATTTCTTCTCTTCTGCTAGCTTTGGGGTAGAGTTGTTATATTTTTCTAGTTCCTGTAGGTGTAGTGTTAGGTTGTTAATTTGACATCTTTCTAACTTACTCATGAAGGCATTTAGCACTATAAACTTTTAATAGCTTTAGTTGCATCCCCAAAATATTGGTAAGCTGTGTTCCTGTTTTTATTAATTTGTTGATTCTGCCTTAATTTCATTGTTCATCCAGGAGTTATTGGAGAGTAAGTTTCAAAAGTTCCATATATTTATGTAATTTAAAGAGATCTTCTTGATACTAACTTTATTTTTAAGGCACCATGGTCCAAGAAGGTACTTGTCATGATTTTATTTTATTTTGTAATTTACTGAGACTTACGTTTATGACCAAGCATGATATTAGAATATGATCAGTGTGAAGATAAGAAGAATGTATATTTTGTGGCTCTTGAGTATAGTGTTCTGTAGATGTCAATTAGGTCCAATTGGTTGAGTATCAAGTTTAGTCCATAATTTCTTTGTTAGTTTTCTCCATTAATAATCTGTCCAATACTGTCTGTAAGATTTTGAAGCCTCCCACTATTATTGTGAGGCTACATCTCTTTGTAGGTCAAGAATGACTTATTTTATGAATCTGGGTGTTTCAATATTGGGTGCATGTATATTTAGGATAATTAAGTATTCTTGTTTAATTGAACTCTTTATTATCAGTAATTCTCTTCTTTTCCTTCTTAATTGTTGTTGATTTAAATTCTGTTGCATCTGATGTAGGAATAGTGACACCTATTCTTTTTTTTCTTTTCATTTGCATGTAAATCTTTCTCCATCATTTTTATTTTGAGGCTACGGGTGTTGTTACATGTGGGATGGGTCTCTTAAAGACAGTGAACAGATGGCTCTTATATTTTTATCCAGCTTGACACTCTATGCCTTTTAAGTGAGGTGTTTAGGACATTTACATTCAAGGTTAGTATCGGTGTGTGTGATTTTTATTGTGTCATTTTGTTGTTACCTGGTTGTTATGTGCACTTGCTTGCTTATAATGCCTGTCTGAAAATAGTCCCCAACTATTATTGTGAAGCTATATCTCTTTGTAGGTCAAGAAGGACATATTTTATAAATCTGGTTGTTCTAATGTTGGGTACATATATATTTTAACTCTAAGTAAGGTGTGTAGCCTATTTACATTCAAGATTAGTATTGGTATATGTGATTTTGATTCTGTCATTGTGTTGTTACCAGGTTGTTATGTAGACTTGCTTGTTTATGGTGCCGGTCTGCTATGTGCTTACCTGTGTTTTGGTGGTAGTATCATATTTTTTTTTTGTGGGAGGGATATGTTTAGTACTCCTTTAAGGACCTCATGTAAGGCTAGCCTAGTTGTAACAAATTCCATCAGAATTTGCTTGTCCGAGAAAAATTTTATTTCTCCTTCACTTATGAAGCTTAGATTAATGGGATATGAAAATCTTGGTTGAAATTTATTTTCTTTAATGATTCTGAAAATAGGGCCCCAATCTCTTCTGGCTTGCAATGTTTCTGCTGAGAGGTCTATTGCTGGTCTGATTGGGTTTCTTTTGTATATGATTTGACCTTTCTTTCCAGCTAGCTTGAAGATGCTTTCTTTAGCATTGAGTTTGGTGCACCTAATGACTATGCTTCTCAGGGATGGTTTTCTTGTATAGTATCTTGCCAGAGTTTTCTCTATTTCTTTGAATTTCTATGTCAACCTCTTTAGTGACATTAGGGAAATTTTTATGGGTTATATCCTCAAATATGTTTTTTTTAAGTTTATTACTCTCTCTCCTCTCTCAGGAATATCAATAAATCAGGTTTGACTTTTTTTTTTTAAACATAATCTCTACTTCTTGGAGATTTTATCCATTTAAAAATATATGTTTTTGTATGATTGAGTTGACTTGAAGGATTGATCTTCAAGCTCTAAGATTCATTTTCCAGCTTGGTTTATTCTGATGTTAACACTTCCAACTCTTTTATGAAGTTCTTCCAGTGCATATTTCAATTCTAGAATTTCAGTTCAGTTCTTTTTTAAAATGGCTATATCATCCTTCAGCTCCTGCATCATTTTACAGAATTCTTTGTCCTTCTTTAATTGAGTTTTAACTGCCCCCTGAATCTTGATAATCTTCCTTGCCATCCAGATTGTGCTTTTTTTTTTTTTTTTTTTTTTTTTGAGACGGAGTCGCTCAGTCACCCAGGCTGGAGTGCAGTGGTGGGATCTCAGCTCACTGCAAGCTCTGCCTCCCGGGTTCATGCCATTCTCCCGCCTCAGCCTCCTGAGTAGCTGGGATTACAGGCACCCGCCACCACGCCTGGCTAATTTTTTGTACTTTTAGTAGAGACGGGGTTTCACCATGTTAGCCAGGATGGTCTCGATCTCCTGACCTTGTGATGCACCTGCCTCGGCCTCCCAAAGTGTTGAGATTACAGGCGTGAGCCACTGCACCTGGCCCAGATTCTGCATTCTGTATTTGTCATTTCATTAATTTCATTCTGGTTAAGAACCACTGTTGAGGAGCTAGTGGACTTGTTTGGAGGCAAGGCGACACTCTGGTTTTTTGAATCCCCAGTGTTCTTGCTCTGATTTTTTTTTTTTTTTCTCATCTGAGAGGGCTTGTCTTTAGAGGTAGTGTAAATTGAATATAGTCAATTGGCTTCATTTTAGATGCTTTCAGATGGCCAAGGCTATGTACAGGATCTTTATTTGTGACTAATCTCTTGCCCTTGGTTTCATAGGGATATATATTTGTTTGGACTTTAATTCAGTAGATGCTTATTAAGAGTAATGGCTGGCATGTAGGCACTTACCAAGCCATGCACCCTTTTTTTGTATTTCCCCATGTTCACAGCCATGCTCCCTTCCCTCAGAGCCGTTCAGGACCAGGAACTATTCCTAGCATTTGGCATATATGTGCAGGAGTGCCAGCTTCCTCTCTCTTCAGTCTCAATTTCTGTGCTGCCTCACTATCGACACTTGGTGTTTTATCTCCAGAGATCTGCTTAAAGTATGTTGGTGTATTCAATATTCTGTTATCTTTCAGTGGAGGTAGAACTTCCTGGCTGGATCTAGTCAGCTACCTTTGCCCTCATTTCCCAATACTCATTTTTAAGTTTCAAAGGAGGCAAAACATTCCCTGGATTCCAGAGTAACCAAGCATCCTTCCTACAGATATCCCAGTACACCTGTAAGACACAGGATGACAGAGGATGCGATGGAGCCATCTGGGAGCTCCTGAAACTGGTGAGACAGAGTAGTAGAGATGGGCCAAAATATTGTTTTTAATTTTTTCATGAGACTTCTGTGATCCATGTGTTATTTAGAAATGTGTTAACTCAGTATCATGAGGTTTTCCTGCTATCTTTCTATAGCTGAGTTCTGGTTTAATTGCATCGCGATCTGTTAGGTAGATTCACTGTGCACTGGTTACTGTTGTAACCCACTGCATCTTGAATTGCACTTTCACTACTTGCCCAAGTCCAGTAAGACAGAAGTTGTACAACATGAGTTTATTATTTACACATAGAAAATAAGAAACAACAGAAGTCTAGCATTCAAGAGAAGCCATTCCCTCAAGTTTCAGGAAGCTGCTTAGGGCAGGTGGAATTGTGTCTGCACATGCTTCACCTGCGCTACAACTGAAGGTAACTAGAAAGCAGTGTACCCTGGGTTTTATAACCTGGAGGGCATTGGACTCCCTGGGCTAAAACACTGAAGGATATGTTGTTTCTAAAGGAACACAGCTTGGGCTGTTCTGGCTAGTTCTTTCTCATCTCAGGATGTTGCATCGTCAGCATTATTCCACAGTTATTCTTGAGAACTGCAAATAAGAAGAGGAAAAGATAGAACTAGGTCAGACTCAGGCCACCTAGAAAATTGTCCTGAATTGTCTGTGAGCATACTTTGTATGGTTTTTATTATTTAAATTTGTTTGAGTGTGTTACATGGCCCAGAATTTGGTCTATCTTAGTGAATGTCTCATGTTGCAAAGAATGTGTTCTGCTATTTTGGATAAAGTATTTTATAAATGTCAATTAGATTCAGTTGACTGCTCCTGCTGTTCACTTTACCTATTTTCATACATTTTCTGCCTGCTGAATTTGTCAGTTACTGATAGAGTAACAAGCCTGCAAATATAGTCATAGACTTGTCTATTTTTCCTTGAAGTTCCATCAGGTTTTGCTTTACATATCTTGATGCTCTATTATTAAGTAGGTACACAATAATGATGGTTATGTCTTCTTGAAGAATTTACCTATTAATAATTATGCAATGCTCCTTTTGTCCCTTATGATTTGTTGTTTTATGAAGTCTGTTTTTTCTGAAAATAATATAGCTTTTCAAGCTTTCTTCTTATTAATATTGGCATGATATATCTATTTTTATAATTTATGAGATTGGAAAGCTATATGACACATAATTTTATTACATGCCTCCCTGTAGGTAAAAATTAAGCTCTGGTAAAATAGTTTTCTGTTGGAGAGAAGGCCTTTGTTACACAGAACCCTCTGGAAACATTTCATAATGCTGCTTCTTCCCCCACCATCTATCAGAGCCACACACACACACACACAAATCATTTTTACTCTTCCTGGTACTATGCTGGTATGCTGGTGGGGTAGCTGAAGATAAAACCAAAAGAAGTACCTACCCACTCACCCACAAGGTTATGGCCCCTAGAGTTTCTCTATTTGTTGGTTTATATTCAGCCTCACTGTTTTCACAATATTAGCATTTAAATATATTTTACAGTTCATGGCCCCAGCAACTTCTGTTTCAAATAAATAGATCTTGGCATAACTTTTATATTCACCTGTCTCTCCAGATTTCAGGATTGTAGTCTGCCCTGTAGGTCAATATTCTGATGAGTCCCATAGATTTCTTTTTGTTTTTGCTTTTCTTTTATTTTAGATTTTTAGGTTGTTATAAAAATTTGAAGTGATGATTTCTAATCTCATTACACGTTGATAATGAAAGTTGAAATTCAGCACACTAATTTTAACATTACTATTCTTAGGAAACACATCACATTATTCATATTTATGTGCAAGAACTATTAACATGGACTTATGTACCTACCAATTGGTCTGGAGGATATAGTCTCTATTTGGGCAAATACTTCCCAGTGACAATTCTGTAACAAGGAGCACAGATTTTGCTCATGTAATAGGTCTCTCAATCACTGAGTGTATGAAGAAACAGACAAAATCAACATTCAGAAAGCATCTTCTGAGTGTCAAACACTACAGTGGCTATTTCATACATGAAGTCTCATTTATTCACCTTTATCATCAAAAGAGATAATGTTATTGTCCCAGTGTAAGACACTGGATCAGAAAAATCAGTCAAATGTCCAAGGGTATACAGCTCAATTAGAAAGTGAACTGATATTTTAAACTAAGTATATATAATCACAAAGACCCCGTGCTTTCAAATAAAATGGAGCTTGGTTAGTAATTTTATTGGAATTTTAATGTAAATATGATTACATATATAAAATTATTTGAGAAAAATTAAGCATTTGCACCAGACAATCTCCCAATCTCAGCACACTATATTTTTATTCATTTAGTTAAGTTGCTTCTGATATATTTGTCATTGTCTATGTGCAAAGTATATAACAGGCTCATCCCTGATTTTCTTAAGTCTGATCTCATTTGCTAAATCAAGATTATCACTGTAAGAGCTCCCATCCTCAACCAGCCTCCATCAGAATTCCAGAGCTCCCTTTTCTTTGTATTGCATTCCTCTTTACTTTGGCAAATAGTATTTTCTAAAAGCAGTGCCTCATTTTATTTATTTTTTTGGTGTGCAGAAAAGTTGTTGAGACAATACTTTATCACCTTACCTATTACAGTTTTTGTGTGATGCCAGTCTTTTCTTATACAAGGATAGCGTCTGTATCTGTTTATTACATTTTGCCTTACTTTTTGTTTTTATGTCCTCCTTTAATTTTTTTTCTTTCAAACCTGTGTCTACTGTAAAGAGTTAGAAATATGACATTAGTGAGCTTAATGAATACTTGGCAGATAAATGAATAAATTAATGAAACCAGATCATAGTGCATATATATTCACATATATTTAATAAATTAACAAATGCATATGTTAACATAAAATCCTGATTTCTCTTGTTATGTTATAACTGAAACTCATTCAATCCAGTTAGCAGATATGAAATACTACTATTCCGGATTGAAATCATCATGTTTTTTTCAGAATTCAAGGTAATACAGAGTTGAGATAAAAGAAATCTTAGATACAGGTCACTACAGGTCATGGATTGAATATGAAAATAAATATACAATGTACCTCTGTTTAAATTTGTTAGTGTAGATCTTTAACTTAGAAGAAGACATTGCAGAATAGTATTATTCCACATCATATATATATATATTATATACAGATGTGTGTGGGTGTATGGGTGGGGTCTGTGTGTGTGTGTGTGTGTGTGTCTGTTGTGGCATGGCCACTAAAGGCAATAGTGCATTTCAATGTAAATCATTCTGATTTACTAGTAACTAATGGACAGCTTTTAGATGGATAGGGCTATAAATGTTTGTAAACATTGGATTCCACAGAATGCTTTTCTTCAGGGAGCTGTTTCATGTTAATAAGCCTTATATTTTTGAATCTGCAATACCCTAAAGAGACACAAAGCAATAATGCCTTCATCAAAGCATAATGTAGAGCAGTTCATTCAGATAACTTAGTGTAAGGGGCTTTCTCCATATATACAATGCTGGAAAGAGCAAATAAAATAAATTAAATCTGAATGGAACACCAATTGTGCACGTTATGCATGTTGATATAAGTACAGTGATATAATAAAACTGAATTATTATAACAGTGTAATGCATTAGGATACATTTACGTATAAGAGCACCATATACAAAGGGCAGTGGATTTATATTGCAAACATATGCTTTAGCCTTTGCCTTTCTAGTTACTGAATCTGCGCCTTAAGTTATATTACATAAATTCTAAAAGACTCCATTTTCTTTATCTATAACTAATAATAACATATGTTTATGATTTAGTTCTCTTTCTCTAGATAATATTTTAAATGGAAGTATTTTACATATA
This sequence comes from Mandrillus leucophaeus, assembly GCF_000951045.1. NCBI lineage: Eukaryota > Metazoa > Chordata > Mammalia > Primates > Cercopithecidae > Mandrillus > Mandrillus leucophaeus. The sequence continues at coordinate 3,496,295 of NW_012103254.1, read as the reverse complement.
GAAATAAACCAGCAACTGTTGAAAATGCTGACTCCAGTTAAAGAGAAAAGTTAATGTAGAACTAAGACATACTCATAACTGGGAAAGTTAAAATAATGGTAGTCAATGAAACATTGTAGAAAGAAAAGAGTAGAGTGCTAAGGGCAAAACTTGAAAATATTTATCCATTCTTTCTTCTCTTGAAATGTTGATTCATATATCCAAATCTTACTGACCATATCAATAAAAATACTAAACAGCTATCAAAAATATTAATTTAAAATATAATCAGAAGAGTGAAAGCATATTAAAATTACTGGAAACTTTCTATGAACCATTTAGATATTAAATTCTAGTCAGTTTCTGTGATCATGATTATGTGATTATGACCATTAACAATCTATTATCTCTAATTGTTTGAATAACTTAGCAGTGAAGATGCAAAGATTTTATCTTGATTTTCAGTTTTATTTTATACATTATTAATATCAAATTCCATTTATTTTTAGGAAAGATAAAAAAGCAAATGAATAAACCAAAATATACATTTATTTGATATTTGCTTAAATTGCATAGACTATTTTTTCACCATGATATAACTAACATATATTAAATACTTAATAAATTCTATATATTAAAGAATTTTAAACGCATACAAGTTAAGACTCATAAACATGTTTGATGTTAGTATTATTACTTTAAGTTTAGAGATTGATCTCCTTATAAATGATCACACAGTCACTAATTTAGATAGGCTTTAAATTCAGGCAGTTTGACCTCAGAGTCAGTATTCTTTATTTCTATACCATAGACCTCCCATATGCACAGTTTTTCATGAAAATACTATAAGAATTGTTACATGCACATGCACACATATTTATTTAGAAATTATTTTCTAGATTTCTATAATATACCTGTGTGTCAAAGTCAAAAATATTTTTGTCAGAATTCAAGAACTTATGCAATTTATAAACTTAGTTTCTCTTACTCTTTCTCCCTCAATTATTTAAATTAAAAAAACCTTTAGATTCAAAGTTAAGATAGTATAGGATGTTCTGTCATAAATAAATTTTATTTTAATTCCATTCTTCTCTTACAGTTTTGCAGCTCTTCTTAAAATTTTGTATTTTAGTAGTCTTTTTTTTTTTTTTTTTTTTTTTTTTTTTTTTTTTGCTATGCTACAATGGAGGTAGAATGCCATTAACTGTTTAATTGCAAGTTATAGTTGCTTTTTTCTATATTTTCCTATTGTATACATTAGATTGTTGTCTTTGATTTGACTAAAGATAAAGGTGCAGAGAAGATAACAATGGAAAATATTTGTAGTTATAATGGCTTCTAGAAATAGCTTCATTGTATGCTATTTTGATATAAGCAATGCTAAAAATAGTTTACCAAATTCTGATTCCTTCTGGTCTTTCATTCTTGACTTGAAGGAAAAGCAGCAAGGAAATCAACTCACCCTTAAAGACTAGGTACAACAATGGGACAATGGGGAAAGAAGGAAATAAACTACAGAAGAAGAAAGAGAAGAGATCAAGGAAGAAAAAGAGAAGTGGAGAAGAAGAGAAAGTAGAGGAGGAGGAGGAGAAAATGAAAGAGTGGTAACAATAATATGGTTAAAGTAATTTTTCATGTTTAATCAGAAATTCACTGATCTTGTTCTATATAATAAAATAACTTAATTATCTATTTTACTTTTTAGTCTCTTATTAATAAATATTGTAAATATTCCTTCCTCTCTCTAGCTACTAATTTCATATCTCTCATCAGTAACTTTAATTCACTAAAACTTATTTAAAACCAAATGTCAAGGGAATAAGTTGACAAAACCATGCCCCTGCAAGAAAGGGTAGATCAGAGTATGGTGTAAATTACATTGAGAGTGAAAAGTGGAGTCAGTGCTATATCCTTTGTTCCAAAGGTTTTTGTTTTGTTTTAATTAAACCATACGCTTTATTATGTATAAATACCATATAACTATATGTATATTCCTAATTATCCTAACTTTAGAGAAACTAGTAAATAATTACAGCTGATTTTTTGTCTGAAATTATACAAATAAGAAAACAATAGGGTAAAGTGTTCAAAGAAAATAACCAGCCACCTAGAATTTTATAGCCAGTAATATTGTCCTTCAAAAATGAGGAGAAAAAATACTTCCCCAGAACAGAGAAAATATAGTATCAGCAGAAATTTCTTTTTAAAATGTTGTAAAATCTTCTTCAGAAAGGAGAAAAATAACATAGGTCAGAAACTTAGATCTACACAAAGAGCATCAGAGAGGGAATCTATAGGGATAAAGTATATTTTAAGCTTTATTTTAATTGATCTAACAAATAACTTTGTTCAAAGTAATAAGGATAACAGTGTACTGGGTAATTATAACCTATGGATAAGTGAAATGAATCAAAACAGTGATATAAGATATGAGAGGGAGAAATTTATAACACTCAAAGGTACCTACATTATATGTGAAATGGTGTAGTGATATTTGAAGTTAGAGTACATTAGTTAAAAACATATACTGAATACTGTAGGATAACCATTAAAGATAATAAAGTAAGATATAGTTAATATGCCCATAGATGAGAGAAAAATTCAATTATCTAAAATGCTAAATAAAAACAACAACAAAAAAGGCTGAACAAAGGGGAATAAGTAAAAAGAAACAAAGTGCAATAAGTAGGACATGATTACAAACAAGGACTAAGAAATGTTTAACTCAACTATATTAGCAGTAACTGTAAATGGGAACAGTAATAATACACTAATTCTAAGGTAGAGACAGTCAGAATGTTTATAGAAACAAGTCCTAACTGTATGTTGTCTACAAGAAATAGACCTTAAATATAGAACCAAATAGTTTGAAGGAAAGATGGAAAAGGTATACCATGCTAACATCAGTGAAAAAAAATACTGCCGTTACTATTTTAATTTCAGACCAAGCGGAATTTCAAATAAATTTTTTTTTTTCAGGACTAATAAAGGGACACCACATAACGATAAAGGGGTCATTCCTCAAGAAGATATAACAAATCCTAAACTTGTATGCATCTAACAACACAGTGTCAACCTACAAGAGGCAGTAACTTACATCAAAAAAATTACTGACTTTAACATGTCTCTTTCAATAATTTATAAATCAAACAAGTGTAAATCAATAAAGATGTAGTGATAGTGAATAGCACTATCAACCAACTTTGTCTAACTGATATTGATAGAATACTCCATCCTCAACACTAGCAGAATATTTACTCATCTCAAACTCATATAGAACATTCACCAAGATACTATTGTATGATGTAGAAGGTCACAGGACACAAGGCTAATATGTAAAAATCATTTTGCATTTTATATCTTACTAAAAATGGGAATTTAAAATTTAAAAGTGTTTCCACAGTGGCTGAACTAATTTACACCACGAACTTAAACTCACCAACAGTGCACCAGTGTCCCTTTTGGTCTACAACTTCACCAACACCTGTTATTTTCTGACTTTTTAACAAGTTATTCTAACTTGTGTGAAATAGTATCTCATTGTGGCTTTAATTTGCCTTTATCTGATGATTAGCGATGATGAGAAATGTTTCATATGTTTGTTGACTGCTTGTATGTCTTCTTTAGAGAAGTATATATTCAAATCTTTTTGCTTATTTTTTAATGAGGTGATTTGTTTTATGCTTGTTGAATTGTGTAAGTTCCTTATAGATTCTGGATATTAGACCTTTGTTGGATACATAGTTTGGGAATATTATCTTTCATTCTATAGGTTTTATGGAGATTTCTCAAATAACTAAGATTTGAGCTATCATTTGACCCAGAAATCCCATTACTGGGTATATACTCAAAGTAAAATAAATTGTTCTACCCAAAGGACATGTGCACCCATATGTTCATTGCAGCACTACTCACAGTAGCAAAAACTTGGAATCAACCTAGATGAAATAAAGAAAATGTGTTAGATATATACCATGAAATACTATGCGGCCATAAAAAAGAATGAAATTATGTCCTTTACAGCAACATGGATGCAGCTGGAGGCCATTATTATGAACAAACTAATCCAGAAACAGAAAACTAAATACCGTATGTTCTCATGTATAAGTAGGAGATAAACATTGGGTACACTTTGACATAAATATGAAAACATCAGATGCTAAAGACTACTAGAGGTGCAAGAGAGGAAGTGGGGCAAATGTTGAAAAACTACCTATTGGCTACTATGCTCATTATCTGGGTGATGTATTCAACTGTATACCCCAAACTTAAGCATCACACCATATACTTTAGTAGTAAACCTGTACATGAACCTCCTGATTATAAAAGCTGAAAAAAAATTATTTATAATATTAAAAATATAAGAAAGATATAAATCTTTCAAAATATATATGGGATCAATAAGCAGAAAACTATAAAATTGTGTTGAAGTTAAATCAAAGACCTAAATAAATGGAGATGTATTCCATGTTCATACCTTGGAAGACTCAGTGTTGTTAAGCTGCCAGTTCTTCCCAGTTTGTTCTACAGAGTCAATGTGGCCCCAATCAAAATTCCATCAAAAAACTATTTAGGCATCAGTACACAGATTCTAAAATTTATATGGAAAGGTCAAAGACATACAATAGACAGCACTGTACTCAAAAAAAAAGAAAGTTGAAAAATTAATACTACTCAATTTTAACATAATATAGATTTATACTAATGAAGACAGCCTGGTATTTGCTCAAGAATAGATTCATAGATCAATGAAACATAACTGAAAACCCAGAAACAGACTGACATTTAAAAAGTCAACATGTTTTGTTTTGCACAAATGTTTATAGAAACTTATTCATAACTCCCCCAAATTAGAAGTAAGTTTGTATATAAAGAATGCAACCAAGATGTCCTTCAATAGGTAAATAAACAAAATGTTGGACATACTTCACACATACAATGGGTTTTTATTTAGCGATAAAGAATAAGGAGCTATGAAGACATAAAAAATGGAGGAAACTTAGAATGCACATTTCTAAATGATAAAAAGTTGTATGCAAATGCTATATACTGTGTGATTACAATTATATGGCATTCTGGAAAGATGAAGCTACAGTGATGGAAATATCAGTGTTTGTGAAGGTTGGAGAGTAGGAGGAGGGTTAAATAGGTGAAACAGAAAATTTATTTGAGGGGTGAATTTTCTGTTTCAGCTGCATTTGCTAATCTTAATAGAGAGTTTTTAAATTCTTTTTCAGGGAAAGAGTATTTTCCAATTTAACTTTTGATTTATTCCTTGCTATTTAAAAATATATATACTTTTTAGTTTCCCTTCATATTTCTTTTTTAAATGTATCATTAATTCCTGCATATTCAGGGATTCTCCTGTATTCTGTTGTTTCTATTCTATATGCAAATGTAATTGTGGAAATATGACACTATGCATGCCAAAGTCAATTGCACTTTACAACACAAATAGTGGACGTTTATGTATGCAAATTTAAGAAACATTGATGATGGCGATTGCAGAATACAATGAAGAATGTTACAAAATGATTTAACTGCATGTCAGACGTATAAAACAACTTTATTGAAGGACATTGGGGGAGAAAGCTGCTGATCTAGTAACTTTGAAAATGGTTGAAATTTGTAAGACTAAATGTAAAAGAAAAGGCCTATAAGCACCATAATCTAGTTGATAAATTGTGTCCTGCAAGGTTATTGATTAACATTTTTGACATTGCTATATATGTACACTGGAAATGAGCAATAAAGCAAATATATGGTGAATGGTGGGAGTCAGATTTCTCATTGATGGAGTGAGACTCTTTAGAAAAGTAAGGCGGGTGGTGAGGCAAATCCATGTGCTATAGGATTAGAGTGGGAGACATTAGTGTAAGTTCATGTATAGTTAACTATAGGTACAGATGGATACGTATTTATGCACATATTTATACGTTTAATAGTATACTCATATATTTAATTGCTTTTTCAGCAGAGAGGACCTGGAAGCAAGGGTCCTCCAGTTATCATACATAGATCTAGCACCCGGATCTTGATTTGTAATACAATTCTACAATAAAAGGACCAAAGACTCCTTGAAGAAATGGCTGTTTGTAAGGCTGGGGTAGGAAATACACAAGATTATTTTGGAGTATCTTATAGTTCCAGAGAGTGAGGACTTGTTAAAAAAAAATACTGCAAGATAATACGTCAAAACGTAGCCATAACTAGGGAAACAGTAACCAAAAGAAATAGCTTTTAATAGCCACAGTCAGAACAATTTGAACAAAAAGCCCACAAATGTGTTATTGAACGTAACCAGAGTATAACATAAATATTCATTAATCTGTAATGATATAAATGATTGAAAACATAAATAAATCAGAAAAGGAGACAAATATTGCATGTAGAAGAATTTCAAATAATTTATGTAGATATTCCATCCTCAAAAAAGTGAAAATTAACTGCCCTGATGATGTGTTCGGCATAATATGTTTCTCCAAAGAGTACAGTGTGGAAAGGGGGAAATATTACCTTTGGAGTAGAGAAACTTGACAAATACTACCATATCCAGGTGATCAAGGTCAATGTGTCAACATGAACAGTGATGTGACATGAATAGCATGTATCTTTGATATCTTTTGATAAAAATTCACGTATTCTCTGTGTGTTCTTCCCCCAAACCAATAACCTTAGTGTAATAAGAAAAATATCATGGATGAGATCTTGGAAATTAAAAAAAAAAAAAAAAAAAGCAAACTAAATAACGAGGGCAATCTAAATAGAGTACAGATTTTAGTTAGTAATAATGTGTAAATACTGGTTTATTCATAAACCAATACATAAAATTCAATTCTAATAGAAGATATTAATAATAGAAGAACCTGGGTGTGATCTACATAAGAGCTCTGAACAATTTTCACAGTTTTCTGTAAATCTAAAATGTAGTCATGCATTGCCTAATAAAGGGAATATGTTCTCAGATGTATGTCATGAAGCAATTTTGGCATGAGAACATCATAGAATGTATTACACAAACCTAGATGTCATAGTCCACTATATACCTAGGCTATATGGGTATAGCCTATTGCTCCTGTGCTACAAACCTGTATAGCATGTTCTTGTAGTGAATACTATTGGCAATTGTAAAACAATAGTAAGTATTTGTGTATCTAATCTTCACTAAACATAGAAAAGGTAACGTGTTGTACCACAACATTGTAATAGCTATGTCAGTATGTGATATGAATATTGCAGCTCAGTTATCATCTTATGGGACCACTGTCATATATGGAGACTGCCATTGACCAAAACATCATTATGCAGCACGTGACTAAAAAATGTAGTCAAATGCAAAATAAACTTTATTTTGCTAAAATGCAACATACTGTAAAAAATAACGTTTATTTTTTAACAAACAAGTTTATTAATATATGTGAGTGAAATGATATCTCACTGTTGTTTCATTATGTATTGTCTGCATTGTGTGTAAAATTCAACCTCTTTTCACATAATTATTTTGAGAGCATTTTGAATTATTTACTTTTGTGTTTGATTATACCCTCGGCATATTTTTGTGTTTTTTTAAAACCTTGTTGCTTTGAAGAAATTCTGCAATATATTTTGGTTAAAAATTCTTGGTTAATTACATGCTTTGAAATATCTTCTCTTAATTGTTTGCTTATATTTTAATATTATTCGTTTTATTTTCTTTGTTCAGAAAAAATATTTAAAGTATATATAGAACATTTTAATCTTCATTTTGATCCTTGTACTTTCATTTTATTTACAATTTCTATTCTACTCAATATCACAATAATAGTATCTTATTTGCTTGATGTTATTTGAGAGTTTTTCTTTAAATATTTATGTCCTAAATTGATATGGTTTTACTGTATCCCCACCCATGATATGGTTTTGCAGTATCCCATCCAAATATCATCTTGAACTGTAGTTCCCATAGTCCCTACATGTAATGGGAGGAACGTGGTGGGAGGTAATTGTAACTACGGAGAGGTTATCTTCATGCCGTCCTCATCACAGTGAGTGACTTCTCATGAGGTCTGATCGTTTTAAAAGGGGCTTTTCACCCTTCTGCTTGGTACTTCTCCTTCCTGCTGCCATGTGAAGAAGGATGTGTTTGCTTCCCCTTCCACCATGATTGTAAGTTTCTTTAGGCCTCCCAGCCATGCTTAACAGTGAGTCCATTAAACCTCTTTCCTTTATAAATTACTCAGTCTCAGGTATTTCTTTGTTAGCAGTGTAAGAATGAACTAATGCAGTAAATTGGTACGAGGTAGTGGGACACTGTTGTAGAGATACCTGAAAATGCTGAAATAACTTTGGAACTGGGTAACAGGCAGAGGTTTCAATGGTTTGGAGGTTTAATACAGAGGTTTCCTGTATTCTCAGAAGAATACAGGAAGATATGGAAAAGTTTGAAATTTCTGAGAGACTTTTTGAACAGCTTTGATCAAAATGCTGATAGTGATATGGGCAATGAAGTCCAGGCTGAGATGTTCTCAGATGGAGATGAGGAACTTGTTGGAAACTACAATAAAGGTGACTGCTGTTATGTTTTAGTGAAGAGATTGGTGGCATTTTGCCACTGCCCTAGAGATCTGTGGAACGTTGAACTTAAGAAAGATGATTTATGATATCTACTGGAAGAAATTTCTAAGTGGCAAGGCATTCAAGAGGAAGCATATCATGAAAGTTTGGAAAATTTGCAGCCTGACAATGAGATAGAAAAGGGAAACCAGTTTTCTGGGGAGTAATTCAAATTGACTGCACAAATTTGCATAAGTAATGAGGAGTCAAATGATAGTCACCAAGACAATTAGGAAAAATGTCTCCAGGGCATGCCAGAGGTCTTAATGGCAGCCCCTTCCATCACAGGCCTAGAGTCATAGAAGGAAAATATGGTTTCGTGAGCCAGACTCAGGGCGTCCTGGCTGTGTGCAGCCTTAGGACTTGGTGCCCTCCATCCCCCCTGCTCCAGCTGTGGCTAAAATGAGCCAAAGTACAACTCAGTCTATGGCTTCAGAGGTTGCAAATCCTAAGCCTTGGCAGCTTCCATGTGGTATTGAGCCTGGTGGTGCACAGAAGTCAATAATGGAAGTTTGGGAACCTCCTCCTAGGTTTCAGAGGATGTATGGAAACACCTGATTGTCCAAGCAGAAGTTTGCTGCAGGAGTGGAGCCATCATGGAGAACTTCTACTAGGACTGTGTGGAAAGGAAATGTGGGGTGGGCACCCCAATACAGAATCCCTGCCAGGGCGCTATTTAGTGGAGCTATGAGAAGAGGGACATTGTTCTCCAGACCCCAGAATGGTAGATTCACCAACAGCTTGCACCGTGCACCTGGAAAACCCACAGACACTCAACACCAGCCTGTGAAGGTAGTCAGGAGGGAAGCTGTACCCTGCAAAACCACAGGGGTTGAGCTACCCAAGGTCATGCAAGCCCACCTTTTGCATCAGTGTGACCTGGATGTGAGACATGGAGACAAACGAGATTATTTCAGAGTTTTAAGATTTGACTGTCCTGCTGGATGTTGGACTTGTATGTGAATTGTAGCCTTTCGTTTGGTCAATTTCCCCCATTTGGAATGCGTCTATTTACCCAATGCCTGTACTCTCATTGTATCTAGGAAGTAACAACTTGCTATTGACTTTACAGGCTCATAGACAGAAGGGACTTGTCTCGTCTCGGATTAGACTTTGGAGGTGGACTTTTGGGTTAATGATGGAGTGAACTGAGACTTTTGGGGACTGCTTGAAAGACATGATTGTGTTTGGAAATGTGAGAACATGAGATTTGGGAGGAGTCAGGGGTGGAATGATATGGTTTGGCTCTGTGTCCCCACCCAAATCTCATCTTGAATTGCAGTTCCCATAATTAATCCCCATGTGTTGTGGGAGGGGCCTGCTGGTAAATAAATTAATCATGGGTGCTGTTCCCTCTATGCTGTTCTTGTGAGAGTGAGTGAGTTCTCATGAGATCTGATGGTTTCATAAGGGACTTTTACCCCTTTGCTCAGCATTTCTCCTTCATGTGGCTATGTGAAAAAGGATGTGTTTGTTTCCTCTTCAGCCATGATTATAAATTTCCTGAGTCCTCCTCAACCATGCTGAGTTGTGAGTCAATTACACGTCTTTCCTTTACAAATTATCCAGCCTTGGGTATGTCTTTATTGACAACGTAACAGCATGAAAGTGGACTAATATGGTTAATTTATTTGGGAATTTTGTCTCATGTAGTGTGATGGAATCATACTTTATTTTTTTCTTGTGAATAGCTACTTTTTAAAATAAGATTTATTGAATTGATGTACCCATGGATTTGCAATGTTTTTCTAACAAATAGGAGTTTCACGGTTTAAAATGACTTAATTTCATACTTTTTATTCTCTTTGTTTTGTTGTCCACTATTTTACCAATGTTATAATATAGCATAATCATAGCTCTGTCTTATAGAAACAATTTCTTGCCTTATTTTTAAAAGTATGATTATATTCCCTTTCCTTAACTTTTCACTTAACCTTACAAAAGTTTAGGTATTTATAGGCTCACATTCTTGCTATTCTGTTTGAACCACTGGAATAAATAAGAATATTCACCCTTAAATCTCATTTTCATTTTGCAAACTGACCACCTTTAATGACTGTGGATGACTATGCTTGGTTTAAGATAAACATGGCTATGCCATTTTTTTGACACGTATTTCATCATGATATGATTTTGTGATTAGTTCATTTTAAATGTATTCGGTGCTGCACCATACTATTTATGTATCTTTGGGAAAATGCTAGTGATGAATTTCAAATAACTAAAGTTTGTCCTTGTGAAATCATCAAAAATCAGCTGCATGAAGGAATTCATCCTGTAACTTTTAAAAGTCATGATGTAGACTTTAAAAATCTCGTCTATAAAGCCAACAAGATTCACAGAAATCAGAGATATACTCTGATTAGACTCATATATATATGTATATGTTATACTCTGATATATATATATCAAAAACCTGTGTGTGTGTATATATACATATATATATGTGTGTGTATATGTGTGTGTGTATATGTATGTGTGTGCATACATTTGGGTTTTTTAGTAGTTTTCTTTGGTCTTTCAGAAAAGTTACAAATGTTATCAACCCAAAATTACATATATAAACATTTTTGCGTGCATATATGTGTGTATGTGTTTGTGTATATGTGCATATATATGCACATACTCTGGGAGACATAAGATGACAGTAAGCTTTTAAATTATAAAGTGAATAATTTGTAAAATCGTATCACATATTCTCTTGGGAGCAGAAATTTTTTCAGCATTGTAAAATATTAATGTTTGAGTGTTCTTGATTTTAAAGATACAAATATAATGTGGATATTCATATTTAAAAATGTTTTAACTATATTATTTTCTTAAAATTCTGAGTGAAAGGAAATTTACTGAGTGCCTCATGTATATGTAACTCTGACATTTCTGTGTGGACGTTTTCTCTGTTTTACTAATTATGTTGCAAGGTGCTCCATTGTAAAGTGAATATAATCATAACACCAAAATTTAGTAAAATGAAATTCCATTATATTTTAATGCATCAATATTTTATTTTTGTTTCTCACAATTTCTCAAGGCTCTTTGATAAACCTAAACTTTTTAAAAAATTAATATTTTATCTACATTGATGCCTTCCTTGTTTCTTAAACACATTCACAGTATTCTAATATTTCAAAATAGGCAGATGAGTTGAGGATATGATATCAGCATTTAAACAACATGTATTTGTTTGTTGTATTGATTTACAAAAGGAAGCAGATACATTTTCTGGTACACATATTTGATTCACAAAACAGTTTCTAAAGAAGATGTGATTAATAACAATAAGTAAAACAATGCTTTCCAGTTTCTTTTATATCTTGAAATATTCTTCATTTACCAGGAATGAAGAAAAGATATGCTCTTGGCAAGGCACATATAATCACATATGGTAGTCATCCAAGTTTTTCTCTAAAGAAAACCATTTACATTAAAAATGTAAAGTAAAATTAAGTCAGGGGGTTCTAACCCATAAAGGTGCACCAAGTTCTTGGAGGGAACCTAGTGTTGAATTTTAGGAAAATGTGTTAATATTGTGAAATTGCACACAAAATCCTGTGTGACTGTTCCATTTTTAAAATAGCTTTTATTTTAAATTTAGGGGTACATGTGCATGTTTGTTATACAAATAAACTCATGTCACAGGGATTCGTTGTACAGATTATTTTACCACCAATGTATTCAACCTAGTACCCATTAGTTATTTTTGATAGTCCTCTCCTTCCTCCCACCCTCCACCCTCTGGTAGGCTCCAGTGTTTGTTGTCCCCCTCTATGTTTCCATGTGTTCTCATCATTTAGTTCCCATTTATAAGTGAGAACATGCAGTATTTGGTTTTCTGTTTCTGCCTTAGTTGGCTAAGAATGATGAGCTTCATCTTCATTCATGTTCCTGCAAAAAGCATGATCTTGTTATTTTTTTATTGCTACAAAGTGTTCCATGGTATATATGTATTGTGTTTTACTTATACAGTCTAACATTGATGGGTATTTAGGTTGATTCTTTGCTATTGTGAATAGTGCTGCAGTGAACATATTTGTGCATGTGTCTTTATGATAGAATGATACATATTTCTTTGAGTATATACTTAGTGATGGTGTTGCTGGGTCAAGTGGTGGGTATGGTTTTAGGTCTTTGAGGAATCACCACACTGCTTTCCACAGCATACATCACAGAACTAGAAAAATCTATTTTTAAATTCATATGTAACAACAGCAACAACAACAACAACAACAAAAACAGAATAGCCAAGACAATCCTAAGCAAAAAGAACAAAGCTATAGGCATCATGCTACCTGACTTTATACTACAAAACAGCATGTTACTGGTACAAAAACAGATGCATAGACCAATGGAACGAATTAGAGAACCCAGAAATAAGGCTGCAGAACTACACCCGTCTGATCTCTGACAAAGCTGATTAAAAAAAGCAATAAAGCAAGAACACCTTATTCAATAAATGGTGGTAGGATAACTGGCTAGCCATATGCACAAGACTGAAACTGGGCCCCTTTCTTATACCATATAAAAAATCAACTCAAGATGGATTAAAGACTTTAATGTCAAACTCCAAACTATAAGAAGCCTGGAAGACAACCTAGGCAATACCATTCTGGACATAGCAATGGGCAAAAATTTAATGACGAAGATGCCAAAAGCAATTACAACAAAAGCAAAAATTGACAAATGGGATCTCATCAAACTAAAGAGCTTCTACACAGCAAAATAAATTGTCAACAGAGTAAACAGACAACCTACAGAATGGGAGAACATTTTTCCACACAATGCATCTGACAAAGGGCTAATATCCAGCATCTATAGCGTGGCAGCGGGCGCCTGTAGTCCCAGCTACTCGGGAGGCTGAGGCAGGAGACTGGCGTGAACCTGCGAGGCGGAGCTTGCAGTGAGCCCAGATCATGCCACTGCACTCCAGCCTGGGCGACTGAGCGAGACTCCATCTCAAAAAAAAAACCAAAAACAAACAAAAAGAAAACAAACAAACAAACAAACAAAAAAACAAACAAAAAAACAAATCAATAAGCAAAGAACACATAACCTCATTAAAAAGTGGGCAAAGGATGTGAACAGACACTTTTCAAAAGAAGACAGACATGCAGTCAAGAATTATATGAAAAAATGCTCCACAACATTAACCATTTGGGAAATGCAAATAAAAGTCACAATGAGATACTATTTTACATCCCTCAGAATGGCTATTATTAAAAGTAAAACAAATAACAAACAAACAAACCAACAACAACAGCAACAACAAAAACAGATGCTGGCAAGGATGTGGAAAAAAGGAAATGCTTATATACTGCAGGTGGAAAGGTAAATTAGCGCAGCCATTGCAGAAAGCAGAGTTTGGTGATTCCTCAAATAACTTAACACAGAATTACAATTTGACAGAGGAATCCCACTACTGGGTATATAACCAAAAGAATATAAATCATTCTATTTTAAGACATACATTTGTGTGTTCATCACAGCATTATTCACAATAACAAAGACACAAAATCAACTTAGATGCCCATCAAGATTAGACTGAATAAAGAAAATCTACATATTCTTCCTGAAATACCACACGGCCATTAAAAAGAATGAGATCATGTCCTTTGCCAGCAACATGGATAAAGCTGGAGGCCAGCATCCTAAGAAAACTAAGCCAGGAAGAGAAAACCAAATACTGAATGTTTTCACTTATAAGTGGCAGCAAAACATTAAGTACACATGAACACAAAGAAGGGAACTATTGCCACGAGGATCTACTTGAGTGTAAAGGGTGGAAGGTGGCAAGGTTTAAAAAGCTACCTATCAGGCTCTATGCTAACTACGTGGGTGACAAAATTATCTGTACACCAAAGCCCTGTGACATGCAATTTAGTTATATAGCAAACCTGCAAATCAACCTCTCAACCTAAAATAAATGCTTTAAAAGAAACAAATTTTGGGTTCATTTATCTTTTGCATTTTTTTTAGCATCTCAGTTTCATTCAGTTTGGCTCTAATTTTGGTTCCTTCCTTCTGCTGGCTTTGGAATTGATTTGTGCTGTTTCTTCGAGTTCCTTTAAGTGTGATGTCAGGTTGTTCATTCGAGATCTTTCTAATTTTTTGATGTAAGTGTTTAGCACTGTCATCTCTCCTCTTAACATTGTTTTAGCTGTGTACCAGAGATTCTGGTATGTTGTGTCTTTGTTTTCATTAGTTTCAAAGAAGTTCTTGATTTCTGCCCTAATTTTATTGTTTACTCAGGAGTTATTCAGGAGCGGGTTGTTTAATTTCCATGTAATTGCATCATTTTAAGAGATCTTTGTACTAGTTTCTATTTTGATTGTAATGTGGTCTGAGAGTGTGGTTGGTCTGATTTTGGTGTTTTTGATTTTGTTGAGAGAATTGCTTTATGACTGAGCGTGCACTCAATTTTAGTGTGTATGCCATCTGCAGATATGAAGAATGTATATTCTGTTGTTATTGGTTGGAATGTTCTGTAGATATCCATTAGGTCTATTTGGTCAAAGTTTGAGTTTAGGTCCCAAATACCTTTGTTCGTTTTCTGCCTCAATGATCTGTCAAATGCCATCAGTGGGGTATTTAAGTCTGTCACTATTATTGTGTGATTATCTCAGTCTCTTTACAGGTCTTTAGGAACTTCTTTTTTGAATCTGAGTGGTCTAGTGTTGAGTGTATATATATTTATGATAGTTGTCTTCTTGTTGAGTACTTTTCATTGTGTAATATCTTTCTTTGTCCTTTTTGACTATTGTTCTTTTAAAGTCTGTTTTATCTGAAATAAGCATAGCAATCCCTTCTCTTTTGCGTTTTCCATTTGCTTGGTAGATTTTTTTTCCATCCCTTTACTTTGAACCTATGGGTATCACTGCGTATGAGAATGGTCTCTGAAAACAGTAGATAGTTGGGTCTTGTTTCTTTATTCAACTTGCCACTGTGCCTTGTACGTGGGACATTAAGTCCATTTATAGTCAAGGTTAATATGGATATGTGTGATTTGATCCTGTCATTTTGTTGTTAGCTGGTTATATGCAGACTTAATTGTACAGTTGCTTTATTGTATAAATCTTCTATGAAATTGTGTTTTCTTTTGGTGTCTGGTAACGGTCTTTCATTTCCATGCTCAGTGATTCCTTAAAGACCTCTTGTCAAGTGTACCTGGTGGTAATAAATCCCCTTAGTGTCTGTTCATATACAAAGGGTTTCATTTCTCCTTTGCATATTAAGCTTACTTTGTCTGTATATAAAATCATTGTACAGAATTTATTTTCTTTAAGGATGCTGAATATAGACCCCCAATACCTTCTGGCTTTTAGGGTTTCTGCTGAAAGTTCTGCTGTTAGCCCGATGATTCTATTTTTGTAGGTGACCTGCCTGCTCCTTCTTGCTAGCTGCCTTTAATATTTTTTCTTTTATGTTGACCTTGGAGAATCTGATGAATTTGTGTTTGGAAGATTATTGTCTTACCTCTTATCTCATATGTGTTCTTCAAATATTTTGAATTTGCAAGTTGACCTCTCTAGCAAGTTTCAGGAATTTTTTATGGAAAATACCCTCAAATATGTTTTCCATTTGTTTGTTCTCTCTCCCTCTCAAGGAAGCCAATGTGTCATAGATTTGTTCTCTTTACATAATCACATATTTCTCAGATGTTTCATTCATTCTTTAATATTCTTTTTTTTATTTTTGTCTGACTGATTTGATTTGAGAAAACAGTCTTCAAGCTCTGAGATTCTGAGATTATTTCCTCAGCTTGACCACTTTTGCTGTGAATATTTTTGATTATATTATGAAATTCTTATAGATATGAAATTCCTGTACTAAGTTTTTCAGCTGTTGTACTGAGCTAAACTTTTACTAAGTTTATCAAATCGGTTTGATTCCTTCTTAAAATAGCTATTTTATCTTTCAGCTTTTGCATAATTTTATTGGATTCCTTATTTTCCTTAGATTGTGTTTCAACTTTCTCCTGAATCTCAATAATCTTAATTGCCATTCAGATTCTAAATTCTATGTCTGTTATTCCAGACATTTCAGTCTGGTTAAGAATCGTTTCTGGGGAGCTATTGCAGTCATTTGGAGGTAAGAAGACACTTTGGCTTTTTGCATTGCTAGAGTTCTTGCACTAGTTCTTTCTGATCTTTGGTTCTTTAAAGTCACTTTCCTTTGGGTGAGACTTTTTGATTTTACATTCATAGGTACCCTTGGGGGTTTGACTGTAGTTTTAGTTGATTTCAGTCAACTGGCTTCATTTCTGGACAATATCAGGGAAACAAGGCTCAGCTCTGCAGTCCTAGGCTGCTTGCTCTAAGTCTGAGGTATGGGATCAGGCCCACGACATTGTTGTGTGGCCACTCAAGGTTTATCACCTGCTACTGAAAGGGGTGAAGTGTTCCCAGTCCACTGGCAACAACACAGTGATGGAGATGCTGGCAAAAGCACTTTGTTTTGGCGGCAGTTGGGTCTGCACTTGCACATAGCAGAGGCAGCAGGATGGTAGGCTCATTGGGTCCACACATGTTTACACACTAACAAAATGGTGGGGGGATGCTGCAGGCAAGTGTGTGCCTACACAACAGTAGGGGGAGAGAGCAAGCAGGTGCGTGCTAGAAGGTACCTGTTGGCAGAAGCTCTCTGATGCTTAGGTGGGATTTGCAGGTGAAGGAGCTATGGCAGTGGCCACTGAGAAGTGCCCCAGTGGGGCATCTGAGGCTTTGCCATAAGTGGATGTGGCCAGGCAGGAACCCTGGGAGAGGCCAGCAAGCAGGGGTGAAATCAGATCAGACTGATCCCATTCCACTGGCAAGATTGCCCTGTTCAGTCCCTGTACAGGTACGATAGTCAAGAAATCCCAAAACCACCTACAGGAGCATGGCAAGCCTTGAAGGATGGGCATAACTGACCACACTTCATTGCTGTTGTTCCCAGGCCAAACGCTCTAGGCTCCACACAGCCTGGAGTCCTGTCCTTGCCAACTCTCCAAACAGCTCTTCCTGCCAGCTCAAATGTCCGTGGGGGTTGTGAGGTCTGTTGAAGCTAGAATTCTGCTGGTCTGTAGTGAGAGTGGGTCACTATATTTAAATCAGCCCATCCTTAGGAGCCACTTTGGGCCAAGAATGAGTGCTTGTGATCGGTAACGCCATGCGGGGATCCCAGCTTCCTCCCCCTTCATCTCAGAGTTTGCATCCCCCCACTTTCCACTTTCAATGACTTCCTTCCAAGTATTTCTTCAGAGTGTGCTGGTCTTCTTGACAGTCTGGTCTCTTGGTAAGAGATGCTATTCTTGGCTGAGTCTAGTTAACTGTCTTGGCTCTTCCCTCAATTGTGCACTTCCAAAAGAGTGAATTTTATGGCATATGAATTCTATCTCAATTTTTTAAATCCTCAGTCTCCCAGGTACCTTGTGGATGAGCACAAATACTTAACTTGCTATGGGTCAGGGCCACTGTAGCTCCATTCCCAAGTTTGCATTCCAAGTCTGGAGCTGAAGTGAGGGTTCCCGAGGTCAGACTGGTCCTTGGGTAATGTTTCCTTCTTCAGAAAGAGCATATTGAGTGAGGAGCTATGAATTTTTAATTTGTTCATCATGTGTCTCTTCCATATTGTATCCTAAGTTCCCAGAGAGGAATGAATGAATCAATGAACACATTTCATTTGTAAAATATTGGCGATTTAAAGCATCATAAAAATATAACATTTAAAAATAATTTTAAAATAAAAATTTCATTCACCTGGACATTAATATAAATGTGACATATTGATACAAATATTTCTACAACCAGAACCTAAAAGAATGTTATAGGTATAGTTATTCATCCAAAGTTTGCTCAATGAATACATTAATGAATGATCCAGGGAATTTATAATAAATAATTTATATGAATTTATTCTTATTTAATCTATATGTGAAAATTGCTGGCTATTTTAAGAATATAGGTATATTTCTTTAAACAATCTGATCTGTGATTATCCTGTACACCATCTGAAGGAAAAGCAGGTCAGAGCAAGATAACAGTCTCATAGGCCATATTTTATTAATCCTTAGAACCATCTCTCAATGATACCTAGAGGAAACTGCATTTAAGTCCCTAGATTATTAGGAAGTAAATGTGCTTTGCAGTGGAGTTACAAAGTGCACACTAGTCTTGGATATTGGTCTAGTCAAAAAGGAGACTCAGGAGGAGAGTAGAAAAAAAGAGTGATGGTATTAACATTTGTATTCAATGAGGAAAGAAAGGTAAATTTATCCTAAAGAGGCACATGTTCTGGAAAGTTGAATTGCATTGTAATTTATGTTCCCCTCAAAACATATTTAAGGAAATAATTATGTCCATTGGTGCCTATTTGTCTACTACATAATAACAAAACTGCTTTCTTAGGCCACTGAACTGTTTCTTTATTATGCTCATCAGGGTGACTTTTTATTAATGTAATGCTCACTGACTGCTATGTTCCTAACAAAAATATTGAGATAGTAGTGTTTTTAACTTTTGCTACAGAAAAGATTAACTTTTAAGCAACTGACATTACTTTTCATGGTTTCAAAATTATGTACTGCCAGATAAATAAGCAGTATTTTACACTTTGATGTCTGTGTAGATCTGTACACAGATATTAAGAGAGATAAATACTATACAATTAATGTCATAGAAATTCTTCTAATCAAGGAAGCAATAATTAATATGTCTATATGGGTTTACTAAATCTTAGACAATTGTCTTTTGCAGCTAATTTACATATCTATAGTAAAATAAGCACATTTAAAATTTTTAAATATATAAAGTTTCTTTCCTCACATATAATAAAGAATAATTTTGTTGAATAAAATGAATTTTGAGGTCACTGAACAAAATGGTAGTTACTAGAGTTGTTATAATATCCACACAATGATTCGTAGTAATTGTGTGAAAGTGATTCTTAAATTATTAATGTAGTGATGAACAAGATATAAATGACCAGGAAAACATTCTCATAATAGAGAT
The DNA here is from genome assembly GCF_000951045.1 of Mandrillus leucophaeus. NCBI lineage: Eukaryota > Metazoa > Chordata > Mammalia > Primates > Cercopithecidae > Mandrillus > Mandrillus leucophaeus. The sequence continues at coordinate 3,476,739 of NW_012103254.1, read as the reverse complement.
AACACAATGACAATATTAAACATTGTTTGGAAAACTTTCTAATAAAGCTATTTCGTATAAGAGTCTAATTCTCTCTTTGTACAGGGTAAAACCTTGTAGTCTTGCAATGAACCATTTTATTTTCATTATCAAGTGCCTTAGTCTGTTAGAGCTGCTGTAATATTATTCCATAAACTGGGTGGCTTATGAACAACAGAAATCGATTTCTTACAGTTCTAGAGTCTGGGAAGTCCAAGATCAAGGTGCCAGCAGATCTGTTGTCTAGTGAGGACCTGCACTCTACTTCACATATAATGAGATTTGTGCTGTATGCTCACATGGTGAAATGGGCAAACAAGATTCCATGGGTCTCTTGTCTGAACCAATCCCACTCATGAGGACTCCGCTTGCTTTCATGACCTAATCACAACCTAAAGTCTCCATCTCTTAAGAGTATAATTGGGGGATAATATTTCAATATATAAATTTTGGGGGGACACAAACATTCAGAAAATAGCAGCAGGGAAACTCAGTTTCAAATTTGAACCAACAAACTTCCTAATAGATTTTGAAATCCAATCTATAGACGAATTATAGTCTGCAAACAGATATACACACATTCAGTTATGTATTTTGTGTGAAATAAATTCTAGATCTATGTCATATCAGAGAAATTAGAGGTTCTATTTAAGTGAAATTATTGTGAAATCATAATTTGTTCCATTAATCCTAACAACTTTATTCTAACATATGAGATTAAGAACTTTACAATTTTGTGTTCTCACCCAGTATTGTTCATTATAATCATTTTTCTATCAGGATGCATTGCTAAAATTTTATTCTACTAAAATACAGTGTTTACTTAGGAAATATTAAAATAATATTAAATAGTTCTCACCTATTTTTACTTTCTGAGCTATAAAATCTCCTATTATAAATTCCCTGTTTGGTCAAATAAATTTAATTTTGTTGCCTAGACATCCCTTTATTACGAATGTTCTTGATTTTAAGAAACTACACCTAAAATCTACTTTGTTACTTTTTAAAGGTTATACACTGGAAAAGCCAGGTACAGATGCTTTAAAATACATCCAAACTGAAGGCAGTAACTATGAGTAAAAGCTTGAGAGGCAATTTATCATTAAAATATTTCTGCTTCATTGTATGAATATTTCTAAATTCCAATTTTTATTTCACCCACCTTTTTGATATTCATGGTTTTCATGGAGTAAAAACAGGATGTGTAAATCAGCAAAACTTTATTTTGTAACAAATATGTATTCAATATAAGAATAATTAAAATAAATGGACTTTTCTTTGCTATTTTAGGTTTTGCATTTTTTTCTGCTCCGTTTTGTTTTCTAACTTCTCAGTTGTATTATAACTGACTGTAAAATGAATCATCATCTCATAATCTAATAAATCCTCTGTAGAAATCTTCCTGGGAATTATATTCTGCTTTTAGTGCTAAGTTCAAAAACATAAAGTAGGCAAAATTTTCATGAAACTAAGTATACAAATTAAAGTATAAGTGATTTTAAATGATCAAAACTAAAAACTAATATTTATGGACATAAAATCTCTGGTTAAAATGCTATATTATTTATAATATTCCACAGAATAATGATTTAATTCAAACTATATTCTACTAATTTTTAAAATAATTTACATGTGTAAATTTCAGTTTCCTTACCAGAAACAACGTAACATATCAACTGCGAGCTAATGAATTATTTTTCATTCAACCTTCACATTTAAGTTCTAAACAAGATAATTCATTGGTACATTTTTGTAAATTTTACGTATTTTTCACCTTTTAATTGTCTAATGCATCCAAATATTATTATGTGTCTGTCCTTCAAACATATTGATTCAATTGGTTGAATCTGACATAAGGAAGAAAAGCTTGAATGAGGGAATAATTTTATAATTTAAGTTTATTATTTAATCTTATTTTTCTAAGTAGATTTGTCATTCTGAAGTTTGCAGTGTTTCACGAAATAAAAAAGTTTTTAAGAACTCTTTTGATATAATCAAGAATATATCCAAAATAGGTGGGAAAAAATATTTTCAAAATAAGAAATTACAATGTGGAATCTATGTAGCATAAAAAACACCAAAATAAATTTCATGTGGATTTAGAATTTAAATTTCACAATAATAATAAAATATTGCACATAGATGTATGTCCATGTGTATGTGTATGTATTTGGGAGAAAATTAGCCATAGAACATACATCAATAGGGAATGTCAGAAAAATACCTTGATACCCTGACTCCATAAAATTCCAACTGTTTAACAAAAGTAAAACAGTGACATGAACACAATAATTACTTAAAAGGCAAGAGCTGAGATGTTTACATGTTTTCACTTTTAAATTCCTAAATACACACACATAAACACATATGCTAACATGAAACAAAGATCTTAAAAATACAATATACAAAGTACATGGAAATTACCTATATATTTAAAACTATGGGCATCATTATTGAATAATCACAGTTAAATTTTTTTCCAGAAAAGTAATGGAATGTGAAAACAAAATTAAATTTTTAGAAATGGTTAAGATATTGCAAAGAAGCTATGTTTCAACTTTAACATTTTGACTTAGATATTCGACAGGGGAGGTTTTCAATATGACATCTTAAACTGTTTTTAAAATTGCCAAAAGACATCTTTTTTTTTTAACCAAAAAATATATGGACCTCATTTTATTGGTTCATATGATTTGAGAGCTTTTTGTCATTAGTCTATTAATAGATTATATCAATTGACTCTGAAATATAAACCAGCCTTGCATCTTTGACATAAACCACGCTGCATCATGGAATAAAATTATTTTTATTTATTTATGAATTATAGTTGTGAGCATTTTGCTATGAACTTTTGCATCTATATTTATGACAATTATTGGCATGCATATATGTATTCTTTGATTTTAATATCAGAATAATGTTAGTTTTATGAAATTTGTTGTGATGTATCCTGGAAAACACTACGTGAAATTGATGTAAATTCTTTGTTGAATGTTTTATAAAATTTTCCAGTAAAATTTTCTGCTCTGGAGATTTTTGGGAGGAGTTCTTTAATTAGTAATTTAATATTCTTAGTAGAATAGGGCTAATCAAATTATTTATTTTATTTGAGTGAATTGTATTTTTGAGAAATTGATTTTTTGTTGTTGTCTAATTTATGTGTGTATTTTCATTCCTAGTACTCCCTTTTATATTTCTGATGTCTTCATCAGATCTTTCAAAGTCCTCAGTGATATCTCTTGTTATATCTATGATATTAGCAATTTGCAACTTCTCTATTTTTTGGACAACATTGCCAAACGCTCATCAATTTTTATTAATCTTTTCAATTAATCCATTTTTGTTCATTGATTTCTCTATTTTTTTCTGTTTTCAATTTCATTGGTTTCTGCTCTTTAATACAACCTTATTTCTTATTTGGGATTTATTTTGTTCTAGGTATGCTATGTTCTTGATGAAAGATTTTTGATTATTGATTTTTTTATTTTTATAGAATATTGTTTTAATTGACACATAATCATTGTGCATATTTGTGGGATACAGAGAGATATTTTGATACATGTAAGCGTTGTGGAAAAATTAAATCAGGGTATTTAGGATATCCATTACCTCATACATTTATCACTTCTTTGTGGTGACAACATTTACAATTCTTACTTCTAGCTATTTTGATATACACAATATTATATTCTTAACCACAATAATTCTACTGTGCAATAGAACATCAGAACTTATTCCTCCTATCTGTAATTTTGTTCCTTTTGACTAAAGTCAAATGCCCATCAATGATAGAATGAATTTCAAAAAATATGGGGTACATATACACCATAGAATACTATGCAGCCATAAATAAATAAATAAATAAATAAATAAGATCATGTCCTTTGCAGGAACATGGATGTAGCTAACACAGGAACAGTTAACCAAACACCGGATGTTCTCACTTATAAATGGGAACTGAATTATGAGCATACATGGACACATATACTAGGGTCTGTTGGGGATGGAAGTGGGAGAGGAAGAGCATCAGGAAAAATAGCTAATGGATATTGGGCTTAATACTTAGGTGATGGGATAATCTATGCAGGAAACCACCGTGGCATACATTTACCTATGTAACAAACCAGCACATCTTGCATGTGTACCCCTGTAGTTAAAAGTTAAAGAAAAATAAAATAAAATAAATCAAAATCAATAATTCACATTTTTTCACACAAAGTAGAAGAGGAAGACATACTTTCCAATAATTCTATAAGCTTGTGTTATCTTGACACCCAAACCGATAAAGACATTATAGAAAAAAATGTCCATGTGAATATAGATGTAAATATTCTCAAAAATGCTAGTACACCAAATTCAGTTTCGTATCACACGAATTACATGCTATAACTGATGTGATTTCTCTTAGAAGTTCAAGGTTGTTTTAACATCTGAAAATCACTTAATATAATAAGCCATATTAATATCATAAGGGTTAAAAAACACATGATCATCTCAATAGACACAGAAAAAGCTATTTAAAAAGTCGAATGTACTTACATGATAAAGACACTGAACAAACTAGGAATAGAATGGAATGTGCACAATCTGATATAAGTCATCTACAACCCACCCTTTAATTAATATCACACTTATGGTGAAAGATTGGACTCTCATGCACTGTTGGAGAGAGTGTAAAATGGTGCAAACGCTTTGGAAAAGAGGTTGGCAGTTCCACAGAGGTTAATCATAGAATTACCATATGATCCCTTCATTTCATTTCTACATATATATTCAAGAGAAAATAAAACATGATTAATATAAAAACATGAATGCTTTAGAAACATTGTTTATAATATCCCACAGGTGGAAACAACACAAATGCCCAGCAACTAATGAATGAATGAATAAAATATATAGTCATACAAATTAATGTTAGCAATGCAACTGAATAATATATTAATGTATGCTGCAACATCAATGGACCTTGAAAACATTATGCTAAGATAAAGAAGACAGTCACAAAAAACACGTTTTGTTATTTCCTTTACATAAAATGTCTAGAATAAATAATTGACATGACTGCTAATGTATGAGGATTTCTTTTTCTTTTTGAGATAATGAAAACGATCTGACATAGATGGTCATAATTGCTTTGCAACTCTTAGAATATACCTTTGAATTCTGAAGAAAATAAAAATTTATATTTTTGAGCCCAATCTCAAACATCCTGAAATGGAAACACTGGAGATAGGGCCAAGAAGGCTTTCACGTGATTCAGATAGGCGCATGTTAACATTTGAAAAATATGGAGTAAAACATGAATAAGACACTTGGGAACAGGAGGTTCCGTAAGAAGACCGTAAAGAAAAACAGACAGCAAGAGAGAGTAAGGGAGTCACCTAAATGTGAAAGCACAGGAAAAATATTCGGAACTATCTCCTTCCAAGTTCCTTAGTGCTGTTTTATTTGATAAGTGATCTTCCTTGCTAAGTGACTTAGTGTCTATAATTATAATTCTTTATGAAAGAAAATTTGACGTTTCCTACTTTAATAATTCTAAATCCTGCCCATAGATCGGAATCACATGTATAAGAGCCTTTTAAAAGGTTGATGAACTGAGTCCATGAACCCAGAACATCAGAGGAAATTGATTTGGAACATACCTTTGTATATTCCAAGTACACAGAGTATGGAAAATTTTTAAAGCTACTCACATTATTATAATGCATAGCCAATGTTGAGAACGATTTCCATCGGGCAGTGATAGCTGGGATGCTGAGATTCTTTTTTTTTTCTTTTTTTTTTTTTTTTTGTCTTCTTCCTTGGTTAACCACAGCCTTACAACATACAACTAATTATGTGGAGTCAAATTATGGCCCAACGACTGACTGTAGAAAGGAATTGCATGTACCCTCCCCAAATATGAGGTATTCTGAATTATTTTGAATATTGTGATTATATGCAAGGATATGATACTCTCTTACAAATCCTGAGATGGAGTACCATTAGACAATGCTATTAATCTGCCATTTAAGCCTTTGCCAGGTTTCTATTTTATTCACCATAGCATGTTATGTACCAGGCCTTGTTCCAGGAACTGGGAATGCCAGACACAGACTCTGTTCTGCTGGAGCTTAATCTTTCTGAGACTCCAATTGTAATAGCTACTAAAGGTCGGATAGGCATCTTGGTGGCAACCAAACTAGAGCAATCATTAGAGAAAAGAAATCATAGTGGGGTTGAATTGTTTTTTCTAACGTCTTGTAACTTGTAATAAAAAGAAGACAAAATCTTAACCCAGATTGTCTGGACTGATAAGGAAACACAACTTTCCATCTTTCTTGTTAGACTCCCTTGCAACCTGCAAATTTTGTTCTGTGATGTATGGCAACTAAGTACAATTGAAATGCCTATGGCTAAAATTTAGTAGCAATCAAATTGAATATACTGATTATTAAAGGAATGTTCAGACCTTGATTTAGACTGGCTGAACTCTTAGTGATGCAACAGAGCTAGATCATTGGCCCAGGAACTACACAGTGGAATCACCCAGGGCGTTTTAAACACTATTTACATCTGAGTGAAATTACGGAACATTGAGGTCTGAGGTAACTGGAGTTTAAAAGTTACCCTGAGTGAAACATATGTGCTGCCATCCATAAAAACCACTGGTCTGAATCCAAATCACTTTGAGATCCCAAATACCATGGACCTCTGTGATTTACTGGGTATTGAGTCCCAATTCCCCATGCTGGAATGAATGAAAAATCCATCGGTTTTTGACATGGTAGTTAGAACAAGTGTTAGAAATTAGCATGCCTATAGAGTGAAGGCATTAAATTAAATTTGGGAAGGTAGAGTTTCCAAGTCTTTGAAACTAGTTTAGAATTCCAGAGCTCAGAAATCTTTATTATTACAATTAAGGCCCTTAAGAATAGTCCCTGGAGTACTAGGTCTAGAGATAATACAAATCTTTTGATTCAAAATTTTTGTAATAATGCCAGGCTACCTATATGCTACTTATATGCTTAGCTGCAATTTGAGAATCATTGCTGGGGTTGGTGGTTAGTTAAATGGGTGCGTTGTTAAAAGTGGCCAGGCTGACATAGGTAGTTAAGAAGGGAAGCTCATGAGGTTTGGACACACTAGTGCAGTTATAAACACTAATGAGGCTCTATCAACATAGGTTTATATAGTGCCTAGTCTGTGTCAGGCAAGTTATACAGTCTGAGTTGCAGAAACACAAAGCCCTGTCTTCCCGCTATCTTGCCTATCCCCACCCCTGGAGCTTGTATTCTAGATGGCAGGGTGGAGAGTAAACAAGAGAAAAGAGGAGAAAGAAAATGTATGGTATCCGGCCGAGGGCAGTGGCTCATGCCTGTAATCCCAGCACTTTGGGAGGCAGAGGCAGACGGATCACCTGAGGTCGGGAGTTCCAGACTAGCCTGGCTGACATGGAGAAACCCTGTCCCCACTCAAAAGATACAAAATTAGCTGGGAGCGGTAGTGCATGACTGTAATCACAGCTACTTGGGAGGCTGAGGCAGGAGAATAACTTTGAATCCAGGGGGCGGAGATTGCGGTGAGCCGAGATCGCGCCATTACACTCCAGCCTGGACAACGAGAGCGAAACCCCATCTCTAAATAAATAAATAAATAAATAAACAAACAAACAAAATGTATAATATCCTTTACAAATTTAAATGTACATGGAAAAAATAAAAGTAGGGAAAGAATAGCATAGGGTTGCAATGTTAAAAATGCTGACCTAGGCTAGGCGCAGTGACTCAAGCCTGTAATCCCAGCACTTTGGGAGGCCAAGGCAGGCGGATCACAAGGTCAGGAGATCTAGACCATCCTGGCCAACATGGTGAAATCCTGTCTCTACTAAAATACAAAAAAATTAGCCGGATTGGTGGCGCGCCTGTAGTTCCAGCTACTCGGGAGACTGAGGCGGGGGAATCGCTTGAACCTGAAAGGTAGAGGTTTCAGTGAACTGAGATTGCACCACTGCACTCCAGCCTGGTGACAGACCGAGACTCTGACTCAAAGAAAAAGAAAGAAAGAAAGAAAGAAAAAAAAGCTGGCTTATAAAGGCCTTACTAAGAATGTGACATTTTAATAAATACCTCCAAGAGGCCAGAGAAAATTTTTTAACCTATCTAGAGAACATTTTGTTTTCCTTAGTTTTAACTTGAAAAAAGCATGCCATCAATCTTCATGGGAGAAGATTTTATAATTCATATTCTAATAAATTTGCACTTCAATAAAGGTGAATTTATCCTCATAGAATTATAAAATCTCACTTGCTAATTTATGCCAAAGTCCACATGTAAGTAAACCAAACTTCTGAAATCAGCTTTTATTTCAATGTATTTTAAAGATTAAATGTACATCTGCATAATGATGGTTAAAGTGTTAAATTGATCTGGGTTAATTTCATTTTATAATGATATATCTGTGTTTCTTTTAACATTATTATTTGGAAAAACTCTCACCTATCATAATACAGATATACATTATTTCAGCTAATACATCTTTCAAAAGATAATATTTTTCATTCTCAGAAATGCTGTTAAAATCAGATGATTGATAATGGTAACAAATTTAATTTGTTATGGGTGTAACATTAACTATAGATTTTGACAATCTTAATTTTATATCATTATCTCAGTATCCATTCAGAACTTACAAGAACTCTTTCATGTTATACAATGGAATAACATTGTTTCATGCTACAATGGAAAGTAAATATATAACATAAAGTAAAGTTAGAATAACTGAGTATTTATGCAGATTAATACTTTCTTAATATCCGGTTTTGCCAGATAAAAACTAAGTAACACAAAAATAAATGATGTGTACCTTTTCAGATTTTTTTATGTCAGTGATTATATTTTCTAAACAGACAAATTTGGAAACAAAAATAAAGACTCTGCATTCTCTTAAACAGTAGGGTCTGTACCTGGGGTCCACAGACCGACATAAAGCATTCAGTCTGTGATCTTGAATTAGAAAATAAAACAAAGTAAGCAAGCAAACAAACAAATTATTCATACTCAGCTCTAAAATTGAGCATTTTCTTAAATTATGATCACAGGCCACAAGTCATAATACTTTCAGAGTAGCTGTGAGTATAATTAAAAGTAGAAATCTCAGATTTTTTTTCTTGTACTTTACATTTTCACGAATATCTCAAAATATGGTTTAAACTCATACACTTCCAAATTAGAATAGCAATTAGAACTCTTACTAGATCTTATTTTTAATGTATTAATTCAAAAGTATACATATTAATATATCTCACTTTTTAAATTTTTTAGTAAGTGTGTTTTCTAGCATAAAATAGGCCACCTTGAATTTTACAAATAGTTATTTTTTTTCTACATAAAATGGTCTCCAAGACCTACTTCACAACAGTAACATAAAATAAAAAGTTTGGAATGGTGTGTAAATTATGTTACATTTTGTGTAAAAAGGGAAGTGAATAAATGAATATAAAAGCAAATATATATACTTTGTATGTAAGAAGTATCCCTGAAAGACTACTAAATTAACTCATAACACTTGGCAATTCCAAATAATTAACTAGGACTATGGGTCAGAGGCAACCAAGAAAAATCCCTTTGTAACTTTTGAATTGTGGGCCTGATGTTTACATAACTTTAAAATAATACCTATAAACATAATTATTTAAAAAATAAAATGAGAGTTTACATAGAAATAATAAAAATACAAATGGTTATGGACTGATTAAAATGAAGTTTGTGATCTTTATGTTTATTACATTATTATAACTTAAATTTTGGGGCTAAGGATATGTTTCATGAAAGTATTCAATCAATGTATGAGTCATGAAATCATAAATTATAAGACAAATTAGCTCATCTTGGGATGTTCTCTTTATGTACTGTAGTGAAATCTTCAGAGAGAGTAATCAATTCTTATATGATTTATACTTTGCTCAAATTTGCCAGACTTCTATTAATGTAAAACAATTTTAGAACACTACTAACAACCTTGACTTAATTTTAACACATCAACTAGACATGAACTGTTCTAAATAGTATTATCCATTCTCTTTGCCATCACACAGTTTTACTGCAGCAGAATTAAATGACTGTAATGACTTGTCATGATTTATCATCCAGAGAATGAATAAATCTATACTTTCTATTATTAATCTCATTACTCTAATGCATGACTTGACATTATAAATTTTCTTGAAAAAAATGTTTTGCTCATTTTTCCTTTAACATAATGTATTAAAATATCATTCTCATATTGAAGGAAAATGTACCCATGATTAGCAAAAAGCATGTATTTTTTACATTCAGGATTATTTAAATTTTTCTTAAAAATACATTTATTTTTTGTGTTACTTTTCAATTGAACAGGAATTCACTTTATGCCTATGTTTAGGTGAGTGGAATAGTATTTTTTTGTGCTAGAGGTAACTGATACATACATGAAGAATCAGTGTACTGATTTTCATAGTTAATAATTTAGTAACAGTGTAGAAGTCTAGAAAAACTAATTAATAATAATATTGTAATTTACATTCACCATCTGAAAGAGCACAAAATTTTCTGATATTAAAATATTGCATCATTTAGATCTACTTGCTTGGGTTATGTAGTTAAAGCAATCTTAACATGAGGTTCGCTTTAATAATTATTTTTCCAACTTGTTTACTACCCTAACACCAATATTTACCATAAACACAGTGCTTAGTCATCTTTCATTAATATTTATTGAATTATTTTCAGTAAGGACACTATGAATCTCAAAGGCGAAAGCTTGAATTGTTAACTTGGGTTTGGGTTATTACCTAAGGCAGAATGATGCATATCTTTTTTGTGTGTACTTGGTGTTAATTACTTTAATTAAATCATTCATTTATAAATTATAATTGAATGAATGCACAATAGAGACAGAAAAAATGTGTGAAAAAACCCACTGAGACCTTCCTTGACTGCGGGATACAGGTTAGGACCTAGTCGCAGTCCTACCCTGTATCCCGCAGTCATCACAGAAAACTAGTTAAGCTCTACAGTGATCATCTTTCTCTTCCACAAATTAAGAACATTCTAAATATATAAGAATCCATGTAACTAAACAATTTTACACCATACAAATTACTTAGATTAATTATACTTCATGCTTATTAGTCCTTAATGATTTAAAATTAATGTTTAACATAGATCTTTTTTTTTCTTCCAAACTTTTCTAGCCTTCCCTAGGTACAAATAAGGCATTATTTCTCAGTCACTGTAACTTTTAACTGTCGGGTTTTTTTCAGATAGTAGACTGCGAGAATCAACTAATAGTCACTTAGTATAATTAGGTGACAGCATGGCATTATGGTGAAGAATAGATCCTGGAGCCAGACTCGCTGGCTTTGATCTCAGTTCTACCATCTACTAGCTTCATGACCTTGAGCAAGTGCTTTAATCTCACTATATTTGAATTTATCATGTGTTGAATGAAGATAACTAAAAATTTCTATCTCATTGCTTTTAGAGAAGGGTTACGTTAGATATAAAATACTTATAATATTGCTTGTCACATATCAAAAATTATAAAATTGTTATTTTTACGATGATGATGATGACATTGTTGTCTTTTTCATCATCATAAAAATTGTAAATTCATTTTATTTACTAATATATTCTGACCACACAGAACAATGATTTGCAGGCAGCAATTACTCAGTAAATTTGTGTGTATCGAGTGAATATATGACATTGTCGTTTTTCTCAGGTAGTAACATTCAATTTCCAAAATCCTGTGAGTTCATATTATTTTCTTAGCGTAAAAATTACAGGAGAGTTCAGAAAGAAAAACTCTATCAAAAGATATATTGATGTAATGCTAGGATATAATCTTAGATTTATAATTCATACATTCATTCATTTTATAATAATTGAGTGTCTTCAACCTCTCAGATCCAATGTTTCCCACATTTTCATTCAATTAGGAAAAAACAGTAGGCATCAAGAGAGTTTAGCATCCAGAGTCTCCACTTACTAGAAGCTCTACCAGTGATCATATAGCTGGTTCCTGGAGGAACTGCATTCCCTCATGAGCTATTTCTAAAGTAAATTTCTGCAAATCATACTACTTGAGGTCTTATCCTTTGTCTTCCCAAAAGCTTGGGAAAAGTCGGAATAGTTGTAGAGGGTCTCTGTGATTGAAACACCATAATTATCTTTTCTAAGAGGCAGGAGTTTGTGATTTTTGATTTCTCCAACTCTAGCTACATTCCTGATATCCTGTTGCATGTCCGTTACCAATCATCATTCTCAGAAGTGGATCAAAGTGTGCTGAAAATGCTAACTTTGATAGCTAGCCTTAGTAAGTGAATATTTAAATTAAACTAAACATAGCTTAAAAATAAATACATTAATAATGCCATTATATCTATATAGAAATAATATGTCTCCTAAAAGTCATTTTGGGTAGAATAAAATGTTAAATTTTAAATATTAGAGAAATATATATCCTGCGATATCCCTATTAATCTTACATGGGATTTTGAGAAATAAATGCCACAGCTGCTGAAAATGAAAAGATGCATAATTTGGTGAGACAATGGGTTAGGTTTCAGCTACTACATAGAAGACAATAGAAAGGTCACTCATTATTTTTTATTCAAAATATATGCTGAAACATCCAAATAATTGAGTCAACAAATTTTAGAGTATAGTTTTTTTAAAATGTTGATTCAATTAAAAGTGAAAAGCCAAGCTGAACTGAGTAGATAATAGGAACATAATATATTGAACACATGCGGAATATCACAGTTGTGAGTATGCAACTTTATTTAACTATTCAACAGCCTGATCAAGTAGACATAGATATTAAACTTTACTCAATGTGGGGGGCTTAGAGAATTGGCATTGTTCAGTTAGGAAATTGTAATTTTAGGATTGAATCATTTGCACCTCCAACATCATATATTGACTTACAGTGAGTCCTATAAACCAAAAATAATTTGCAAAATCATAAATTTCATTTGAAAATGTAATAATAAATTTGATTTAATATGTATTTAATAGTTTAGAGGAGGATATTTATTGGTTTAAGTTGCTGATAAATTAATAAATAGGCACTAGTAAAGGAATAAAATATGCTTTAATAGAACAGAATTGATTTTTTTGACTGCAGAAATGACTGTCTTCATGATGTCAACAGTAAAACCCTGAAATAGATTATAAAAGAAATTTGTGAAATTTGATCCCTTATAGCCTTCAAAAGTAAAGAGAAAAGTGTATTTTCTGTATTATTCTAGACTTCTCTGAAAAGAAGGAACAAAACTAATAAAGATGTATCAAGTTTTCATGAATAAGAGCATTTCTTATGCCAGCAGAAATATTATAATTATAGAAACACTTCTGTAAGTTGGATAACTATTAATTTGAAGAAAATGGAAAACTCTGTATCATCAGTTTATTCTCAGCATCCTACTGGATCATCATAAGGGCAGTAAAATTAAGCTTTTTGAGCATCTAGACTCGTGAGACAAACAAGCAGAGAGAAGTACACGCGCTCTTTCTGAGGTGGTGGAGGACAAATTGCTGTCATGTAACCAGTCCCAATTTGTTTTCTGTGTCGTCTCCTCTTCCTCTAAACTTAATCCTGGGCAAAGCTCTGAAGAATTCTATTTTATTTCATACACATATAAGTGACAGTAGAATAAGCTTTCTAGGATTGACCCACACTCTTTATCCACTAGCGTGGGGAAGGAATTAAGGACAAAAAGCTTGCCTGAATGGCAACATTTATAGTGATTCAATAACCTTCCTCACTTGTCATGGGGACTTTTCCAAAACAGAAAGACTCAGTTGCTAAATCCAGGTAAAGCTCTCTGTGAAGTGAATCTCCAATCAGAGACATTTTAAATGCTCTTTAATCTTTACAATTGAAAACATTTTTATTAATTTTTCCTCCAGAGAAATTCTCTTCTCATATGAATTGAGAATGAATGAATTATGAATGAATACATTCATTAAAATATTTTACTCTAAATCAATTTGTGTTATAAAAGGACATTTAGATATATTATCCCAACATACTACATGCCAGTGTATGCCTAAGTAATGAATAGTTATATTTCTGTCAATGCTGATCAATTCATAATTACATCTGAGAAGTTAAAACATCAATGTCCTAAAAGAAAAAAAAAAAAAAGTAAGTACATGTTATAAAAATACAACCGGTAAAGTAAGCCCAATTGGTGCATAATTTCTAAACTTTTTAAAAAATCACATTTAATTAAAAAAACAACATATGGGGGCTTTCACTAGTAGTGCTATTTTTTAACCTAAAGTATATTGCAATCCGTGGTGATTAATATTCAAGCTATGTGATAATTCCTTTATGCCTCATTTTATAATTTTAATTCCTCTTTTATAGAAAAAAAAGTTATTGGTGAGCTACTTTAATACTCAGGCTTTACCCACAAAAATCTCTGGCAGGAAATGCATTACTTATATGATACTCAAACCACTCCTATAACTAGTACATTATTGATTTCTTAAAAAAAAAAAAATCAAGGTATTGGAAAAAGTAGAATATTAATTCATTCAGAAAGCATATGTTTAACAGCTACCAACTGCTAGCATTATACTTGTATTTACAATAGTATATTGAAAAGAAAACTGTCTCTGCTCTCAAGATGTTGAATATGCTTCAGAATTGCTTTAAATATTCCTATTTAATTTCAAATGCAAGACTCTGAAGAAATTAGCTCAACAATTCAGAAGTATGTTGACAAAAGTTTAGCTGGATAGAGGCTAAGCTATGCTTGGGACTCCCATTTCTGAGGCCCTACATGTGTCTGTTCCCCATTCTACAGAACTTTCCACTACATGCGCGTGGCTGTGTTCCATTAGAGTGACTCACATTGGCATTTAGAGTCTTAAGTAAATGCTGGATACATACTTCTCTGACCCCTCACCCTACACGTGTCATTTAATCTTAAACTTATTCTTTTCGTCATCTTTATTAAAATAAAGAAAAAATATTTTAACTACTTTTATGTAAGTAAAATAACTGTGCTCTTTTAAGAAAGTGCAATGTAAATCTAAAATACAACTAAAATTATAATTTTCAGCCAGAAGATTTTAGTTGATATTCTGAATATTCTTGATATATTTCCCTCTGCAGCAAGAAATTTCCTTCTCCATATTGCTTGCATCAAATTTAGTATAGCTATAATTTCTGTGTGGATACACAATAAAATAATTATCTGCATTCACTGTATAATAACTAGAATCTCAAGGTTTAATAATGAGTAAAAATCAGTCAAGCTATAAAGACAAAAAATGTTTCAATTAAGGAAACAAACAATACTATATAAAGTATTTTAATTATCCACACACATATGGAGACTTTCCCTTTATTTAAACAAAAATGATTGCATGTTACTAGTTTAAAATATGCTTAAAACTCAGTACATAATACATACATATATACATATTTTATATAGCAACATACACATTCAAGATTAAATGAAGAACAAACTTAAAAGAAATTTATTATTGATAAAATACACATATTTTGTTCAGGACTACTAGAGGTTTAGTATCCCTTCTTTGCAGTTCTTAGGACCAGAAGCGTTTCAGATTTTGTTTTGTTTTGGATTTTAGAGTATTTTTATATTATACTCGTTAAGCATCTCTAAGTCAAAAATTTGAAATCCAAAATGCTTCAACGAGCATTTTCTTTGATCATCTTGTGGTTGTTTAAGAGTTTCAGATTTTGAAGCATTTTAGATTTTGGATTTTTGTATTATAGATGCTCAACCTGTATTTATATGTGCGACATTATTAAAGTCACATATTAGAAGAAAAATTTGGAACTGAAAAATTTGTGTTAGTTATTACAGATTTTTTTCATTGTTGAGGTTTTAAAGTTAGCTTATAACTTTTACAGTTACCATATGTATATATGTGTATATATATATTCACACACATATGTACACATACACAAATCTATATAATTGGTTTAGATTATTTAGAATATTTTTCTAAGTGAAACTGAAACAATATCATTAGTTATAATGTATTGAGCATAAAACCGATTTCTAAGAATACTTGTAATTGCTTTTGTCAATTGAAAATATGTGATCAGATTTGGTTAAGTATATAAAATGACGCTGACTGGAGGTACAGAGCTCATATTTAACATCAAAAAGAATCTTCAGTTTCTACCATAAAATATGTTTTAGAAAACATAAAACTAATATATCAAAAAATTTCTGGGTCCCAATATTAACAGAAAACCTTTGATAGATGATCATAAATCAGTGTGGCAGACAGATTCTAAAATGACCACCTAATCCTTGCCTTCTCTATTTACAATGTAATACAGTGACATTTTCTTAAATGTGGGTGAACTTACTTGCTTCTAATCAATAGAATGTGACAAAATTGATGGAATATCAAACCTATGATTACATTACATAAGACTATCTTTCTAGCTAACTTTACCTAAGATAATCTTTCTAGCTAACTTGCTTTTGAGTCTTGCTGCTTTCTGCTCTCCTGCTGTCTTTAAATCAGGAAGCTGCCATCTTATGAACTGTCTATGGAAAAAGCTATGTACCAGGAAACAGTGGGTAGCCTCTTGGGAGCTGAGAGTGGCCTCAATCTGACATTCTGGAAAAACCTGAAAATTTCCATCCTAAAAATATAAAGAGATGAATTCTCCCAATAACATTAGGGAGTTGGAAGTTGATTCTTCCCTACTCAAAATCACAGATAAGAGCGAAAACTCACTAATACCTTGATTATAGCCTTGCAAGACAATAAACAAGTGAACTTCACAACTTGTGGCTAGATTCCTGGCACACATAAACTGTGAGATAATAAACGTATATTTATTTAAGCTGCTGGGTTTTTAAGAGTTTTAGTAATTTACAACATGGTAATAAAAAACTAACAAAATATTATTACCAAAAAACAACAATAGAAATAAAGTAAGAGATTTATCTGAGAATATAGGGACATATATAATATCAGTTCTAGACAATAAGGTATTTTTTTTTTTTTTTAAGAAAAAGAGTCCCAATAACTGTCACAAAACAGGGCATCAACCCTTATAAACACAATAGTGTAGAAACAAAAATTTAGAAAAACAGTTTTACAAAGATAGCTTAATTATCATAGGAGATTCTTTGGAGAAATATACAAAATTTTGTTTAATTATTTTAATATAATCGGTCCTTCTTATGCACAATTTCCCTTTCTTCAATTTGAATTACTGAAACGGTAGTATAAAATATTACATGCAATTAGATACTTTGTGAGATGAGAGAGAGACAGGGAGAGAGACAGAAAGGGAGACCACATTCACATAATTTTTATTAGAGTATGTTATTTCATTTTATTTTTAGCTATAGCTTTTAGTCTCTTATTTTGTCTAATTTATAATTTAAATTCTATCGTAAGTATCTATGTATTGGAAAAAAAGTACAGTTGACCCTTGACCCATACGAGAGTAAGAGACGACAAACTCCCACACAGTGAAACATTTGCATGTAATTTTTGACTATCTCAACACTTAATCACTAATAGCTTACGGTTGAATGAAAGTACCAATAACAGAAACAGTAGATTCACACATATTTTATGTTATTTGTATTATATGTTGTATTCTTACAAAAAAGTAAGTAACAGAAAAGAATAAGTTATTCAGAAAAATCGTAAGAGAGTCCGGAAGTGACGGCTCACGTCTGTAATCCCAACACTCTGGGAGGCGGGTGGATTAATCAAAGTCAGGAGTTCGAGACGAGTCTGGCCAACGTGGTGAAACACCATCTTTACTAAGAATACAAAAATTAGCAGGGTGTGGTGGCAAGCATCTGTAGTCCCAACTACTCGGGAGACTGAGGTGGGAGGAGGGAGGATCGCCTGAGCCCAGGAGGTGAAGACTGCAGTGAGCCAATGGTGCCATTGCACTCCAGCCTGGCTGACAAGAGCGAAACTCCATCTTAAAAAAAAAAAAAAAAAAAAGAAAGAAAAAAAAAGGAACAAGAAAAAGAAAAGGAGAGGAAATATATTCACTATTCATTAAGTGCAAATGGATCATTGTAAATGCCTTCATGCTTGTAATCTTCAGATTGAGAGGCTGAGAAGAAACATAAAGAGGAGGTGGTTATCTTATAGACTCAGCACTAGCAGAGGCAGAAGAAAATCCACGTATAAGCTGACCCGCACAGTTCAAACCCATGCTTTTCTAGAGTCCACTGCATACAAAAGATTTGATACTATCCACAGCTTTAGGCATCCACTGGGGGTCTTGGACTATATGTAGATAAGGGGAGTTCTACTATGTAAAAACTGGCAAATACCAAATGCCAAATTTGTGTAGATATTCTCCTTATTTTATTCTGTCATCTCTTCCTACTTTCCTACATCCTTCCCTTTCTCTTTTCTCCCATGCCTCTTTCTCTCACTCTGTGTGTCTCTCTCTCTTTCTCTCTCTACATGTCTTTCTCTCTCTCATGTACCTGCATTTACAAAATGTATTCTATATTAATCCCTTTTAGGTTTTGCCTTCTGCCCAAAGAAAATTTTTGCAATTACAATATTTTAGATTTCAAACAAAATTGTAGTGCTAAATGTTTAGTATGAGTTATGAAAAAAATACTAAGAATATCAATTTAGTTAAATAGTTTATTCATTTATTGTGTTTATTAGTGTTTCATGACATATACATGTGTTTATAATGCAATTATCATAGTAATACACACATCAACATTTATAAATATTTATTTACAAATGTTTATTATTTATAAATGATATTAAAATAAAATAAAATATAAATAATAGATAAAAATATAATACAAGTATATATTTATTTATAAATATATTTAGTATAGTAATAAATAGAGCAAGAAGACACATACACTCATATGTTTATAGCAGTACTATTCACAATAGCAAAGTCATGGAATCAACCTAACTTTTCATCAGTGGATGACTGGATTTAAAGAATGTGAGAGAGAGAGATATATATAAATGTGATATATACATATACATATGCCTTGAGACATTAATGATGTTTTATGATGTGTATATATGTAATAATGTATTTATTATTTCATTTTTTATTTCATCAAATGTACTGTAATGTATAATTCTGGTCATAACTACTCCTGGAAATGGATAGATGGATGGAGGTTTAAATAGATGGGGGAAAAGAGAGATGAATCAATTAATTGAACCATAGATACACGTGACATCTTCCTTTCATAAAACATTTCATAATGCAAGTGGATAGTTTTATTAATAAAAATTTCAATTTAATTTACAAAAGCTACAAAAGTAAAATACATAGGAATATGTTAAACAGAGGGAGTGAAAAGTAGAAAACACTGATGAAAGAAATTGTAGATTACACAAACAATTGAAGAAACATTCCATAATCTTGGATCAGAAGAAACAATATTATTAAAATGACCATACTGCCCAAGGCATTCTACACATTCAATGCAACTCCTATCAAATTACCAACATTATTTTTCACTGAAGTAGAAAAAACATTCTAAAATTTGTATGGAACCAAATAGAGGCTGGATAGCCAAAGCAATCCTAAGCAAAAAGAATATAGCAGAAAGTCTCACATTACCTGACTTCAAATTATACTACAAGGTGAATAACCAGAACATTATGGTGTTGGTATGAAAATAGACAAATAGATCAATAAAACAGAATGAAAAACCCAGAAATAAAGCCACATATTTACAATCAACTGATCTTTGACAAAGTGGGCAAAAAGAAATAATAAGAAAAGGACACTTTATTCTGTAAATGGTGCTGGGAAAATGGTACCATATGTAGAAGAATGAAAGTAAACAACTATCTCTTATCATATTCAAACTGTAATCTAAGCTGGATTAAAGACTTAACTGTAAAATGTGAAGCTATAAGGTCCTAGAAGAAAATATAGGAAAAACTCTTCAGGACATTGGGCTAGGCAAATAATTTATGACTAAAACCTCAACAGCAAATGCAACAAAAACCAAAATAGATAATTGAGACTTAAACATAAAAGCGTCTGCAGAGCCAAATAGATCATCAACAGGGAAAATTGACAACCTACGAATAGGAGAAATTATTTGCAATTTGTGCATCCAACAAAGGGCTAATATCCAGAATCTGTAAGGAACTCAAACCACAAGAAACAAAACAACCCCCTTAAAAAGTGGGCAAATGACGTGAATAGATATTTTCCAAGAAAGGACATAAAAAAGCAGCCAACAAACATTTTTTAAAATGTTTAACATCATGAATCATTAGAGAGATGCAAATCAAAATGACAGTGAGATATCATCTCACACGAGTTAGAATGACTATTATTAAAAGAAAAAAAAAACAGAGGTCGGTGAGAACAGGGAGAAAAGGCAACACTTAACTGTTAGTGGAAATGTAAATTAGTACAGTCTCTATGGAAAATAGCATGGAGAGTTCTCAAAGAATTAAAAATAGATCTACCGTTTGACCCAGCAACCCACTACTGGGTATTGACCCAAAGGAAAAGTAATAAATATATCAAAAATATGCATACACTCATATGTTTATAGCAGCACTAATTTTCCATAAGTGGATGACTGGATTTAAAGAACATGACACATACACATGTATACACACACACACACGTATGTATATGTGTATATATACACACACATTATATATATACATATTATATATACATGTCATATATAAATGTCACATATATATGTGTGTGTATATATATATGCCATGAAACACTATGCAGCCATAAAAATGAACTCATGTCTTTCACAGCAACATGGATGGAATCGAAGACCATTATCCTGAGTGAAATAACTCAGAAAAAGAAAATCAAAGACCATAAGTGGGAGCTAAATAATGGGTACACAAGAACATACAGAGGGAAATAATAGACACTAGGGACTCTAAAAGCGGGAGGATGTAAGGGAAGTGAGCACTGAAAAATTACCTGTTGAGTACAGTCTTCACTATTTGGGTGATGTATACACTAGAAACCCAAAACCCACCACTACACAATATATCCATGCAACCAATATGCATAATTAACCTTTGAATCTATTTTTAAAATATCATCTAAATGGGTAGATTTATCAAAAAAAATAATTTTTATTTCATATACTAACCTGTATGTAATATAAAATACACGCAACATATACAAATCGATCTCTCTATATATAGTGTGTGTGTGCATATATCTTCTAGATTGATTTACCTCAACACATATTTACCAAACTGGAGAGCATTCTTTCTTGCTGTTGTCCATTTTTCATTTATCAAGAACCACAGGTTATGTTGTGGGTTAAAATCAATGACATCTGCCTGCACATTCATTTAAGTTTCGCTGTATGGCCATCGTTCTGCCACACCATCAGAGATTCAAACATGAATAAAATCAACCCTCCTTCCCAAATTATACAATCTGCAGGAATACAGTCAAACATTGCAGCTAGCCTTTGTATATATTCTTATTCTGAATTATTAAAATTCTGACATCTCATGTTAGTTAAAGGGTACAAAGTTTTAGTTACGTAGGACATCGAAGTTCTGGAGAACTACTGAACAGTAAAGTGACAGTAGTTAATAATGCTACTTTGCACACTTTAATCTTCCAAGAGAGTATACTTAAATGTTCTTACCAAACACAACAACTGTAACTATGTGAGGAGATGGACATAATAATTAGCTTGATTGCAGTAATCAGTTTAATATGTATATGTGAATCGAAACATCATGCCATCCATCTTAAGTATATATAATAAAATTTTAAAAATAAATAAAATAAATAGAATTCTGACCTACAACGAGGGGACATTTTGAAAATTTTTACAATCATATCAAACAAAAAATATATTTTACGCTATCCATATTTACCTCAATCACCAATTAAAACATTCATTACATACTATATGTTTATTTCTGTCAGTGCATTTGAAGAAAAGAGTGCAACTGAATCTCTGTCCTTAAATAATTAAAATTTTAGCTTGAAATACATGTTATGCCTTATGACAAAGAACATGTGACCATGTATGTCCATTGTTATAACACAGATAGAGTCGGAATTAGAAGTTTATTACCCAGTATAATTTAGTTATAATCTTACATCATACCTCCAGCCTTTCACTTAATTTCTAAAATTAATGGCAGATGACCTGACATTAGTTGCATTTAAATTGACAAGATCTCAACTTCTACTTGTTAAATAAGATAAATCCAACATATCAAACAAGAATAAAAGAGAACTATTTCTTATTAATATATTTATCTATCAAAATTAGTCATAACAATGTTTTAATTCTAAATATAACTCTGAAATGTAGGAATTGTTCCCTTTTGGTTCATTTTCTTCTCAGATGCAGTAATGATTGCTAATTTATTTCCACTATTCAACTAGTCTCAAGACTGTCAAAATGTATTTGAATGCTTAAGAGTGTATCTGTCTACATAAAAAATTTGTGTAACAGCTGCTATTTCAATCATTTAACTTTTTTCTGTTAGTATCTAAAAATAACTCTTTTGTGTTTTATTATTTTACCATTTATTACATAGATTATTCAGATTGTTTACCCATATGAACATTATATTTCTACTTTAAAAACATTATTTGAGAGAGAAGATAAAGGACATTTAAAAATTACAAAGAAAACCTATTTTTACACACCTGCTAGGTGTTGAGCATAGTTGGAAACATATGCAAATAAAATGAAAGTAACAAAATCTGGAACATATATCTAATTAAATTGTGAAAAAAATACTTAATCTTTTAATATTTCTAAATACTTTGACCTTAGTCTTTCTCAGTGGCTTCATGAAGTTGGCTAATAGTTACTCTAGATTATCTCTTAAGGTTCAATTCTATTGGTTTTCTATGGGGTCATTGTCATGGCAACCTCTGCATGGATTTACTAACTTACTATTCTATGAAAATGATGTCCCAGAGAAGGTGTGACATAGATTTACCCTTGACAGCTCATTAAACAGGTAACTTTTAGGTGAGGTGTGTTTTGGGATGTCTAAAGTAACAGTACTCTCTACTATTTCCAAGTGCTTGAAGCTTAATGGAAGAATAAAAATTGCTCTAAAATACTCCTCTGCTAGATGATACCTATTGCATAAAAATTACTACTAATCTAAAAATGCAGTCTTCTTGGATTTTACATTTATTCTATAATTAAGAGCTAGATAAACACTGGATCTGAGGTTAATGCATAATCAAAATCATGTTTCTGTTACTCCTTAATTTAATTTAAAATGCTGAATGCAGTGAATCAAATGATAATGTAGAATCAACAAAGATTCATAATATCAAGAGTTACTTAAACTAGGTATAATTTTAAGGAAATGTAATTCTTTTGGAAACTGGTCTCTTAAGTTGACTTCCTGAAAGTTACTTCCTCTCTTTGGATCTTGCTTTACTCAGTATTCAGTAGGGAGCATTGATGGAAACAAACTCTAAGACTGGCTCCAGCTCTATTAGCTATAATTTTATATAAGTCTTAGAAGAAATAGTCTCATATTATATTTTTAACCCTTAAAATGAACTTTCTTTAAACAACAATTTAATGAAAACACTGTTTATATTTCTAACCCTTAAAATGAACTTTCTTTAAACAATTTAATGAAAACACTATAAATCTGGCTTAAAATAATAATCCATATGTCTGTAGAAAGCAAAACTTTAAA
>NW_012103254.1:3441875-3451706 GCF_000951045.1 Mandrillus leucophaeus | reverse complement strand
TAACTATGTGAGGAGATGGACATAATAATTAGCTTGATTGCAGTAATCAGTTTAATATGTATATGTGAATCGAAACATCATGCCATCCATCTTAAGTATATATAATAAAATTTTAAAAATAAATAAAATAAATAGAATTCTGACCTACAACGAGGGGACATTTTGAAAATTTTTACAATCATATCAAACAAAAAATATATTTTACGCTATCCATATTTACCTCAATCACCAATTAAAACATTCATTACATACTATATGTTTATTTCTGTCAGTGCATTTGAAGAAAAGAGTGCAACTGAATCTCTGTCCTTAAATAATTAAAATTTTAGCTTGAAATACATGTTATGCCTTATGACAAAGAACATGTGACCATGTATGTCCATTGTTATAACACAGATAGAGTCGGAATTAGAAGTTTATTACCCAGTATAATTTAGTTATAATCTTACATCATACCTCCAGCCTTTCACTTAATTTCTAAAATTAATGGCAGATGACCTGACATTAGTTGCATTTAAATTGACAAGATCTCAACTTCTACTTGTTAAATAAGATAAATCCAACATATCAAACAAGAATAAAAGAGAACTATTTCTTATTAATATATTTATCTATCAAAATTAGTCATAACAATGTTTTAATTCTAAATATAACTCTGAAATGTAGGAATTGTTCCCTTTTGGTTCATTTTCTTCTCAGATGCAGTAATGATTGCTAATTTATTTCCACTATTCAACTAGTCTCAAGACTGTCAAAATGTATTTGAATGCTTAAGAGTGTATCTGTCTACATAAAAAATTTGTGTAACAGCTGCTATTTCAATCATTTAACTTTTTTCTGTTAGTATCTAAAAATAACTCTTTTGTGTTTTATTATTTTACCATTTATTACATAGATTATTCAGATTGTTTACCCATATGAACATTATATTTCTACTTTAAAAACATTATTTGAGAGAGAAGATAAAGGACATTTAAAAATTACAAAGAAAACCTATTTTTACACACCTGCTAGGTGTTGAGCATAGTTGGAAACATATGCAAATAAAATGAAAGTAACAAAATCTGGAACATATATCTAATTAAATTGTGAAAAAAATACTTAATCTTTTAATATTTCTAAATACTTTGACCTTAGTCTTTCTCAGTGGCTTCATGAAGTTGGCTAATAGTTACTCTAGATTATCTCTTAAGGTTCAATTCTATTGGTTTTCTATGGGGTCATTGTCATGGCAACCTCTGCATGGATTTACTAACTTACTATTCTATGAAAATGATGTCCCAGAGAAGGTGTGACATAGATTTACCCTTGACAGCTCATTAAACAGGTAACTTTTAGGTGAGGTGTGTTTTGGGATGTCTAAAGTAACAGTACTCTCTACTATTTCCAAGTGCTTGAAGCTTAATGGAAGAATAAAAATTGCTCTAAAATACTCCTCTGCTAGATGATACCTATTGCATAAAAATTACTACTAATCTAAAAATGCAGTCTTCTTGGATTTTACATTTATTCTATAATTAAGAGCTAGATAAACACTGGATCTGAGGTTAATGCATAATCAAAATCATGTTTCTGTTACTCCTTAATTTAATTTAAAATGCTGAATGCAGTGAATCAAATGATAATGTAGAATCAACAAAGATTCATAATATCAAGAGTTACTTAAACTAGGTATAATTTTAAGGAAATGTAATTCTTTTGGAAACTGGTCTCTTAAGTTGACTTCCTGAAAGTTACTTCCTCTCTTTGGATCTTGCTTTACTCAGTATTCAGTAGGGAGCATTGATGGAAACAAACTCTAAGACTGGCTCCAGCTCTATTAGCTATAATTTTATATAAGTCTTAGAAGAAATAGTCTCATATTATATTTTTAACCCTTAAAATGAACTTTCTTTAAACAACAATTTAATGAAAACACTGTTTATATTTCTAACCCTTAAAATGAACTTTCTTTAAACAATTTAATGAAAACACTATAAATCTGGCTTAAAATAATAATCCATATGTCTGTAGAAAGCAAAACTTTAAATTTTTTTAAGCTGGCTTATTTAAGTGCTGAAATATCAAACAGGTCTTTGTTAAAGTGTTACAGAAAAATTATTGAGGATATCTTATTAGCTTCTTAGATAGCTATATCTTCAGAAAAGTTTATTAGAAATTTTTAAATAAAGTAAAATATTAAAGGGAGAAAATGATTTAATTCTTAGCTCATTCTGAGAAGAAATTTCTCATTTTGAATTTTTATAATTTATGAATGTTAAGTCAGAGAAAATAGCTCAGAGGGTTTAAAGCATAAAATACTACATATAAAATATGTTTCAGGTGAGGCAAAATAATTGGTAATATATTTATAACAGTTTATACGTGACTGTTATAAATTCAGTATACAACCATGTATTTTGTATTATATTTTAAATTATTTTTAAAACAATTAGAAAATACTGATATAACACTTTTTCTTAGAGATATTTAAAAAGTTATACAATCCAAGTACAAATAAATTTAAAATATAAAATTGCACACATAATACTAAATTATTCTTGGTAATATTCTTGGTAATATTATTCTTGGTAATGTTATTACCGAGAATAATTTAGTATTTAACAACAATTGGAAGCACATTTTCTTGAGATTATTGTACATTTTATTACAGGTATATTTTCTTCGTAGCTGGATGGTGCAATATAACATAGATGCAAAACTGAACTGCTTAATAAATAATTACAGAACTATTACTCATTTCTTCTCTACCTAGGTCAATAAATAGAAAACTTTAGTCTCTTACACAGGCTTCTTTGTCCTGTTTCCTTCCCCACTGGAATTGACTAAAATCTTGATTTTGTACAGTCATTATGTTGTTGATTTTTTACCGATTTTCAATTATATAAATAAACAATGTAAATAATATAGTTTAATTTTCTATGTAGGCCATGTTATTGCTTATCATGCACCCCAATAGTACAAAATAAATTAGTGGTGTTCATTATGCAACATTTAAAAGGCATTTTAATGCTATTTGCATGGCATTTTTTTTCTCTATAAATAGACTATACTACCAGAATTAAGTTGAAAAACCCAAGTTTGAACAGACTGAAATATTGCATTAATTTTAAGTAAAAGTTTAGTTACAGAGATATATATACTGAGATTAATTTATAAAGTTATATATTAAGCAGCAAAACCTAGTATTTTTTCAGGTAAGTTAAGATTCATACTAAAATGTAGTGATTTATGAAAATGAATAAGTGAAACTTAAATTATGTAGTGATTGAGCTTTTATGAAATTCATGCAGTGAAAGGACATGTAGCAATACATATGGGTTCAGAAAATAAAATAAAATAAATCACCAAAAATCTTTCTGCAGGTAGTTACTTTAAAGTTATTTTTGTAAAGGAAACCTAAGAAACCAAACATCCTATTTTTTTTTTTAAAAAGTCTAATTTCATAATTGTAAACCTATTCGATCAAATACTAGTATATTTTTTAATAAACAGGGAAATAAATGCAACAGAAAATAGTTTTAAATATTATCAAGATATAGACCAACAATTTATTCTTATAAATGTATCTTAACATAATATCAGTCTCATTTTCTCATTCCTTCAAAAGCTATTATCACTGTTGTAATCTAATTGAATCTCCTCATGACACAGCTGTCTTTACTAAAACCACAAATGTAGTAATAATCTCCCCAAAAGATGAAACAAACTCCCATAGATCAACTTATTCTTTTTAAAATAATGTTTATTCTGCTTATAGCCAGATCACACTCTTCACATTTGTGTTATTGAAATGTGAATAAAAAGTAATTACTATAAACAAAACTGATGCTAGATGGGAAGAGTATGGGTGAGGAGAAACAAGTGGAAAGTACTGGTTATATTTACAAATACACCCACATTAAAATAAGGCAGAAAACCATATAAATATGAAAGTCCTCATTTCTTCCATTGGCCAGAAAATCATAGCTCTTATGATTTTTATTACTGTAACTGTTGATTCTTTATTCTCTTTGTTCTAAAATGCCACTTCAGTTGGTCGTGGTTCCTTGTCTAACTGGGTGACCTTAATATTCCTTCTTGATGGGTTTTAGTTATTAGCAAAGCTGTCTATTGAGGTAGATTTACATTTAAAATTATAACAGTGGAATACAATTAATAAACCCAGGTTACTGCCTGCATTCCTAATAATTTTTTTCTTATCCCTGAAAAGTAGTAAGAATATAGTCATTCCCCACTTTGGGAGGGCAAGGCAGATGGATCACCTGAGGTCAGGGGTTTGAGACCAGTCTGGCCAACATGGCAAAACTCTGTCTTTACTAAAAATACAAAAATTAGCCAGGCGTGGTGATGGGCACTTGTAATCCCAGGTACTTGGGATGCTAAGGCAAGAGAATCGCTTGAACCCAGGAGGCAGAATTTGCAGTAAGCCGAGATCAAGATCACGCCATTGAAATTTAGCATGGGTGACAGAGCAAGACTCCATCTCACCAAAAAAAAAAAAAAAAAAAGAATATAAACTTTCCACTTCAGTAACCTCACTCGGTATACTTTCTTTGCCAAAGGGTAATAGTGAAGAGGAGCTGTCTCCTCCCTTGGATTTCTGGCCCTGTGAATCCTGGTTTTGGGGAGACAACACATTGGTCACTGGTTCTGAGCATGTAACAAATTGAGGAGGGCATTTCCCCAGCAGGGTAACACATTATCTTCTTTCTGAAGCCATAACTAACTTTCAAGATCATTCCATTGTTTCTTCAGGGCAGCTGATTCGGGTTGAATGGTAATATAACCAACTCACTGAATTTCATCACCACGAACTCAATCTTCACTTTCATTTACTAGAAAATCAAATTTTTGGTCAGAGACCATGCTGTGTATCAGCAATGTTACTGACAGACAGGCAAATGCATTTCCTTGCAGTGTCTATTTCAGTGAGGAAAAAAAGTGCTATCCCATGCCTGATTAAAGTTCTTCTCTATGATCACTGTGCAACTTGGTATCTGGCTGATACCCTGGAAAATGATGTCATATTTTGTGCTCAGGGTTGATCTTTCTTCTGGACATGTTCAAACAGAGGTTCAAGTGACCTGGACAAGGGAAAGTCCATTTTATTGAGCTCATGAATAACCTTCATCGCTGTCAGCATAGTCACTTGGGTCACAAGCGCAATGGACAGGGTTTAAATATGAAATAGATGGCTGAGGATAGAGGTTGACTGATAACCACTAAATAGATTGTCTTTTAGATCAGATTTTTAAGTTCTTCTGCTTTCAGTTGTCTGACCCTCTTTTGAAAAACTTCAATCATATGAAGCCATATTATTTCAGATTGTAAAACTGGGTCTCTAGATCCCATTACAAAGCCTTGGAAAACACTCAGTACATTCTCAAAATCATTTTTTTCCTCATCTATTCAGCTTTGCAAATAGACATATGGACAAAAATTCCATGTGGGTTTCTTCATTTCCTTCATTTAAAAAATAGGCAGGTTGGCAACTGTGACATGAATGCAATTTGCTAACGTTACTGCATCATATATTGCCTGTGTTCACAAATTTTAATTTAGAGAAAGTATAGATCTCACTTTAATATTAGTTTTTACCTTGAATTTCAAGTGCTTTGTATTTTACTTTGGTGTCTAGACTTTAGATTGTCACCTTAACTTTTAGCGGTGGATCAGAAGTTAGGGTGATGTTCATTAAATTTACTGTCTGTGGAAGGCCGAAATTACTCAGACTGTAGAATAAGTCAACTCTATGTGAAAAATGATAGTTTTATTTTCAAACACATCTAGAATTTTTATTGTACTTTTTTGACATACTAGCATTCATGGAAATGTTCTTTTTATGAATTTGAAATATCATGAAATTGACCTCTGAGCTAATTATCACTCTATTGCCATTATGTAGTGATTAGTGAGTTGCATTACCATATTTTGTGTGTTTATTAGTTTTCCATTTTTATTTGGGTAATATCATAATTTTAAATACTGCTTCTAGAGCAAAATTTTCAATAGTGGCACTATTTTAAGTCCTATGAAAATGTAAAAACTACAGCTACAATTAAGAAATAAAAAAGTGTTGTAGGAATTGCTAAAATACAAAGGAAAAATTAAATCCTTAAGTAAACCCATCTGCATTTGTTGCTGTGACAGGACAACTTTTCTAAAAATTTGGGTTGAAAGTAAGGATGAAAATACGCAGATATAAAACCACCCTCTCCTTGTTTCTATATCATCAGGGTTTTTTTCAACTTTGGTATTTGTCAGAATATTATCTTTAGCTTAAAAATTAATTCATTTTTCTCCAAGACTTCTCAGAAAAGTTGACAAATTTCAAACAAGTGAATACATCTCACTTCACTGTGAACCTCCTCATCCTCATTCTTCAAATCAACCAAACAGGAAACAAAAACAAAAACAAGACCATCACTATCTGAAAGTTCACCAACCCTGTTACTCTTTATACTTACCAAGTGTTTAATTACAACTTGAAAGAAATAATTGTCTGCACTAATAAAGATCAAATATATTGTCTTGAGCAGTGTAATTGCCACTTGCGCCCAAAGATGTCCTTGTTGTTACTTCTGTTTTGTTACATTACATGGCAACAGTAACTTGGCAGATGGAATTAAGTTTATGGATTTTAGAGGCATTATCCTTTTCTAAATCATACGCATAATTACACAGGACCTTAAATGTGAAGGAGAATGGCAAAAAAATAAAAATAAAAATAAAATAAGTGAGTCAGAGAAATCTGAATATGAAAGAGGCAAAAGAGGTTGAAGCGTGAAAGTGACGTGAGCCGCTTTGTCCAGATTTGGGCATGGAGCCAAGGGCACGGATTTGGGCAACTTCTAGAAGCTGGGAGTGGCTCTCAGCTGGCAGGCAGCAATAAAAGGGTACCCACAGCCTTACAAATTTGAGGGAGTAAATTCTGTTAACAGTGTACATGAGCAAATAAACATTCTTCCCCAGGGCGTCCAGAAAGGAACTCACTCCTTCAAGGATAGAAGTACAAAGCTCAGCCTACAACCTAGGAATGAGACGTTCAAGTCACAGAATTAATTAATACACTAGTTTTCTCCGAGATCCCAAATGAATTTCTACTCCAATATACAGTATAACTCTGATAAGGAATGACATATCATGGGACATGGTTTCTACGCAAAGTTCACTCGAAGAAACAAAATTATGACCTAAAGAAGCACTAGATTAAATAGTGGGTCATCAAGATGAGTTTTCTTAAAGAGGAGGTCATGAATTTTACCCAATATGATCATACATAGTATGTTTCCCAGAAAACAAAATATTGATGTTCCCCTACATTTTGTATTTGACAATGAAGTTGTCTGTCTTCAGCTCTGTTATTTCTATGTTGTCTCCCATGGTACTGGTAAGTCCTTGCAGACTTTCTTCTTCACTACTTCAAGTGGTGAATATAAATTACCCTTCTGATTGTGTTTCTGGTTTGTTGACCATATCTGGTCACATTAGATTGCTAGAAATGAGCAGAATTCTAGGCCCATTTTCCTTTCTTGAGAAAAGCCTATTGAACTTCTGGGACATGTATTTTCTTTTCTTGCTCTGACTCCTTTCTATGAGCAAATCTCAAGGAGAATTTCTGAACAGAATAATTCCACAGCCAGTTGTAGTAGTTTTACTTTATTTTAAAATTTGACATTTATTGATGAAATTACATTACTTATTTATCTTGAGGACCTTTAGCTCTTTTTCCTGAGAAAAGAGCTGCCATCAGTAAAATGTATAAAGTCCTAAATGCTTTTCTCTCTATGTTCAAATATATACATATACTCATACAATACCTATTAGAGTGTTGGAGTCTATGACTTTGTATGTAACTGGAATAATACGATTGCACTATCTTAAAATTTGTTCTTAACCTCTAGAAAGAATCTCCTTAGGTAGGTATTTAAATTTCGTTTCCTTATTTACAGTGTCAGCAAAGTATTTCATCGTGAAGATGTACAACAGTATAGTAATTTGTTTAAAGTTATTTATTAAAAATAACTTCAAATTTTTGTTAGAAACATGGATTGAACTATTATGCTTGTATAGCCCTCTTTGTAGAATAAAAGACTAACCAGGAAGTAGCATTTCAGGGCCAGAATATTTGTATTCCAAAAAGTGACATTAATTTATACTCACATGAGGTCCATTGTTTCTTTTACATTGCCCAGGGGATAACTGAAACTTTCATACACATTTATGTCTCCAAGACAAGCCTCAATTTGTCAGTCCCATGCAATCTAGGTCATTGAAGTAAAAATAAGTGTTTTTCCAATCATTTCATAATTTTCAAGACATTTCTTACACAATAGAGTTAACACTACATGTTATAATAAAGAATAACACTAGTTTCATTTGTTTTTAGTTTTTCAGATAATTACATTTTTTAAAGTCTCTTTTAAAGTGAAGTATTTTATCTCCTAATGGCCGTAATTTTTAAAGCAGACTATTATAGGAAGAATTAGTTATAAAGTCCTAAATGAATGTATAACTAAGCTGCGTAACTCCCAAATATCATTTCGTGTCTGAGGGAGTAGAGTTCTTATGGCTAATGGTGTTGCTGGTTTGTTTATTTTTTTCTTTATAATACTTAACAGTAGCTACAAGGTTTTTTGGTATCACGTCATAGTTACTTAGTAAATATTTGTTGGCAAATGCACATATATATTTTACAGATGTGATTTTATATATTTTTGAAATTTCAACTTTTATTTTAGATACAGGGGTACATGTGCAGGTGGCTATATGGGTATACTGCACCCAGTCAATGAGCATAGTACCTAGTGGGTAGTTTTTCAACCCACATCCTTCCCTTTGTTACTCCTCCCCTCTAATAGTCGGTAATGTTTATTCTTCCCTCGCTTATGTCCATGTGAGTTCAATGTTTAGCTTCCACTTGTAAGTGAGAACATGTGGTATTTGGTTTTCTCTTCCTGCATTAATTTGCTTAGGATGATGGCCTTCAGCAGCATCCATGTTGCTATAAAAAATGATTTCATTGTTTTTATGGCTGTGTAGTATTCCATGGGGTATATATACCACCTTTTTTACCCAGTCCACCATGGATGACCACCTAGGTCAATTCCACGTCTTTCCTGTTGTGAATAGTGCTGTGATGAATATGAGTGTGTGTGTGTTTTTGGTATAATTATCTATTTTCTTTAGGATATATACCTAGTAACGGGATTGCTGGGTTGAACAGTATTTCTGTTTTAGGTTCCAAACTGCTTGCCACAGTGTCTGGACTAATGTGCATTCCCACCAACAGTCTGTAAGTATTTCCTTTTCTCTGCAGCCTTGCCAACATCTATTATTTTTTGCCTTGTTAATAAAACCATTCTGACTGTTGTGAGATGGTATCTCATTGTGATTTTGATTTGCATTTCTCTGATGATTAGAGATGATGAGCATTTTTTCATATGTTTTTTGGTGATTCATATGTTTTCTTTTGAGAAGTAGCTGTTTATTTTCTTTGCCCACATTTTAATAAAGTTGTTTTCTGCTTCTTGATTTGTTTATGTTGCTTAGAGATTCTGGATATTAGGCCTTTGCCATATGAGTAGTTTGTGAATATTTTCTCCCATTCTGTAGATTGTGTGTTTGCTCTGTTGATAGTTTATTTTGCTGTGCAGATCTCTAGTTTCATTAGGTGCCACTTGACAATTTTTGTTTTTGTCGTAATTGTTTTTGGGGATTTAGTCAAAAATTCTTTGCAGAAGTCGAAGTTGTGAAGCGTATTGCAATCAAAACCGCTCAACTACATGGAGACTGAACAACCTGCTCCTGAATGACTACTGGGTACAT
>NW_012103254.1:3399630-3438420 GCF_000951045.1 Mandrillus leucophaeus | reverse complement strand
TGAGTGCTGACGAGTTGATGGGTGCAACACACCAACATGGCACAGGTATGCATATGTAACAAACCTGCACGTTGTGCACATGTACCCTAGAACTTAAAGTATAATAATAAAATAAAATAAAATAAAAAGAGAAGGGTATTTCCTAGATTTTCTTCCAGCCTTTTAATAGTTTGAGTTCTTACATTAAATTTTTAATCCATCTTGAGTTAAGTTTTGTATACACTGAAAGGTAAGGATTTAGTTTCATTTTTCTATGTATGACTAGCCAGTTATCCCAGTACCATTTTTTGAATAGAAAGTCCTTTTTCCATTGCTGGTTTTATCAGCCTTGTGAAAAATCAGATGATTATATGTGTTTAACTTTATTTATGAGTTTTCTACCATGTTCCATAGGTCTCTGTTTTTCTACCAGTATCATGCTGTTTTGGTTAGTGTATCTTTATTGTATAGTTTGAAATTGAGTAATGTGATCCCTCTGGCTTAATTCTTTTTGCTTAGGATTGCTTTGTCTGTCTATTCAGATTCTTTTTTGTTCTTGTTCCATATAAATTTTATTACAAATTTTAGAATAGTATTCTTTTTTTCTAATTCTGTAAAGAATGATATTAGTAGTTTAATAGCAATAACATTGAATCTTCAAATTGTTTTGGTTACTATGGCAATATTAACAACATTGATTCTTCCAATTCCAATTCATGAGAGTGGAAGGTTTTGTTTGTTTGTTTGTTTGTTTTTCATTTATTTTTGTTGTCTCTGACATATGTTAGCACTGTTTATGTTCTCCTTGTAGAGATCTTTCACCTCCTTGGTTAGCTGCATTCACAGGTATGCTTTGTGTGTGTGTGTGTGTGGCTATTATAAAGGGGATTATGTTCTTTATTTGACTCTGTCTGGGAATTATTGGTGTGTAGAAATGCTATTGATTATTGGTACATTGATATTTTTATCCAGAAACCTTGCTAAAATTATTTTTCAGTTCTAGTAGCCTTTTGGTGGAGTCTTCAGGACTTTCTAAACATAGAATCACATCATCAGCAAAGAAAGATAGTTTGACTACTTACTTTTGTATTTGAATGCCTTTTCTTTCTCTTGCATGATTGCTTCTGTTAGCACTTCTGATACTATGTGGAATAGGAATGGTGAGAGTGAGCATCCTTGTCTTGTTGCATTTCTCAGGAAGAATGTTTCCCAATTTTGTCTGTTCGGTATGATATTGGCTGTAGGTTTGTCATAGATGGTTCTTATTATTTTGAGATATGTCCCTTCAATGCCTAGTCTGAGAATTTATATCATGAAGGGATGTTGGATTTTATTGACAGCTTTTCCTTTATCTATTGAGATGATCATATGATTTTTGCTTTCAATTCAGTTCATGTGGTGAATCACATTTATTGATTTGTGTGTGTTGAACCAAACTTGCATCCAAGGAATACAGCATACCTGATTGTGATGAATTAATTTCTGATGTGTTGCTGAATTCAGTTTGGTAGAAGTTTGTTGAGGATTTTTGCATCTATGTTCACAAGGGATATTTGCCTCAAGTTATCTTTGTTCATCATTTTTTTGCCAGATTTTGGTTTTAGGCTGATGTCGGCATTATAAAATAAGTTAAGGAGGAGTCTCTCCTTTGTGATTTTTTTGAACTAGTTTTATTAGAATTGGTATTAGTTTTTCTTTTTTTTCGAGACAGAGTCTCACTCTGTTGCCCAGGCTGGAGTGCAGTGGTGCGATCATGGTTCACTACATCCTCCTCCTCCCAGGTTCAAGAGATTCTCCTGCCTCAGCCTCCTAAGTATCTGGGACTACAAACGTGTGCCACCATGCTCGGCTAATTTTTTGTATTTTTAATAGAGATGGGGTTTCACCGTGTTACCCAGGCTGGTGTTGATTTCTCTTATAAGTCTGATAGAATTTGGCTGTAAATCCCTCTGGTCCAGAATTTTTTTTTTTTGATTGGTAGGTTTTTTATTAGTAATTCAGTATTAGAGTATGCTATTTGTCTAGTCAGTTTCAATCTGTTCCTGATTCAGTTTTGGAAGGTTGTGGGTTTCTAGGAATATGTTCATTTCTTTCAGATTTTCTGAGTTGTGAGCATAAAGTTGTTTATATTATTTTCTGATGATCTTTTATATTTCTATGGTATTTATGATGTTATTAGTTATAATTTATAATGTTATCTTTGTCTTTTCTAATTGTAGTTATTTGGATCTTCCCTCTTTTTCTTTCTTTATCTATCTTATCTATCAGTCTATCTATCTATCTATCTATCTATCTATCTATCTATCTATCTATCTATCATCTATCTATCTATATATCTTCATGTTTAATGTTTCACATAATCAACTCTTGGTTTCCTCATATTTTTTAGGGATTTTTGCATAAGTTTTTCCCAAATTTTAGTTATATTTTTACTGCCAGCTTCAAAGTTGGTTGGTTGGTTTGCTTCTTGCTAGTTCCTCTAGATGTAATGTTAAGATTATGAATCTGAGATTTTTCCAACTTCTTCATGAGGGCATTTAGGGTTATAAATTTTCCTCTGAACACTGCATATGCTGCATCCCAGAGACTGTATTAAGTTGTAGTTTATATT
Source organism: Mandrillus leucophaeus (assembly GCF_000951045.1). NCBI lineage: Eukaryota > Metazoa > Chordata > Mammalia > Primates > Cercopithecidae > Mandrillus > Mandrillus leucophaeus. Next base: position 3,435,830 of record NW_012103254.1, on the reverse strand, counting down.
TTACTAATTTCAAAGACTTATTTTTTATTTCCACCTTTATTTTGATATTTATCCAGAAGTTATTCAGCAACTAGTTGTTTACTTTTATGTATTTGTGTGGTTTTGAGAGCTCTTCTTGATATTCACTTCTATTTTTATTATAATGTGGTCCCAAATTGTTCTTGGTATAATTTCAATTTTTTAAAATTTATTGAGATTTGCTTTATAATGAATATGAGGTCAGTCTTATAATAGGTTCCATGTGCACATGAGAAGAAAATATTTTCTGTGATTGTTGGGTGAAGTTTTCTGTAGAGGTTCAATTGTTCATGGGGTCAAGTATTGAATTTCAGTTCAGAGTTGCTTCATTAGTTTTCTGCATTGATGGTCTGTCTAATGCTGTTAATGAGGTGTTGAAGTTTCCCAGTATTATTGGGTCATTGTCTAAGTGTTTTCCTAGGCCAAAGAAGAGTTGTTTTACAAATCTGGGTACTCCAATGTTGTGTGTGTATATATTTAAGATAGTTAAGTCTTCTTGTTTAATCATACCCTTTATCATTATATAATGCCTTTCATTGCTGTTTTTTAAATTTTTGTTTGTTTGTTTTAAATCTGTTTTATTATTCTGGTATAAGAATAGTGACTCTTGCTCTCTTTTTAGGTTTTTGTTTGCATGATAGATCTTTCTCCATTTCTTTACTTTAAATCTGTGTGTGTTCTTCCATGTGACATGAGTAAATTGAAGACAAGAGATGGATGGATCCTGTCTTTTAATCCAGCTCACCCACTCTATGTCTTCTAATTGGGGCATTTAGCTCATTTACATTCAAGGTTAATATCAATATGTGTGATTTTGACTCTGTCATCGTGATGTTAGCTGGTTGGTATAATACTGGATTATGTACTTGCTTTATAGTGCCTGTGGGCTATGTGCTTACATGTTTTTGTGGTAGCAGGTCTTATACTTTTAGTTCTAGGTTTAACACTCCCTGGGGACCTCTTGTAAGGCTGGTCTACTTAGAACAATTTTCCTTAGTATTTACTTGTCTGAGAAGGATTTTATTTCCCCTTCATTTATGAAACTTAGTTTGGCAGGATATGACATTCTTTGTTAGAATTTATTTTCTTCAAAGACGCAGAAAATAGACCCCCAATGTTGTTTGGCTTTTACAGTTTCTACTGGGGGATCTCCTGCTAGCTTGATGGAGTTTCTCTGTACATCACTTGTTTTTTTCTCTTGTTGTCTCTAGGGTTTTTTTCTTCTGTGTTGACCTTGAAGAAGCTGATGACTATGTGCCTTGAGAATGGTTGTTTTCTATAATATTTAGCCAGGGCTCTCTGTATTTCTTGTATTCACATGTCAACCTCTCAAGTGAGATAAGGGAAATTTTCTTGGACTATATTCTCAAATATATTTTCCAAGTTGCTTATTTTCCCTTCTATTACAGAAATGCCAATAAATTGTAGATTTGTTCTCTTTACATGGTCTCATATTTCTTAGATGCTTTGTTCATTTAAAAAATTATATTTTCTTTAATATTGTCTAAGTTGTTTTGAATAACAAGTCACTGAACTCTGAGATTCTTTCCCCAGCTTGTTCTATTCTGCTGTTAACACTTCTGATTGTATTATTCTTGTAGCGATTATTTTCAGGTCTAGAAATTCAGTTTGGTTCTTAAAACAGCTATTTTGTCTTTCGGCTCTTGGAACATTTTACTGGATTCCCTGGATTGTGTTTCAACTTTCTCATGAATCTCAATAAGCTTCCTTGCCAGCTAGATTTGAATTTCTGTTATATCAGTCATTTCTGACTGGTTAAACACCTTTGCTGGGGAGCTAGTGGAATCATTTGTAGGTAAGGAGACACTCTGGCTTTTTGATCTATCAGAGTTCTCATGCTGACTTTTTCATATCTGGAAGGGTTAGTGTTCCTGTAACTTTGGTTAAGTTGAATATAGTCAGTTGGTTTCATTTCTGCGTGCTTTCAGAGGGTCAGTGCTCTGCATAGACTGTTGATGTGTGGGTAAATTCTTGTGCATGGTTTCATAGATGTATGTATTGGCAGGATAACTTCTGGTGTTGTAGTTTGGGCTGCAATGAAGTAGATGGTCTTTAAGGATAATGGCCGGTAGCTAGGCTGAGACCCAGCTATGCAGCTCTGTTGTACTTCCTTGCTTTCACTGGGTTGCTTTGCGGTGGGCATGGAAGGGACAGCTCCCTCACCAGGTCCACTCTTGGGCTTTGGGGGAGCCCCTTCTGATTGCTGTTGCCATACCCACATTTCTTCCCTTAGGTATTCTGTGCTGTGGATCCCTCTCAGATAGAGGCTGTGACAGGGAGTTCGGCCACCCTCTTTCCTGACTGGTCCTGAAGAGGAAGGCACACCCTACTCCTTCCCCAGCCCAGGAAGCTCCACATCGAGCCCCTGTCAGTGCTCTGTAGGTGAGGACTCCTCCCCACCTTGTGTGCTGGCCACAGATCTCAGCTCTGTACTCCCAAACTGTGCACCACAGCTTTGGGGTCACTGAGACATCCCGTGGTCTGGGTCAGATTCTAGCTATGCTGGGAGATCCATTGTGCCCCCAGGCAACTGGGAATTTACTTCAGGTGGAGCAATGCACTCAGGTTGAGCTGGGGAGTCTGCGCTGTGCACCTACTTTTGCATGGCAGCTAGGCATGCCCCAGTCATGTGGAGAAGACAGCCCCACTCTATCCTGGGTTAGAGGTCAACTGCAGCCAGAACCACCCAGAGGGATATGGGGAGCCGTGCGGAATGGGCTTCTATGACCATTCTCCACCAGAGGTGCCTAGTGCCCAAATGCTCCTGGGGTTCCACACTGTTCAAGGACCTGCCTCTTCCTGTTCCTTTGACAGATCTCCCTGCCAGCTCACATGTCCACTGAGGATGTGGGAGTCCCTTGTAGCTAGTATCCCAGAGGTCCATGGCAAGAGTGAGCTCTCCTTCAGTTCCCTCACTCACCCTTTTCCCAGGGTCTTTTCATTGCAGGAAATAAGCCCTAGTGTTTGGGTACCTGACATGAGGTTCCCAGGTTCCTCTCTCTTCAGCTTTGGCTTCAGCATTACCTCTCCATCTACTCTTGCCTTTTTCTCTCTGATCTCTATATATGCGATTTTATATGTAAGAATTAAAAATCAGGATACAACACATTTTTAATAGGTCTTATTATTATTCCTATATTAAAAAATGACTAAACTGAAGTAGAGAGGTTAACTTTTCCAAGCTCTTTCATTTAGTTGGGATAGAGTAGATCTCATTGCTGAACTTGAACTCTAAAGCAACAAACTAATAATACCATACACGATAAACATTGTAGTCTTTTATAGATATATCTAATACTTTAAACAAAAAATATATTTTAATATGTATTACTTTGACAACAGGTTGACATTAAAAACAGAAACAAGTGAAGAATAATAAGAAATCAAGATCACAGGCTGGTAGCAGAGCTGCTTGCTAATGGAATATATTTGTTTTTCAAAGACACTGAAATCGTTTTGTCGTTGTATGTCGTTGCTAACATGTTTTCAAAGACAAGACAAGGGGCAATTTCTATTCTCTTCTTCCAAATAATTTAAAATAATTCTTTGTATTAGTAGATTTAATTATTTTCATTATAAAGGTAAAATAATGTATAAAACATACATGGATTATGAGTTATTGTTGTCATGTCTGTGTATTTTCTCATTTCAGTTTTTAAAAATTAGATGTAATTTGAACATTAGTTAAAAAATAACAAAGTTGCTTTCAGAATCATTTATCATATTAAAATGCTGTGATTCCAGAATTGTTCTGTTCCAGATCCTACATTACTTTCAGTTTTATTGTTAAATAATAAACAAACATAAGCCATGATATTGTATCACCACACATCTCAACCCCTTTACCTCAAAACTATTTCTCACTGGCATTAGGATTTTGTGTGAGGAATAACAAAAAGCAATTCTATGATTATCTCCTAATCCATATTTCTTTTATAGCATAATTGTGGTGGATAATATCAGATTCACTGGTGTACTGAAAGCGCACTACTTAAAATTATTTTAAAGCTTAAAAAAGTCAATAGATCTTGATTAAGATATTCTGCTAAGAAATTATTCTGCCCTGCTTTCACCTTTTGAAGTAGACCCAGGACAAACTTATGGTATATTAAAATATATTTCTAAATTTACTCTGTTTGTGCTTAATAGCTTTCTATAAGAAGAAAAATAGTGGTACTTGGCTTTTGTCCTCAATGTACTTATGAATGCCTTATCTGCAGAAAGCCGCAAACCAAGATGGGCACATTCCTTTTGTCCCAGATCATTAAACTGAGTGAACCATGCGTATCGTTGAAACACTTCTAAGGAAAATGGAAGAGAGGGAATTAAACCTTGATGCCCTCAGGTTATATTACTTAGCCAGTCTCATTTAACCTCTTACAACAAGAGTTATTCATATTAAGAAGAAATTTGTTCAGGAAATCATATTGATTTCAGGCACTTGAAAATGTAATTATTGTGTTATTTTCTAAATATAGTAAAATTTCCTTTATCACAGTTTGGATCTTTGGCTATGCTTATTAGACTTAAAATATTTGTAATATTGATTCATAAAAATGACTTGATTAATTTTAATTGAGAAATGTCAATTTTATTTGAGGATGCTATCTGTATTAAAACAAATGGATACCACAAAACATGGCCTCTTAATTTTTAGACAGTATTTTTAAAGCAAGTAATACAGTAATAGTTCTATTCCACAAGCTTTAAAAATTCACAATTAAAAAAAATCTACTCAGTGAAGAAACACAAATGCATGAATAAATAGACCACCACACACAAACAGAAACAGGCTATTGCCAGTTTAGATGTAAAAGATATTACTGTCCTTCCTCATATTTTTGCCCCTAGATTTACTTCTACTAGAGTAAGTTTGCTTGAAAAATAAAATAAAGTTAGTAAATATTTTACAGGTGGATAAGTGTTCTAGTGGCTAAGTTATTTGTGTTTATCACCCAGATCTATAAGTTTTCCCAAACAGATGGCAGAACCCATATGAGCTTGCTCTTCTGTAAAGTTTAATAAAGAGAATTGAGTACAAATAGGCTGTTTTTTCCCTTAGTGCCTTATAGGCTGTATTATGTATGCTTTTGAAGGGTTTTTCCTCCTCAGAGAAGGAACTCAACAGTATTCTATTTTTATTTTCTGTTGGCGAGGAAAAAAAAAAAAGAAAGTTGTTATGGAAGTATTATGTTGAACACGTTTAAATGATAAGTTTGAATTACCTCATCTCTGCTCTTGAATCAATTAGTTTGTGTCTTTCTCTAAGAGAGAACCTCAAAGGGGAACATAAATGCTACCTAAAATAATATGTCATTGATTTTTTTCATGACTGGCTTAATCTCTTTCACAACTTAGTATCCTTAAAAGAAAAAAAGTTCATATTTGCCAATATTTCACTTGCAGCAAACTCTGAGCAAAGCTTGTTGGTGTTTCTCTGATCGTGAAAAAAAGAACATCTATGAATTATTAAGATGAAACAATTAAGTTTAATGCTGGAAGAACATCTATCATTAGCAGGAAAATGATTGTTTTAAACTTAAAAAATTTTTTCTTAACTAGAAATAATTAATAGTAAATTGTTGACTTTAAATTCTACCACTACCAGAAAAAAAAAAAAAAAAAAAAAGTAAAAATCACAAGGAATGATTAGGTGACTTAAAAGGAAAAAGCAAACAAACAAACAAACAAAAAAACTTCTAATATTTTGGACACTGAAATGTAATGTGAATATATTTTTGTTTTATTAAATAGAAGCAGTCATATTGGCACAAGCAAAAAAAAAAAAAAAACAGTTTTGTGTTTCTTAGAGTAACAGAAACCTTGTAGTTTATAGATACAGATATAGATAACTAAAAGGTTATCATATCTCAATTGTCCTGTTGATAATCAGAAAAGGAATGAGAAACTGGTTTACACATTTTACATGGTATTATAAACCTTGAAATTTCTATTAAAATATAGCCTAACATAACCTAGTACATGCAGATCATTAAGTTATTCTTAAGGATTAAAAAACATAGAACCTTGAAATTGTGTTATTTCTTCCTCTCCCAAACAGCTTATTCTTCACCCCTATTTTTTTAGTCCTGTTTCACATGAAAAATGTCTTAACATCTATTTCAATACAGTCAACTGCTCTTTCGTTTTTGACAGAGATCTAAAAGAGTTTAAATACCCTCATGGCATCCTGCCGGGAATCAGCTGCAGGTAGACTGGTAGACAGAATCAAACAGTAAACAAAGTTTCGGCCCACCGAGAGCGCTGCTCCAAGCTAGATAATGAAGATACCAGGTTTATATGCTAGTTTTTCTTTAGGGAAAGAATGTTGGACAGTTTCCTGTGGATTGATTCTCTAAATCTTGATCTTTCATGTTCAATCTTTCCACAGTCTTTGTTACTGTTTCTACTGTTCTTTCAAGTAAGAGTTTGATTCCCAGAAGTGCTGATATTGGTTTCTTCCTGGACGAGAAAGTTATGAAAATCTTAAAGCCAATGAAATGGGATTTTTACATCCTCCAAAGCCAATGAAATGGGGTTTTTACATCCTCCATTCATGGGAATAGTTTATTATTGACTTTGAATATTCTTTTACTGGGTTCCATTGCAGTCATCTTGTAGTAGTAAACAATGAAAAAAATAGCTTAACAATTTAATTTTTTTACAGTAAAAAGGAATTTTTATATGGGCTCTCAACTGTATGCCGAGGGAAAAGCTAGTACAAGGAATTCAGGAAAGCCCAGTTTTAGTTCTCTTAGAGTGACTCCTTTTCCACCGTCTGTGTTCTATACAAGCCAGTGATGAACCTGGGACTTATTACGGAAAAAGAGATTAGTCTGGGCCTTACAAGCTGGCTTCCATTACTTCAGTTAGTATAATTTGTGTTCTTTTCATTCTTTCCAGATTTCTAGAAAGGTCCTTCTTTACAACTGAGAGCCATTTTTGTTAATGAAAATGTAAACACTGCTTGCCAGTTTCCAACGGTGCTTACATTCACATGGCTCTGTGTCTGGTTAATGGATACAACTGTGGTCTTAGCTATCTTCTAGCCTCTTCTTCAATACAGTTGTATTGACCCTGAAACAGTCTAGTGATTTTTAATACATTTTTTTATGAGGGTAGGGAAAGCTACTTGAAAAGGTACTTATACTTCTGTTACATGAAAGAACTTGTAGAGTAAGAAGACAGGAAGATAATCAGGTTTAATGTTATCCTTGTATGGCTAATGTTTAATTAAATAATACCCTTCCGAGCCCATGTAGCCATCACAAAAACTCAGTAGTCTACAATAGAATCATATATCTAACCTCTTATCATTTTTAACTCTAAGATACACATAAAGTCATGCTTCATATGTTGCCTTCAATTATATAAAAGTGAAGCCCTGTCTCTAGTTAAGAAATAAAAATAAAGACGTCTTTTAAAAATATAAATAAAAAGTAAATGTGTAAAAGCATATTTTTTTCCAGTTGTTTCAGTGAATGGGCATTGTAGCTTAAGAAAAGTATTTCAAAGCTAATCTTCAGGCAAATCGTGTCAATAAGCATTACCCATCTCAACTCCCCAGTACCAGCCTTTGTAACATAATCAAAGAATTTGCCAGGAAGGAGAATCAAGGAGTTTGTAGGCCCGATGAGAACTGCCTTGGCTTTTCTCTACCTACTCTGCCCCTCACTCCCACCCCAAGCCAAATATCCCCAAGAGAAAAGGAAGAGTGCTTCATTAAGTAGTGACAGCTCCCACCCTTGGCATACAGAGGGAAAGGCAGTTATGAGCTTCCTGTAGATCAAGTGGTTCTGTGAAAGGTGGCAAAGTTCAAATTAATTAGATGGGACTCTTCCCAAGAAAGCAGCCAGCTAGTCAATACAGTATCAGGGATCGGTGGAAGAATGTTGTCACAAAATTTTCTGTCTGGTAGCGTAGAATCGACTTCAGTGTATTGGTCCATTTTCACACTGCTATAAAGAACACCTGAGACTGGGTAATTTATAAAGAAAAGAGGTTTAATTTACTCACATTTCCCCATGGCTGGGGAGGCCTCAGGAAACTTACAATCATGGCAGAGGGGGAAGGGGAAGCAAAGCACGTTTTACATGGTGGCAGGAGAGAGAGAGAGAGCAGGGAAAGGTGCCATTTTTAAACCATCAGGTCTTATGAGGATTTCTTTACTATCATGAGATCAGCATGGAGAAACCACTCCCATGATCCAATCACTTTCCACTAGGTCCCTCTCTCGAAACATGCGGATTACAATTCAAGATTAGATTTGGATGTAGACACAGAACCAAACCATATTAGTCAGGGAACTCCAAAGCACAGGGAAACATTGAGGGCTGTAAAAACTCACAGATTAAGGTAATACAGAATTTGGATGCCTGGTATGCAAAGCAGGATCAGTTAAAAGTGAATTGTAAATAGCATAAACTGTATCAGTTATTCTCTGTATTATTTTCCTATTGCTAGGCAACAAGTTACTAAGGAGTGGCTTAAAGCAATGCATATTTATGACCTTAAAGTTTGAGTAAGTCAGAAATCCCTTGGATTTCATATGACTAAAATTAAGGTTTCAACAAGCTACTTTTCTATCTGAGACTCTAAGCAAGAATCTACTTCCTTGCTCATTCAGGCATTGACAACATTTAGTTCCATGTAGTTCTAGGACGGAGGTCTCTATTGTGTTGCCAACTGGAGGCAACCCACACCTCCTAGTATCCTCTCTCAGTCTTTTCTCATACTCTGTACATCTCAGAGTCATCAATAGGGCATAGAATCCTTCTTACGTTGTCATCTTTCTTACCTGCCTTCATCAAATCATCTCTCTTTGATTATAGCTGAGAAAGATTCTCTGCTTTCAAAAGCTCACAAGGTTAGATTGGGTCCACTTAAATAATGTAGGGTGACCTTCGCATTCAAACTCTGTAACCTTAATCATATCTCTAAGATTCCTGTTACCATGTAAGACTCACTGCCACAGGCTTCAAGAATTTGTAAATATACAACAATGGAGGTCATTATTCCACTTACCACACATTTCTTTTGTTATACCTCTTCCCCCAGACCTAGAAAAAACACAAGATGAAAAGAGTTACAGTAAATGAATAACTACTTCAGGCACTGCCAATCCCAAAATCTCAGTGCCCTAAACTGAAAAGGCAAAGAAGGTGTAAATTTTGAATGTGAGTTTGAAGTTTATCTTTGGACTGAAAAAAAGTTGTATATTACTTCAGATTGACCAGAGAGCTGTGGGATCTACCCAAGATTATATCAAGAGGTAGAAAAGGGAAAGCTAGAGAAAAAGGTAATATTCATTGGTGTATCCACAATAGATTTAATCCCTTCAATGAACCAGTTACACATACTCAATATTTTCATAGTTTAATGTTGCTATATTATTAGCAACATAGTTATTTGGGACTAGCAGAGATTGTATACTCTTTATAACAGATTTACTCTTCCCTATGACAGGGTTGCAATGATGGGAGGAAAAATAATCTTTGCTCTTATTCATCTGTAGCTCTTCAAGGACATCATTTAATTAAAAAATTACTCTATAAAGTAGATAAAAATAATAAACATTATTTATTTAAATCTATGTGTCAGAAATTATACAAAGTACTTTAGAAATATTATCAGTTTTAAATCTCACAAAATAATTTATTTTATTTTGTACATTTTTGTTATAAATATGAGAAAGCCAAGGTCACACAAAGTCTGTTAGGTCACACAGCCAGTACGTGGGAGAAGAAAACTTGAAACCGTATTTATTTTACTTCAAATGGGGGGCTTAACAAGTAGAAATGTATTTTTTTTTTCCATGTTTTCCATAACGATATGTTTCTGGATATACAAGTGACAAGCAAATTCTATATCCAATTAAAAGTTTTATGGCAGGGCATTCTGAAAGTTGAACTCGTAACTTTAGAAAAGCATGAAAGTAATTAGGGCTTGGCTCTCTGCATTTCTTTTAAATTATGGGACTAGATATCATATGCAGAAAAATGAAGTGAATCCATTTGTCATAGAATGAAAAATGCAATGATAAAAGTTTGAGAAATATCTTACAAGCTGAGTGGCAAAGAATCACTTTGTTTTTATTTTGTGAAGAACTTTTGGAACAGGATAATAATACAACCTGCATATAACTGGAAGAAGCTATAAACAATATTCAACATAAGACAGGCATTTATACCTCCTGTCACTTAAAATACCACTAATTATATATAACAGTTGTAAAAATACTATGTTTCCAAATGGTAGGCATACTTGAAAATAAAGATACTTAAAAATTAAACTTTATAGCCATATTTAGAATCACAAATTAAAGCATGCCTTGATGTAAACTTTGCAGATGAAAAGGAATGAGTTTTTGGGCAGATGGGCTGGAGCATAGGCTAGATGAATATAGGAAAGGACAACTCCAGGTTCACCTAGTAGGGAATAATATGTTTAAAGTGAGTCTAAAATGTGGTTAGTGGTGTATCAGGGAAAAATATTCTAGCTGTTGTAACAAAAATTCCCAAATTTCAGTGGCTTAAAAATCTCTCTTAAAGGATTCTGACTTATACATGTTCCAAAGCTGATGTATCTTGACACTGTAACTCTCTTTCAAGTGGTGACTCAGAAATCCTTTCTCCTATTTGTAGCAATGCGGGGAACCATTGGATACTCTTTGAAGAGCAGAAAGATAAAGGAAAATGCTGGCGAAAGTTGTGATGATCCAGGAAACCAAGTGTTATATAATTTCTTCTATATTTTATATTATAAAACTGGCCACAAGGTATCATATAAGATAGGACAGGGTAGGGAATGCAGTTGTCTTACGTGCCCAGGAAAATATTGTAATGGTTTGATGAATACATGGCATCACTTTGGCCATAAACTCTGAGAAAATTTTGTATTATTTAACCACAGTTAAAGATACCTTTAACGCTACATTCAGTATCAGTTTGAATTTCCAAATACCACAAGACGAGTGAAGTTAGACCAGAAGTTCTCAAAACATGGTCTGAAGACTCTTCTTTCTTCATTTAGAAAGTCTTCAGTGTCAAAACTATGTTCATAACAATGCTGAAACCTTCTGTTTTGCCTTCTTTCTATCATTCTGTTATATGTATGTGGTAAAGTTTTTTAAAGACTACATTACGTATGCTTGTATATTTTTGTTTTTTTGAACAAAAAAGTGTTGGTTTTAAATGTGGTAAATGATAATTGGTCTAATCTGCATAATCAAAGCTCTTTGGTATTTTACATAATTCTTCAGAGGATAAGGAAATTCAAAGCCAATATGTTTAAGGACTTAATTGGTGGTGATTACAAAACAGATAAAGCTATTTAAGTTAGAAACGGAAACTAAAAGAAAAAAATAAATACTACAAATAAAAATTATAGTATCTTGAAAATAAAAAATAATACTAGGTCTTTAACATTAATACTGGGACTTGCAGCAGAAAAGAGTAGTAAACCTGAAGCATATTTGAATATAAACAACAGAAAAATTAAAATTATGAAATCTCAGTGACCTAAGAGAAAATATTAAGAAAAAATATATGAATTTAATTGAAGGAGGAGGAGAGAGAGATAATAACACTTTGTAGAATAAAAAATAAATACATACAGTTATGTATCACTTAATCACAGTGATATACCCTGAGAAATACATTGTCAGATAATTTCATCCTTGTGTAAACATCATAAAGTGCATTATTACATAAATCTAGATAGCATAGCCCACTACACACCTAGGCCATATAGTATAAGCTATTGCTCCCAGGCTACAAACCTGAATAGCATGGTACTATACTAAGAAAAGCACTATACACAACTGTAATACAGAGGTAGGTGTTGGTGCATCTAAACATATCAAAACAGAAAAGGCAAGGTAAAAATATTATATATGAGATTTTATAAATGGTAAACTTGTATAGGACACTTTCCATAAATGAACCTTGAAGGGCTGGAAGTTGTGCTATGTGAGTCTGTGTGTCAACAGTGAGTGAGTGAATGTGCAGGTCTAGGCCCTTACTGTATACTAATATAGAATTTAAAAACACTGTACATTTAGTCTACACTAAGTTTATTTAAAAGTATTATCTTTTTGTTGATAATAAATTAACTTTAGTCTGCTGCAACGTTTTTACTTCAAAAACTTTTAATTTTTAAACACTTTTTGACTCTTGTAATAACACTTAGCTCAAAACACAAATACATTGTACAGCTAGATAAAAATGTTTCCTTTCTTTATATTCTTATTCTATAAGCCATTTCCATTTTTTATTTCTACTTTTTAAACTTTTTTGTGTGAAAAACTAAGACACAATCATATATATTATCTTAGGCATACACAGGTTCAGAATCGTCAGTAGCACTGTCTTCTACCTCCACATCTTGTCACACTGAGGTTGCTTTAGAGATAACTTTTTAATATGTAGAAAGAGTACACTCTAAAATAGTATTTAAAGGTATAATATAGTAAATATGTAATAAATAATGTCATTATTCATTACCATTATTAAGTGTTATGTACTATAGATTATTGTGTGTGCTATGGTTTTATATGACTGACAGCACAGTAGTAGGTTTGTTTAAACCAGAATCAACAAAATCGCATGAGTAATGCATTGTATTATGACATCACTAGGCAGTAGGAATTTTCAGCTCTATTACAATCTTAGAGGTCCACTGTATTATGCAGTCCATCATGGAACAAAATGTTGTTATGCAGCACACGACATACTCTCTCTATATATATGTTTATAAAACACATGCACATATATATGCATATTTATATATCTATATATAGTATGGATTATCTATATAGACATATGTATACATATATATAAAATATATATATCAGTTGAAATTTTCCTAAATTTTATAAATTGATCAACTTATATGTCCAAGTAAGTAATTGATTTCAAATAGCATACATTTGACTTGACCCATTTCTAGACACAATCTAGTAAGCCTGGTGGAAACACAGATAAAGAGAAAATACATAAAGCATCTATAGAAAAGTGACATTAAGATAGGGGAAAACTATGTGAACAATGGTTGATATCATATCAGCAGCAATTGAGGCCAGAAGTTAATGGATTGGAAGATGTTAAGTTGTTTAAAAAAAAAAAAAAAAAAGCAAAGTTGAGACACCATGTGCAGCAAACATGTTATGAAGATAGAAAATAAAATAAAGACATACAACATCTGAAAAGAATTGTTGCCCTTCGACTTTTACTTCCAGAGAAGAAAGGAAATAACAGGTAGAAACTGGAACCTACATAATGGAATGGAGAAAGCTGGAAAAGGTAAATGAGTTGCTAGGCAGAAGATTATAGATCATTTATCTTTCCTTGTCTCTTAATTTGTTTGATAGGATACTGAACATTGGGGAAAAAACTAGTAACATGGCATTGTGGAGTATATCATCTATAGAAATGTAAAATATGCATCAACAGTAGCACAGAGGACCAGAACATACATCAAATTTTACTGTTGTAATTTTAAAAATGTATAAGTATGTATACAATTTTAACTCTGAGAAAACTCTAGTAAATTGAGGGTTATATTGTCATATTCAGAGCAAGTACAAACTGGTGATTTCAAAGACATGACTAACCAGTATTTGAGCAACCAAAAAGAAAGCAGACAAGTAGTTAAAGAGGGAAATAAAAGATGGGGCTAGGAGAACAAATAGCATAGAGCAGTATGGTCACTTTTAATTTGATCATATTAATAATTATATATACATAGACTATAATGGACAAAAAGACAGGAATTGTCAGGCAGGATTAAAAGCACAACAAACCTTCTATTCGAAGAGGTATACATTTATCAGCACAACATGAGAACTTTGAGAGTAAAAAATTGAAACAAAATCTATCAGAAATATGTTAATGACAAAGAAAAATAGGCTTCAAAAAAGTGGCCATTACTAGAGAAGAAGAGAAACATTTAATAATGATAAAACAGGTTTATCTGGAAAATATAGCCAATCCAAATGTACATTTCCTTAGTAGCAGAGCACCCAAACACATAAGGCAAGCCCAGCAAAACTGAATATAGATATGGACCCTTCACATTCACAGTTACAAATTTCATCAACATCATCTCAGTAACTGGCAGTAATTGTAGACAAAAAACTAAAATATAGACTCAAACTATCAAACTATTTGAACTAATTGACATTTTTAAACTCTACAGCTAAAACTACAAAGGAAACAGTTTCTACTATTACAAGTGAAACGTTCTCTCAAATAAATCATATGACATGCTTTAGAAAAGACTCATTAAATTTCAAAAAATATATTCTCTATCCACAACAGAATTAGAGATAATAAATATTAAGGAATCTAAAAATAATCACAAATGTTAGAAAAAAAATAGTAGGTGGGTCAAAAAGGGAATCACAGGAAAAATTAGGAAATATGTCAAACTAAATGATGATGTAAAAAAATTAACTGTATATGACTAAAGCAGTGTACAGAGAAAAGCTATAGCTGTAACTGCTCTTATAAAAACATTTTTAAAGTTTATATCAACATGGAAGTTTTCATCTTTAGAAAGCAGAGAAAAACAAAACAAATTAGGCCCAAAGTATATGGAAAAAATAATAATTAAAATAAAGAAGTTATAAATGAAATTGAGAAAGACAAGTTATAAAGAAAACATTTTAAGTCAAAATTTGTTTTCTGAAAGATTAATGCAATTTATAAGCACATAGACTGAAAAAAAATTAGTGATAAAAATGTATGAGCAATATCAGACATGAAAGAAGACATACTACTGCATGTATCATAAACATTTAAAGGAAAATAGGTGAATAGTAAAAGGCCAAAATCTGACATGCAAAACCCTGAAAAATGTGAGTTGTTCAAATCTATCTTAAAACAAAATAATTCTATAATAAATATTCTTGCAATGAAAAATAAATTTAAAAACAAAACAAAACAAAGGCCCATATGTCCACACTGAAGATTCCAGTAAACATTTTAAAAAGACAAAAATATCAATCTTATTGAAGCTTTTTTTAAAAAATAGAAGAGAACTCCCAGAATAACTATAATGTCAGAATCTGAGAGAAAAATTACAAGAAAATTTTTTTTTACATTATAAAACTGGGTACAAAAGTTCTTAGCAAAATATTAGCAAATTGAACCTAGCAATATAGTAAAAGAATAATGCAACATGATCCAATGGAGTTTATCCCAGGAAAACAAGTTGCTTTAAGATATGAAATCAAATTAGTAACATTCATCATCTAAATCAAATAAAGGTGGAAATCATGTTATCTCAATGGATGAAGAAAAATCATTTGAGAAAATTCAATAGCTATGTATAATCTATACTATGCAATCAAAAGTTGTTTATCTGTTAGCAGGTATGTATTAAAGTATCTACCATTAATAAATAAATCAAAGAAACAAAATAGAAACTTTCGAAGCAGTTCTACATGAGTAGTCCATTGATTTTCAACAAAAGCATAAGGAGGTTGAATTGAAAAGGATGATCTTTTCAGCAAGTGATGCTGGAAGAAATGGGTAAATATATAGAAAAATGAACCTTGAGTCTTACTTTACACTACTCCCCAAAATTAAAGCAAAATGAATTATAGACTTAAATGTAATAACTTAAACATTTTAGCTAACCTTAAAAGAATAAACAATGATATATTGCATTTAATTAAATTAAAATCTTCTACTCCTGAGAAGACACCAATAAGGACACAACAAAGAAAAATGCAGATTAGGAGAAAATATTTTCAATAACCATAATATGGGAATTATTTTAGAATATATAAATAATAAAAATCAATAACGTAAAGGCAAAACTTTGGAAAAAGAATAAAATAAACAGATATTTGTATTATCATTGTGTATAGGAAAAGAAACATAACATCCTGAAATGAAAATTAAAAGTGGAATAACATATGACTTTATACTCACTAGTCTGGGTGTAACAATATCCAACATTGTGAAGGATATATACACAAATTCAGTTATGCATTG
This sequence comes from Mandrillus leucophaeus, assembly GCF_000951045.1. Classification (NCBI taxonomy): domain Eukaryota; kingdom Metazoa; phylum Chordata; class Mammalia; order Primates; family Cercopithecidae; genus Mandrillus; species Mandrillus leucophaeus. The sequence goes on along the minus strand of NW_012103254.1, from coordinate 3,419,790 downwards.
GAATACCACTCAGCAATGTGGCTGAATCTCAAAAACATTAGTTTTAGAAAAAAAAAAAAAGTTAGGAAAATTAAAAGATTACATACTTATAACTCTACCTATTTGAATTTAAAGAACGGGCAAAAGCAAGCTACGGCAAATGAAATGACAGCATTTATTTCTTATAGGTGGGGAATGATTAGAAAGCAGTTTATTTTCAGGAGAAAATGTACCAGATTCAACAAAAAGGAGGGCAGGAATGAGATAAACAATATTCTGCAAGGAGTATTGTGATTCCCCCCAACTCCAATACCCACAAGCCCCAGAACACGGAACCAGCAGTGATGCTTATATCTAGCAAGAAAGAATAACGTGATTTATTTATTGAGTTACTTATTTATTCATTTTTTGCTTTATTTGAAAAAGTGAACCACAACAAGAGAAAAGATCTCCAGATACTGATTTTATGTGGCTCAGCCAGAAGATATTGTATTAATGGATGCCTGTTGCAGCAAGCCTCAAAAATAACCAGTCCAGACTGAAGCAGGATAAATTAAGTGTTCACGGAGTTTTATCTTCTGAGGAAAGAACATTAATCAATTACTTCTGTGGTATGACCCAGTGAGGTGCAATTGTTGAGAAAATATAATGAAAAACAAAATCTTCTCTCTACCTAGAAAATCTCCCCACAAAGAAGGAAAATAAAGAAAACACGTCGATTGTTGAATAAGACTTTAGCCATGATGCACACCACAGGCAATCTCCTAAGAGACTGCAAAGACAGAGGAATCTCACCCTTTTATAAAGCCAAGAGAATATACCTCATCATGAACAAGTCCTCAAAATAATAACTAGTCCTCTAGTAAGAGCACTTGATGACACCATTTGTCATACATAGTTCATCCTAAATTCATTTGGTACTTGTAATGACCAACCGTGGCAGCTAATTTGGCTTTATGAAACAGAAAAATAAACTTCTAAGCATCCACCAAAGTTAGCCTCCCACCATCCCTCAGGAAATGGGAGAAGTACTATTTTCCTTGAAGATTTCATTTCAAAGAAATGTTTCCCACCAGTTCCTTGAGAAAGACATCCCTGGGTTGTAAAGCTGGTGAGAGTCTTATTTAAACTTTAAAAAGGTGTACAGCATTTCAAAGAGCAAAGGAAGACCTTATTATTACAAATTTTCTAATGTAAATGCTCTAAGAGAGTGGCAGATGAAATCTCCCTTATTTATAATAGAGAGAATGATGCTTCTTTCTTTTAATTTGTGTTTACCCTTACACAAGTGAAATAAAAACTTCCTCTGCCTTAAAAATACTTAATACACTCTGCTGCAATTTAAAAATTTCTTTAGAAATATCGAAATAAATAACTGAAGACATCATCATTAAAATGTCCTTTAAAGGACAGTATTGATGTCTTTAATAATGGAGAGGGAGAGATGGAGCATGTGAAAACTCTTTGCAGTTTCTGTGCAATTTTTGGTAATTTTCAAACTGCTCTGTAAAATAAAATATATTAATCTTTTTAAATGTCATAAAAACTGTCTTTTCAAAAATGGACTAATGAAAAAAGTAGGCACAAGCATTTTCAGGGATGTTTAATTCAGGTTTACTTTTCACTGAATTTTTTAGATTTCACAGTATTACCAGGTAAAACTTTGATTAAAAATTAAAATTTAATGCAAAGAAAAATCATATTTCTCGCATTCTTTACTCAATGACTTTTTAAATGCACTTTACTATGTCCAGAAGAACTGTGCTTTTGTCTCTGCCTATGTTGGCATCCTGACTTCCCTGCATTCTCCCTTTGTGTCACTAGTCTTCAGCCACGTTTATTTTATTTTATTATCTTAGTATTTTATAAGTCATAAAATTTGACAAATCATGCCTTGCCCTAGGCTTTCTCCAAATGGAATTCCCTTTTCTCAGTTCCTCATCTGCAGAGCGAATATTCATTCTCAGGTCACAGCTTTCTCTGACTCCAATAACTTAGATCACTCTGCTTCACTCTTTCAGGCGACCTTATGTTTTTCTGCTTGGCACTCATCACCCAGAAGAGTACTTAGGTTATTGTGATTACTTAATTAATATTTGTTTAATGTTAATACTTTTGAAAGGAATGATCTAATGGATTGATTGTAGCTCTGGTAAAAAATTCTAAACCTTCATGAATTGAAAACACACAAAAAATAACACTATCAATCTGAACTCACTTAATCATTAACAACTTTGATTTAACATCATTTAAAATATAACATTAAAACTTGAAAAATATAATGGTATCAAGGCACATAGAATGTAATATATTAATTAAAATACAGTATGAGTGGGAACTGAACAATGAGATCACTTGGACTCAGGAAGGGGAACATTACACACCGGGGCCTATCATGGGGAGGGGGGAGGGGGGAGGGATTGCATTGGGAGTTATACCTGATGTAAATGACGAGTTGATGGGTGCAGCACACCAACATGGCACAAGTATACATATGTAACAAACCTGCACGTTATGCACATGTACCCTACAACTTAAAGTATAATAATAATAAATAAATTTAAAAAAAAAAAATACAGTATGAAATTCAAAATAAAATAGTTCAGTAGGCAGTTAATTGTACACAACTCACTGGAGACAACAAAATTATTTAAATAGACATAGTAAGAAGCTTTTGATCAGTTTATTCAATTGCTATTTAAAATTACTTTGCCAATGAATTTTATTCAGTTAAAATTGTCAAGTTTTCCAATATTTCACAACACTCTCTTCAACATTCTGAAACAAAATAAAACTTTAAGGGGACAACATTGGTGTTTCAGTATGAAGCAAGGCTCACAGCATGATGAGAATGTAAGAATAATAACCATCCAAATCAGTGTGGACTTCATACTTAATAATGGGTTTTTTTCTTTGCAATGGCCATATATCAATAAAGAAAAAGCCTTGTCATGGAGGAGGAAAATGGACAAAACCATGAAGTTCTAGAAAAAACAAACAATTAAAAACAGCTAATATGTTTAAGTACTTAGTATTGACCAGATATTGTGATCTAGAGAAAGAAAGGAACAGAGGAAGGAGTACATTTTTTTACTCATTCTGATTTATAGGACATAACAAAACAAGCATTTTCATAAGTTTAAATATTAATTACGAAAATAATGTCAGACAGCAATTTCTTCAAAGCGTATCCCATTCTCAATTCAGAGACTGAATATATGCCCACCAATTTATTTTTTTTCTTGAGACTGAGTCTCTCTCTGCTGCCAGGCTAGAGTGCAGTGGTGTGATCTCGGCTCACTGCAACCTCTGCCTCCCTGATTTAAGCAATTCTCCTGCCTCAGTCTCCCATGTAGCTGGGATTGCAGGCACATGCCACCACTAGGGGCTAATTTTTGTATATTTGGTAGAGACAGGGTTTCTCCATATTGGCCAGGTTGATTTTGATGTCTTGACCTCGTGATCCACTGCTGCGGCCTCCCAAAGTGCTGGGATTACAGGCATGAGCCAATGCGCCCGGCCCTACCAAATGTTTTAAATTACCATTATCATCCTTGTTAATAGTATATACCTCAAGTATCTTTTTATGTGAATACAGATACATGCCATAATAGAAAACATAATTTAAGCTCCTACAATATGCTAAGGTATTTTAATTATTATCTGTAGATAGATTATAGTTAGATACGTAAATAGAAATATTTACATAATCCTTTTCTTCATTTTAGAAATCATTAAACTAAAGCATAGAAATTTTGAATTATTAAAATTATATAACTAGGAATTAAGAAAAGGTAACTTTAACACAGAACTCCCTGATTCTAAAATCAATTGTATTTTCACTCTGTCATTTTATCTTATATGTAGGCATATGCACAGTTAGTAAAATCATCAGGATCACCACTTTAAAAATGTAACTACATTAGTAATAAAGACCTCTAGGTTCTATAGTTTTCCTAATATAACATTTTCATTAGAATAAAATATTCACATCATTACACATACTATATTGTCAGTGCTTAGAGCAAATTCATAATAATAGGGATTGTTAAAATATGATTACTATTTAAATTGTAGATTAAAGTGATTTAATAATTATTTCACTGATTACTTATTTGTTTTTGACTCTTTCATGTTTAGAAAGATATGTTGACTCATTCTCTGTAACTTTTTCATTAAATTTGAAAGGTGTCTATTGATTGAAACCTCATTTTATGAAAGATATCACAGAAGTTAAGTAATTTTCCAAAAGTCACACAGATGCCACATGGCAGAGTAAGGTTAAATGGATGCCTTCCCAACTCAAAATCCAAATGCAAGGTGGTGGTCATCATCCTACATCACCCTTAAATAAATAGAATATAAATTATAAAACTAGTGGCAATGTTGATTTCATAGCTCTCAGGACCTCCTTTTTCAATATTTAGTCACATGTAATACCAATATCTTTGTTAAATTCCTTTCTTTCCAGAATTGCTACTTGAAGGACTAATGGCACTACTAATAGGTAGATCCTGGTCAAATTATTAAAATAATTATGAATATTTATATTTACCCCCAGCTCCTGTTATATACTGTCCTGTCAATGTGCTCCAATCTTCATAGCTTTGTCAGGCACTGTAGGTTGTCTACACAACAGCTATCCCATTCTCTTCCAAATGAACCTTACTTTTTGTTACTTTTGTTCTGGAGCCAGTCCTCCAGGATGACTGATTTAACTAATCTAGTCATGATACTCTTACTCCTTGCAGTGTTTGAGTTAGGAGTTGGTCTACTTCTCACAATAGGAAAAATTCACTTCCTAGAAAGTTAATAAAATATGAACACTCCATATTAAATTTTAACTGCATATCTGTTGTTGTGTCTGAGAGTATAGCAGCTAATAACACAGATAAATCCCTTAGCTCATAGTTTTTCATTTTGGGGGGAAAGACACGATACAATAGATGAAATAAATGAGTTAAGTGTATTATATATGAATAAAATAAAGCAGATAAAGGAGAAAGGGAACGTTGAGCATGTGATATAAAATTGAGGCTGGGCAAGCCTCACAGAATGGTTTAACATTTGAACATAAAAGTAGAAGAAGTATGAGGGCAAAATGTGTAGAGAATTGGATGAAGAACATTCTAGCCAGCTGGGGCAGGCAAGTACAAAGGTCCTGAGGCAGAAGAGTACTTGGCATGCTCATCACAACACAGGTGTAGTGGGAATGGAGAAGAATGAAATGGAAGGTAGGAGGTGATGAGGTCAGAGACATTGCTTAGAGCAGGAGCAACATCTTTACTCAGGAGTTGGGCTTTATTCTGCACAATAAAGAAAAACACCAAGGGACTTTGAGCAAAGCATGATATGATCTGTGATGCTTTAATGGGATAATTATCACTGAATTGAGAATAGAATGAGATGGATGAAGGCAGAAGCAGAAATACCAGAGAAGAGGCCGTTGCAGTAAATAAGATGAGAGATGGCAGTGGTTGGACTCAGTGATATGTGCATCTAATCCCTCAAGAGAAATGAATAATTTTACATGTAAATTTTAAACTAAAAATTTTTGATAAAATTTGAAGAGGCAAAGAGATCAGCAAAGATATTCTAGGCAAGAACAAAGTGAAAAGTCACAGTGGCATGGGTAATCATGAGGTTTTAGAATGAGAGCCAAGATAATACTCAATAGGCTCTATTTTTGAGGAACTACAATGACACGTTAGAGAAACAGTAGTCATCTTCATGTCAACGTGCTGCTTAGCTAGGTCTTCTGCTGAGAATCTGATCCACTATCCATTGTAATTTGGTCTGATAATTGAATGAAGTAAGTTTTTTTTTTAATTGTATAATATTTTCCCTTCTTTCTTTCCCTGTCCTCACATTTGACCCCTTAAAACTGAATAACTAATTGAAAAATACATGGAGGAGTTTTAAATCCATTTGGCCTGGGAATTATTCAACCAGTAGTTAAAATTTCATGTGTTCCTGTGAACCTGAAAATGAAGAATCTTTAACCTCAAGCTGTTATAGTCTGAAGGACTGCTGAGCTTCTGATTGAGATATACACAAAGATTGAAAATTGTTGGCGGGCTTGATCACACAGAACTCCCAAAAATGAAACTCATGAGTGTCCATGAGGGAGTCTTCTAGTGCTTGGATACAAAGAGACACGAAAGGAGATATACATGGCAGGTGGGAAAAAAAAAGTCTTGTTAGGTTCCCACAGCAAAAAATGGCAACAGCCAGTGGGGACTGGCTACACCTAGAACAAGAGATAGGGTCTTGGCCACCAATACTAAGATTAATGGCAGGCAAGGCAGGACTTTAGTATTAAAAGTATTTGAACCTCTGGCTTCAAATTAATATGTAAATTCTATAATTTTAATTTGAAAGTCAAATTCCTAATCTGAAGAACAAAGAGAAGACTAGAGAGAAAGGAAAGTGTTCTGACAGGTTAAGACCCAGCTCCAACCGATTCCATGTGAGCATAACTTTAAAGTAATAGTTAATTATGTCAGTTCTGAAAATAAAAGTGGTTTTTAGATAGGTGTCAGAAGAAAGCTAAAGAATTTAACAGTGTAATTGTTTTTAGAAAATTAATTATAATTGTGGTTATGCATTCATTGTTTGTTATACAGTTTGATGAGTAACAGAATAATTTTTTGAAATACAACAATTATGAAAATAGCTACTACTTTTGAGGACACGTTATGCAGCAGGCACTGCAGTATAACTCATTGTGTTTTATCTTGCAGATCAATGCAATAAAACTGAATGATAGGTACCATTAGTCAACTCTCAAGGACAGAAAACTGAGTTTTAAAGAGGTTAAGCGATTTGTCCAAGGTTATGGAGTCAGCAATTGGTTTAAATCTAAAGCTTGATCCCGTTGCATTAAAATTTCCCTGTCTCTTAACTAATATGAAATGGAAATGTCTTTGTTCTTTCCATGTTCATTGTTTGTGTTCCAAGCCAAACAAATTGTGACACGGAACCACAGGTGAATATTAAAGATGAATGGCTGCTTCTGAACCAAACGAAACAGTGGTTCCTGCAGAGAAAGAGAAAGTAGTTTAGGTGTCTATGAGTGTAGTGGGGGAGGAAGTGGAAGGTTATTGTAATTGGCAGACATTTAAGAAGATTTCAAAACTGTAACCTCTTTAGTAAGATATCCAGATGATTCGTGTTAGAGATCCTGATCAGTACTATTTGGTCGTAGATTAGGAAGTTAATGCCTAGAAGAGTGTTTCTTGGATTCTTCATTACCCTCTATATGATTCCTGGAATCAACCCTGAACCTTATACTGTGATGTCCAGAAATCGTTATTGTAACAAACATTCTGTTATTCTTAATTACAGTATTAGGAGAACTTCCCATGTTTAAGTATCAAAGTATTTGCAAAAGTTATGCAGCTAATTAGTGCCTGAGACAGAATTTTGGTTTGCTCATGTCATCAGAATCACTTACAAGGCATAATATTTGTGATGAAATATTTGAAGAAGCTTGGAGGAACCACTGTTAAGTTGTATAGCCAATACTGATGTGTATGTAATAATAAGTCTATGATAGGGGTCAAGTGAACGAAGCTGTATCATACAGTAGTCCCCCTGATATGCAGTTTCACTTTCCAGATTTAGTTGCTCACTGTCAAGTGTAGTCAGAAAATATTACATGGAAAATTTCAGAAATCAATAATTTATATGTTAATTATTAGCTTTTAAGAGAAGCCCACTGCTATGTTACAATACCTAAGTCATTCGCCTCACTTAGTCCCATTATGTTGACATTTAATGATCTTGCATTATCACTAAAAGAGTGAGTATAGCACAATAAGATATTTTGAGAAAGTGAAAGAGAGTGATCATATTAAGAAAACAGTTATTACAGTATATTATTTTAATTGTTCTATTTTATTCTTATCTAATTTATGAATTAAACATTATCATAGTTATGTATGTATAGGGAGAAAAACCACCATGTATACTGGATAGGTTTCGGTACAATATTCAGTTTCAGGCCTCCACTGAAGATCTCGGGACATACCACCTGAGGATAAGGAGGAATTATTGTATTGGGTGACAGAGTTAACTTAAATGGAAAATTCCTGGGGACTTCAGTTTTTTATAGTTTGAAATTGGAAGGCGCTAAAATTGCAGAGAAGCTGAACTGACTTGCTGTTTCCTGTCTTGTACTGAGTTTGTCGTGGCCTCACATTACCTTTCATGTAGTTAGAGAGAGAAGACTTCTTGAAAAAATGTAGAATCATAGTTTTGAATATCATCAGAGTAAAGGAAGTTACTTCCAAGATGAAAATGCTAAATCTCAATCTTAGGAAAGTCACCAGAAAGAATGTTATACTAATATAAATACATTATTCATACAATGGCAGAGTAATGGGATTGCATTTCAAAATAAAAAGAAGTAGTGCAGATAATTGCTAGTTTTGATAATAGGATGACATTTACTATGGTTTCTATAGTTCAGTATTTCCTAAGTTAGCCTTACCATTAAAACCATACCTAAGTTATATAGTTGAGAATTCTCAAAGACCTGTTATTTTAAAGTGAAATTATTTCTAATACAAAAGCATCATTTGTTTTTCAACCCATTTAAACTGATAACATCATATTTTTCAAATTCCTTGATTTCAGATATTAAAATATTTTTTCTCACTCTTCTCTAGACTGCCAATATTAAATATACTATGCACGGAATTTTTTAGTTTTTCAATAGGTTGCATTTTAGAATGGTCTTAAAAATTTCAGTCTTCCTACAGACAAACTGGAAAAACAATATAATTTTTAAAATATAATTTTTAATGTAGAAGCATGTTTTTATAAACATTCTGTTTTGTTTTCTTTTTATATTTTGTAGGGCAGATGCCCAGCATCTTGACCAGAAACATCTTCCTAGTGACATAATGTCGTGTTTCTCTCTTCCCCATCTCCTTCTGTCAAAGGCTCCTAGAGCGCAGTCCTTCCTTTAAGCAGATGAAATGTGTGATCTCCTTTGAGGTTAATTTTAATGCCATTTCATCTCTTTGTGGAAATGAGATTAGAATTCTAAATGTTCAAAACCCAACAGCCTTTAATGAAAAGTGGTAGGAATTATCACATACCTAGAGCTTAGAAAGGATGGAATCATATTTGCACATTATTAAAGATCTGAATAATTTAGACTATTTTTAGATTTAAGTTGCTTAGAGGATTTTAGAAAAGCTCAATATAAACAGCTCAAGAAAGGCACTTACTTGCCCTGATTTCAGCAATTTTACATCATTTAAGCACTTCCATGGAATGCTTCAGTTGTCACAAATAAAGTATATTTGAGACCCCAGGTCAATATTAGGAAGATATTGACATTATAAAAAAGAATTATATAAAAATTTGTTACATTCTTTTTATTTTACTTATTTTTAATTTTTTAAGTTCTGGGATACATGTGCAGAACATGTAGGCTTGTTACATAGGTATAAATATGCCATGGTGGTTTGCTGCACCTATCAACCCATCATCTAGGTTTTAAGCCCCTCACGCATTAGGTATTTGTCCTAATGCTCTCTCCCTCGCCTTGCCTCCATCACCTGACAGGTCCCAGTGTGTGATATTCCCATCCCTGCTTCCATGTGTTCTCATTGCTCAGCTCCCACTTATGAGTGAGAATATGTAGTGTTTAGTTTCCCGTTCCTGTGTTAGTTTGCAGGGGATGATGGCTTCCAGCTTCATCCATGTCCCCTCAAATGACATGAGCTCATTCTTTTTTATGGCTGCATAGTATTCCATGCTGTATATCTACCACATTTTCTTTATCCAGTCTATCATTGATGGACATTTGGGTTGGTTCCATGTCTTTGCTACTGTAAATAGTGCTACAGTAAACATATGTGTGCATGTGTCTTTATAGTAGAATAATTTATATTGCTTTGGTTATATACTCAGTAACCAGATTGCTGGGTCAAATGGTATTTCTGTTCTAGATCCTTGAGGTATCGCCACACTGTCTTCCACAATGGTTGAACTAATTTACATTCCCACCAACAGTGTAAAAGTGTTTTTATTTCTGCACAACCTCTCCAGCATCTGTTGTTTCCTGACTTTTTAATAATCACCATTCTGACTGGTATATCATTGTGGTGTTGATTTGCATTTGTCTAATGATTAGTGATGGTGAGCTTTTTTTCATGTTTGTTGGCTGCATAAATGTCTTCTTTTGAGAAGTGTCCATTTGTTTGTGTCCTCTCTTATTTCCTTAAGCAGTGATTTGTAGTTCTCTTTGAAGAGGTCCTTGTAAGCTATATTCTTAGATATTTTATTCTCTTTGTAGCATTTGTGAATGGGAGTTCATTCATGATTTGGCTCTCTGCTTGTCTATTGTTGGTGTAAAGGAATGCCTGTGATTTTTGCATATTGATTTTGTATCCTGAGACTTTGCTATATCTGCTTATCAGCTTGAGGAATTTTGGGGCTGAGACAAATGGGTTTTCTAAATACATAATCATGTCATCTGCAAATAGAGACAATTTGACTTCCTCTCTTCCTATTTGAATACCCTTTATTTCTTTCTCTTCGTGATGGCCCTGGCCAGAACTTGCAATACTGTGTTGAATACAAGTGGTGAGAGAGGACATCCTTGTCTTGGGCTGGTTTTCAAAGAGAATGCCTCCAGGTTTTTCCCATTCAGTATGATATGGCTATGGGTTTATCATAAATATCTCTTATTATTTTGAGATATGTTCCATCAATACTCTCAATAGTTTTAAGGAATGTTGAAGTTTATCAACGGCTTTCTCTGCATCTATAGAAATAATCATGTGTTTTTTGTCATTGGTTCTGTTAATGTCATGGATTACATTTATTGATTTGTGTAAGTTGAATGAGCTTTGCATCCCAGGGATGAAACTGACTTGATCTTGGTGGATAAACTTTTTGATGTGCTGCTGGGTTTGGTTTGCCAGTATTTTACTGAGGATTTTTGCACCGATGTTCATCAAAGATATTGGCCTGAAGTTTTCTTTTTTTGTTGTGTCTCTGCAAGATTTTGGTATCAGAATGATTCTGACCTCATAGAATTAGGGAGGAGTTCCTCCTTCTCAATTGTTTGGAATAGTTTCAGAAGGAATGGTGCCAGCTCCTCTTTGTACCTCTGGTAGAATTTGGCTGTGAATCCATCTGGTCCTGGACTTGGGAGAGTGTATGTGTCCAGAAATTTGACCATTTCCTCTAGATTTTCTAATTTGTTTGGTAGAGGTGTTTAGGGTATTCTCTGATGGTAGTTTGTATTTCTGTGGGATCAGTGGTGATATCCCCTTTATCATATTTTATTGTGTCTATTTGATTCTTCTTTTATTCTTTATTAGTCTATCTAGCAGTCTATCTCTTTTGTTAATTTTTTCACTGACTTTTGAATGACTTTTTGTTTCTCTAGCTCCTTCAGTTCTGCTCTGATCATAGTTATTTCTTGTCTTCTGCTAACTTTTGAATTTGTTTGCTCTTGCTTTTCTGGTTCCTTTAATTTTGATGTCAGGGTGTCGATTTGAGATCCCTTAAGCTTTCTGATGTGGCCAGTTAGTGCTATACCTTTCCCTTTTAATACTGCTTTAACTGTGTCCCAAAGATTTTTGTATGCTGTCTCTTTGTTTTCATTGGTCTCAAAGAACTTCTTGATTTTTGCTTTAATTTTGTTATTTACCCAGGAATCATTTAGGAGCAGGTTGTTCAATTTCCATGTAGTTGTGCGTTTTTATGTGAGTTTCTTAATCTTGATTCCTAATTTGATTGCACTGTGGTCTGAGAGACACTTTGCTATAATTTCAGTTATTTTGCATTTGCTGAGGAGTGTTTTACTTCCAGTTATGTGGTCAATTTTAGAATAAGTGTCACATGGCACAGAGAAGAATGTATATTCTGTTTATTTGGGGTAGAGAGTTCTGTAGATGTCTATCAGGTCCACTCTTGATCCAGAGCTAAGTTCAAGTCCTGAATATCCTTGTTAATTTTATATCTCATTGATCTGTCTATTATTGACAGTGGGGTGTTTCTCTCTAAACTGGTTATTCTAGTTAGCAGTTCCCGTAACCTTTTATCAAGGTTCTTAGCTTCCTTGCATTAGATTAGAAGATTCCCCTTTAGCTCAGAGTAGTTTGTTATTATCCATCTTCTGAAGTCTACTTCTTTCAATTTGTCAAACTCATTCTCCATCCAGTTCTGCACCCTTCCTGGAGAGGCATTGCAATCATTTGGAGGAGAAGAGGCATGCTGGCTTTTGGAATTTTCAGCGTTTTTGTGCTGTTTTTTCCTCATGTTCGTGGATTTATCTACCTTTTATCTTTGAGGCTAGTGACCTTCGGATAGTGTTTTTGTGGGAGGTCTTTTTTTATGTTGTTGTTGTTGCTTTCTGTTTGTTATTTTTGCTGTTGTTGTTGTTTCTAACAGTCAGGCACCTCTTCTGCAGGTCCGCTGCAGTTTGCTAGAGGTCCACTCCAGATGCTGTTCACCTGAATATCACCAGTGGAGGCTGCAGAACAGCAAGGATTGCTAGCTGCTTCGTCCTCTGGAAACTTCTTCCCAGAGGGACAATGGTGTGATGCCATCCAGAGCTCTCCTGTATGAGGTGTCTGTGGACCCCTGCTTAGGAGGTCCCTCCCAGCCTGGATGGATCAGCTGCTCTCCTCAGAGCTGATAGGCAGGAAAGATTAAGTCAGCTGAAGCTGCAACTGCAGCTGCCCCTCCCCCGAGGTGCTCTGTCCCAGAGAGATGAGAGTTTCTGTAAGACCCTGATTGGGGCTGTTGTATTTCCTACAGAGATGCCCTGCCCAGTGAGGAGAAATCTAGAGAAGCAGTCTGGCCACAGCCACTTTGCCACACTCTGGTGAATTCTGCCCAATCCAAACCTCCCAGTCTCCTTAGCACTGTCAGAGGAAAATCACCTACTAAAACTTCAGTAATGGTGCATGCCCCTCCCCACACCAAGCTCCATCATCTCAGGTTGACTCCAGACTGCTTCTGGCAGTGAGAATTTCAAGCCAGTGGTTCTCAGCTTGCTGGGCTTCATGGGAATGGGACCTACTGAATAAGACCACTTGGCTTCCTGGCTTCAGCCCCCTTTCCAGGGCAATGGATGATTCCCCTGTATTGCTGGAGCTCCAGGCACTGCTGGAGTATGAAAAAACTCCTGCAGCTAGCTCAGTGACTGCCAAAACAGTCACTCAGTTTTGTGCTTGAAAACCAGGGCCCTGGTGGTGTAGGCTTATGAGGAAATCTCCTGATGCACAATTGCAAAAATCCGTGGGAAAAATGTAGTGCCCAGAGTGGATAGCATAGTCCCTCACTGCTTCCCATGCCTGGGGGAGGGAGATCCCCCAGCTCCTTGAACTTCCTGGGTGTAGTGATGCCTCAATCTGCTTCTGCTTGCTCTCCATGGGTGGCACCTGCTACCTAACCAGTCCCAATGTGATGAACTGGGTATTGCAGTTGGAAATGAAGAAATTACCCACCTTCTGCATTGGTCCTGCTGGGAGCTGAAGACAGGAGCTGTTTCTATTCAGCCATCTTGGCCCCTCCTCCTAAATTCATATACTCTTTTTGAAAACAGTCTTTCTTAAGTGAATATTTTCTGTTATATTTTCTGCAGCAGTCTATGAGTTCTAAGTACATTGTTCAGTTTTCTCACAGGTAAAAATGTAAAAATAAAATATCTCTCTGTGCTCTGTTGTGAGAACAACCTGGTGGATAAACAGGATAAGTACTTGGTATTGCTATCTATGACACAGAGATGGTGAGAAAAAAAAAAGTTTGGCGTTAATAAAGTAGCATTTTTAAAATTAAAGATAGAGATTAACAAAAGAAAAATATACATATAATCAAATAATACAGACCACATGCTTTCCCAGTCCTCAGGGAAACTAGAATATGTTTTTTAAAAAAAGAAGTCATTTTCATTTAAAAATTAAAATGAGAAAAGTGGATGATAAAGCAAGGCAAAAAGGGTCATTCTTTATTTGTGACTGTTGATTATAAAAATAACCAAAAATCTAAAAAATAAAACTGTAGTTACTTCTTGTCTATGGAAGGGAATAGAATTTAAGTATAACAAGGGATTTGAAGCAGTTGCTTTCTCTAATCACACCGAAGATCCCCGTAATCATGTCCTTTGCTGTTATAAGTCTCCTAATTTTTTGGTCATCAAGAAGGGCCTGAAGATTACCTAATTTGTTGTGGAAACTCACTTAAAGATAATGGCAAGCTGTTAGTTTAATTAAAACATTTTTTCAGAAAAGCTTTTGAACCTAGAGGAATAATTACTGTATAACTTTAACTCTGAAAATAACATTTTAACAAGTTGACTTAGATGCCTTATCTGAGATAGTTATTTTAATTATTAATTTCTATCTTTTCGTTGCTGTGTAATAAAATAGATTCTTTCAAGTACATTTGTATGAATTTTAACTTATGGATAGATTCATGCACGCACCATAGTTAGGTTATGAAACAGGACCATCACCTCTAAAATAAAATTTTGCTATATCTTTATATTCACACCCTTCTCTCAGCCATAACCCCTGGTGACCACTGACCTATTCTCAATTCCTATAGCTCTAAAATTTTATTTTGTTTTCAAGGATATAATACAAATGGAATCATACAGATAGAACCTTCTGATATCAGCTTCTTTCACTCAGCATAACCTACATGAGAATCATTCAAATTGTTGTATCTATCAAAAGTCTGTTTATTTTTATTGCTAAATAGTATTTCATTCCCAACCATTGTCTTTAGTATTCTATTCGCTTATTCGTTATCCTCTCTGGGGATATTTGTGTTGTGATTCACTTTGACAGGATGAATATGCTTCAGAGTGTCATGTTGTTTTCCTGTGGTCATAAATTTACTTTTGGGCAAATACTGAAGAGTAGCATTGCTTGGTCATATCTTAAGAGTATGTTTAACTGTTTAACTTTATAAAAACTGCCCAAGCATTTTTCAGGGTGTGGAATTCATAGCCTGACCAGCAATGTCTGAGAATATGAGTTGTTTTACATCCTCCTCAGTGCTTAGTATTGTCAGCATTATTTTTATCCATCCATGTAATTAAGCATGTAATAATATCTCATTAGAGTTCTTTCATTTGTTTCTTTTGTTTAATGTTTCATTATTATAATGACTAATGGTGTTGAATGCCTTTTCATATGCATATGTAGCATACTTATATCCTCTGGTGAAATGTTTGTCCATATGTTTTGCTTATTTTTTAATCAAGTGGTTTGTTTCCTTATTGTTGAGTTGTGAAGGTCTGTTATCTATTCTCGATATATGACACTGTGTCACATGTTATTTGCAAATATTTTCTCTCTGTCTGCACCTTGCCTTTTTATTTGCTCAATATCATCTTTCACAGAAGAAATATTTTCAGTTTATCAGTCTCTAGGCCTGATGTACCAGTCTCTAAGAAATGAATCATACTTATGTTGGCATCTTAAAAACTAGTTACTTGAAACCATATCAGGGAACATCAACATACTATGGAAGTGGGCCAAAGAGATTTGAGAGCCAGCTCTAGTGTATGGTCTAAAGTAGGGGTCCGCAACCCCTAGGTCACAGGAACCAGGTGGCACAGCAGGAGGTGAGTGGCAGGCATTTGAGCAAGACTTCATCTGTATTTACAGCCACTCCCCATCCCGGGAATTACCAACTGAGTGTCACCTCCTGTTAGATCAGAGGCTGCATTAGATTCTCAGAGGATCACGAATCCTATCATGAACTGTGCATGCGCGGGATCTAGGTTGTGTTTTCCTTATGAGAATCTAATCCCTGATGATCTGTCACTGACTCCTATTACCTCTGTCTAGATGGGACTGTCTACTTGTGAAAAAAACAAGGTCAGGGCTCCCACTGATTCTACATTACTGTGAGTTGTATAATTATTTGATTACATATTATAATATAACAATAATAGAAATAAAATGCACAATCAATGCAATACACTTGAATCATCCCCAAACCATCCTCTCCCCACACCCTGGTCCATGGAAAAATATTCTTCCACAAAATTAGTCCCTGGTACCAAAAACAGTGGGGGACCTTTGGTAAAAAGGGTTAATGTTTCCTTTTAGAAATCACAAAGGTACCCTAGATACTTTCCACCCATAGGTAGCAGCCTAAGGGACCTATGTCTGAGCAGCACAGCTACTCTACAGCTTTTTTCCTACCCAAAGTGAGGTCAGAAGACCTAACAAAAACCATCCACGTGACTTGTTAGTATATCTTTCCCGAAGTAGCTTCCTACATTCTATTTCATTTCTATTTGTTCTATCTCATTGTTTGATTTTTTTACTGGTTTGTTTGCTTGCTATTTTACAATTTGACCCTGCCTACTATCTCTTAGCTGATTGCTACCTAACTCCAGAACCTGCAGCCAACAGAAGATTTACCACTGAGCCCAACCCAACCTAACTCAGAAAATGACCTCCAAACCTTAAACAGATCCAGAGATATGGAATGGCACTTGGTTGGACTTATGTTTCTAACTTTTCGCTCTTTGAGTTTTTTAAAATAACATTTTAATTTATATCTGAACTTAGAGATTCTTCATAACCTATATATTTATTGTTTCCTTTTGCTCGTTTTTTTTTTCTTTGTTATTTGTTTTCTTAACAAAAACATCTTAGAACTCTCATAGGAATTCTTTGGAATAAAGATGAATGCAAAATAATATAGTCACAACAAAATAAATAAATGGTATGAAGTGATATTTTCATATTATTTATCAATTTAAAACTGCCTTTACACTTGATATTTATTTTAAATATCTTGCATAGTTTAAAATACAAATCTGTACTATACCTAAATCTGAACTACACAGATTTTAGTTGAAACATATGAGTTTTTTCAGAGATTTCATATTTAGTTCACATTTTGAATATATCTGCAGAAAATAAACTAAACTTAAAAATACCTTTCCTTACTAAAGGGAAGTAATTACATTTTAAGCTTTCTGAAAGTCATATTTATTTTCAAAATGATTTTAAGTATCTTAAGAAAAATGATAGATTCTATGTGTAAGATTGAATGTTTCATACTAACTTAGAATCTGTGTTTTAAAAATAAAAATAAAACAAAAGTACTTATATATTTATGTTAGACCGTGGCTTCATATTAGTTAATGTGGATGAAAATATTATCATACTGAAAATCTTATGACTACCCATTGGTAGGTATCATCTTTTTCTAGTCCAGATTTAGCGTATAATTCTTAAAACCCTGAAATGTTACAGATTTAGTTTGACTGACAGAAGCAAAAGTAAGTGTGACACTTTCCAGCAAGGGCATGTCCATATTCGAAGAACAAAAGACATGGGTCTAAAAATATACAGTACAAAGTGTTTTTAGCGACTTCGAATATTATAAATTAATTTTTTTAAAGTTAGACTATTTTCTTACATTTAACTGTTGCAATTATTATTATTAATTTCAAACAAACAACTTCCAGTTTTAAGCTCATAATTTTAGCCAATATTTTTAAATTATCATCTTTAGAACAGGGCAGCCCTATTTCCCAACATGATGATACTTAACTTGTGAAACAAGAACCACCTGAATGAAAGAACTCATATTTCAGTCAGGTATTACAAGTGCCAACAGCGTTACTGTGGTTGATGATTTCTCTAGTCTCCTATGGTTCCAGCTAAATCTCTTGCCTTTCTTTCCTGCCTTTCTAACTCCAAACACATAACTTTATCTTAACTTATGATTGTTTTCTCTCTACTTGCAATTTTGACTTCCTGTAATTAGAGCCAATAATGCATCTCTCAATATCTCAAAAGGAGATCTATATACTCCCTTATCAATATAACACAAGCATAAATAAACATTGTAATTAGCAAGCATTAATTTATTGGAGGAACCCTACGAGCCCTATAATTTGTTGATAATATATACATGTGTTTATTGGGTTTGCAATTTTATAGTTATTAATGTGAAACCTTGTATGCTTTTAATATAATTACTAATGATCTGAATACATTGTCTATTCCATAATGATAAACTCTTTTTAAATATCTCTATTCTAGGCTTTAATAGTTACATAGGACACCACTTCTGGTGACATTTAAATTAAAAAACCCACACATTTGGGAGAATTAGGCTTAAAAATGCCAACTCATATAATTATCAGAAAAGCCAATTTAGTAACCAGATTCATTTTAATGCCTCTTTTTACATCTTTGCATCCAAGGAAAATGTCAGTTCAAACTGCTTGAAAATTGAAAAATGTTATGGCATTTTAACACCTGTAGGAAAAAAAAAAAACCCATAAATTGGCAAAGTAGGATAAGCCCAAGTCATGCTCTTTTATTATTCATTCGGAAAGAGTATCCAACTGCTTATATAACTGTAAGGATACATTATAAATTTAATAAACCATTGAGTTAACATGAGACAAATAATCTCGTGTCAAGAAACTAGGAATATAAGATAGATTCTGGAGAGGTAAAAATATATCAGTTCATGCTATTTACAAAACGAGGTATAATGTAAAAAAAAAAAGTGACTAATTTAAGAAAACCTATAGTAAAATATTATAGTCATGAGAACACTTTTTATTTTCTTATGTTTGAAATGATATGCATACTATATATAGATTTAAATAAGTATATATAGTAATTAAAGAGAAACAGCAAATTAATAATAGTTAAACATGTGACCATCACCCAGAAACAATTATTGTTAATACATTGTCATTGTCATCTTTTTTTCCAAATGTTCCTATCTTATTTCTTATTCGACAAATATTCTTTGTGGCCCTCTTGATGTCCTGCATCACGCCAATGCAGAGAAGCAAAGACTCCCTGCATTTAAGTTCTTGACAGTTTTCTGGGGCATTCTGATATTAACAAATATGGAGTGACTCTTAAGAAGTTAAAAGAGAAAAACAGGTAGGTGGTGGTCTGGGAGCAAATCATAAAAATATGCAGGGGTATTGGCAGGCAAGTCTGTCCTCCAGCCATGACAGCTGAGGTAAGGCAGAGTCACTAACTGGTAAAACATTAAGAGTGATGCCATTAAATATTGAGAGTATTCTTGACAGAGGGGCAAGTGTGGTATGAGTGGTGATGGGGTCACCTCCCAGGAACACAGCTAGCCAAAAAGTCTTTTGGGGGTCCATTTGACATGAAGATATACTAAAGAAAATGTATTAAAAAGGAGTTTTGGATTCAGTGTTGGGCTCTTCAGACAGTACAACCACTCTAATGAACCTGGCTGGGCAGAAATACACCAAAGGTAGGAGTTAGCATTCAGAAACATCTATCTGGGAACACTGGCTGGTGGTCAGTGGAGAATGTTGTTTGTTGTGCACCTCGGTCATGTGGTCATGTTTCTTTCATGTTTTCTAGCCTAGTGTATGAGTATCTCAAGACAAAAGATGGGGCAGATAGTAAAAAGCATCTGGCCAAAAAGTCGTATGTTATAGTCTGAGTATTTGTGTCCCTCAAAAATTCATACATTAAAACCTAACTCCCAAAATGATGGTATTAAGAACTGGGGCCATTTGTGAGGTGATGAGGTCATGAGGCCTCCACCTTCATGAAGTAGCTTAGCCTATTTGCGCTTTCTGTCTCTTCTGCCATGTGAGAACACAGCAACAAGTCACAATCTATGGAGCAGGGGGTTCTCACTAGATGTTGAATCTGCTGGTGTCTTGGTCTTGTACTCTTCAGCCTCCAGAACTGTAAGCAACACATTTCCATTGATATGAATTACCCAGTCTAAGGTATTTTGTTATAGTAGCCCCAGCTCACTAGGACACCAGACTATTCAGGATGATGCCTTGAGTTCAATGCACAGAGTACTGTAAGGAAGCAATCTCTCTGTAGCGTGGACAATGGATGATAATAGCAGGCACTTTTAGGAAGCAATTGCTGGGGAAGTAAGAAAGCGGCCATGTCAGAAAGAAGGAAGGAGAGAAGCAATAGGAGCAAGGATAGGCTCAAGGAGGAAAACAAGAGAGTCCTCAAAACATACAACGTGGAGGAGGGAGAAGGAAAAGAAGCAGGGGTTGCACTTTGGGACCTTAGTGGGGTCTCACTGGGGCCTCATTCTCAAAACCCATGGCAATTTTTATTCACTTGATTTCCCACAAGATGCAGAAAATACAATTTGAAAAGCTGAAAAAGTTTAGAATTAGATTAGGTTTAGCCG
>NW_012103254.1:3397106-3398757 GCF_000951045.1 Mandrillus leucophaeus | reverse complement strand
ATAACACATAGGTTTCATTTAAAGCCATCAGAAGGGTATGGCAGGCTGAATTATGGCTACCCAAAGATGTTCATTCTCTCATCCCTAGGGCCTGTGAATATGTTATCTTACATGGCCAAAACGATGTTGCAGATGTGCTGAAAGTCACAAGTTTTGAGATGGGAAAATTGTCCTGCATTATCTTGATGGATTACATCTAATCCCGTGGGTCCTTAAAAGTGAAGAATCTTTCCCAGGGAGAAAGATACAACATGAGAAGGACTTGACCCTGTGTGTCTGGCTTTGAATATAGAGAAAGGTAGTCATAAGCCAATCAACGCAGCTGTCTCTATAAGCGGAAACTACCTTCAGTTCAGAACCAGCAGGAAAACAGAAGCCTTGGCCCTGTAGATGCAAAGAACAGAACTCTACTAACCACAGCAGAGAGCAAAGAACAATTGCCTTAGAGCTTCCAGAAAGAGTGTGGCAGATCACCAATTTCCTTTTAGTCTGGCCAGATGTGTATAAACCTTCTGATCTATAGCATAGACCTGTGAGATGATAAATATGTGCTGTTTCATACCACTAAGATTTTTGGCAATTTATTATCAGAGCAGTATAAAATTAAAACAGGGAAGAAAAGATGACTTAAATAATATTGGAGAAATTGGCTACCGATGTAGAAAATAGTAAAGAAAATTCTATCCTGCTTCATAATGCACAAAAATATCAATTCTAAGTGAATTAAATGCTAAATGTCAAAAAAAAAAACACACATTAAAACCTTTTGACGAAAATGTTTTTATAGAGAAAAAAATTTAAGGACTACCTGTATGATCAATAAAATGTTGAGATTCTCAATAAAACGTTAAAAAATGAATTAATATTTAATTCATGTGAGAGCATAAATTAAAAACTTCTCAGCCCCGCACGGTGGCTCACGCCTGTAATCTCAGTACTTTGGTAGGTTGAGGCGGGTGGATCACGAGGTCAGGTGATGGAGACCATCCTGACTAACATGGTGAAACCCCGTCTCTACTAAAAATACAAAAACAAAATTAGCCGGGTGTGGTGGTGGGCGCCTGTAGTCCCAGCTACTCGGGAGGCTGAGGCAGGAGAATGACGTGAACCCGGGAGGCGGAGTTTGCAGTGAGCTGAGATCGCTCCACTGCACTCCAGCCTGGGCGACAGAGCAAGACTCTGTCTCACAACAAAAAACAAACAACAAGAACAACAACAAAATTCTCATTCTCATTGTACTCTTGAAAAGAATTTGAGATAACGATAACACATGTACTGTTGGAAAACTTATAAATTTTTACAATCACCTTGAAGATAAATTGCCAATATATAGTAATGTTATAGATGTGTAAAATGAAAGTTCCCGGGAAAACACAACTAAGTATATTATCTGAAAAGTTTTTCATGTCATTAAAAACTGGCATCTATGATAATAACTATTTCAGTGCTTACGAAACCAATGATTATTATTTTGGCTCTTGTTTCTTCTAGCCAGACTTTTCTCCATTCAGACAGCGGAGCCAGGAACATAAAAAAAAAAAAAAAAAAAAAAAAAAAAAACATAATTGTTTATTACACTGTTTAAAGCTCATTGGTGATTGTCAGTAATCCTTAGAAAAAACATAATTTTCACTGTGTCCTTCAAGTTCCT
>NW_012103254.1:3396480-3397056 GCF_000951045.1 Mandrillus leucophaeus | reverse complement strand
GATGGAGACCATCCTGACTAACATAGTGAAACCCCGTCTCTACTAAAAATACAAAAAAAAAATTAGCCGGGTGTGGTGGCAGGCGCCTGTAGGCCCAGCTACTCGGGAGGCTGAGGCAGGAGAATGACGTGAACCTGGGAGGTGGAGTTTGCAGTGAGCTGAGATCGCGCCACTGTACTCCAGCCTGGGCAACAGAGCAAGACTCTGTCTCACAGCAAAAAACAAACAAACAACAAGAACAACAACAAAATTCTCATTCTCATCGTACTCTTGAAAGGAATTTGAGATAACGATAACACATGTACTGTTGGAAAACTTATAAATTTTTACAATCACCTTGAAGATAAATTGCCAATATGTAGTAATGTTATAGACGTGTAAAATGAAAATTCCCGGAAAAACACAACTAAGTATATTATCTGAAAAGCTTTGCATGTCATTAAAAACGGGCATCTATGATAATAACTATTTCAGTGCTTACAAAACCAATGATTATTATTTTGGTTCTTGTTTCTTCTAGCCAGACTTTTCTCCATTCAGACAGTGGAGCCAGGAACATTTAAAAAAAAAAAAAAA
>NW_012103254.1:3395161-3395832 GCF_000951045.1 Mandrillus leucophaeus | reverse complement strand
TAACACATAGGTTTCATTTAAAGCCATCAGAAGGGTATGGCAGGCTGAATTATGGCTACCCAAAGATGTTCATTCTCTCATCCCTAGGGCCTGTGTAAATCTTACATGGCCAAAACGACGTTGCAGATGTGCTGAAAGTAACAAGTCTTGAGATGGGAAAAGTGTCCTGCATTATCCTGATGGATTACATCTAATCCCGTGGGTCCTTAAAAGTGAAAAATCTTTCCCAGGGAGAAAGATACAACATGAGAAGTACTTCACCCTATGTGTCTGGCTTTGAATGTGGAGAATGGTAGTCATAAGCCAATCAATGCAGCTGTCGCTAGAAGCGGAAACTACCTTCAGTTCAGAACCAGCAGGAAAACAGAAGCCTTGGCCCTATAGATGCAAAGAACAGAACTCTACTAACCACAGCAGAGAGCAAAGAACAATTGCCTTAGAGCTTCCAGAAAGAGTGCGGCAGATCACCAATTTCCTTTCAGTCTGGCCAGATGTGTATAAACCTTCTGACCTATAGCATAGACCTGTGAGATAATAAATATGTGCTGTTTTATACCACTAAGATTTTTGGCAATTTATTATCAGAGCAGTATAAAATTAAAACAGGGAAGAAAAGATGACTTAAATAATATTGGGGAAATTGGCTACCGATGTAGAAAATAGTAAAGAAA
>NW_012103254.1:3328772-3394491 GCF_000951045.1 Mandrillus leucophaeus | reverse complement strand
TAAAAACGGGCATCTATGATAATAACTATTTCAGTGCTTACAAAACCAATGATTATTATTTTGGTTCTTGTTTCTTCTAGCCAGACTTTTCTCCATTCAGACAGTGGAGCCAGGAACATTTAAAAAAAAAAAAAAACTGCCTAGAAAACATAATTGTTTATTACACTGTTTAAAACTCACTGGTGATTGTCAGTAATCCTTAGAAAAAACATAATTTTCACTGTGTCCTTCAAGGTCCTACAATGTCTGGCTTCTGCATACCTCCCAGCTCTCTTTCTTATACCTTTTCTTTCTCTTTTTTTGATAGTCCATCATTCTTAGTGACTTTCAGTTTCTTGAGAGTATCAATCTTTTTTTTAACTTCGTTGCATGAAACTTCTAGTTTTTTCTTCCTGAAATGTTCTCCCCCTAATGATTCCTCTACTTAATAGCTGATCATTCTTCATGCCTAAAATGGTACTACTTCTTAGTCTGCTTTCTCTTGCTTGCACTGCAGCTGGGCAAGTTGTAAAGAAAAGGGATTTATTTCTTACGACTATGAGGCGGAGAAGTCCAAGGTTGAGGGGCCCACATAGGATAAGAATCTTCTTGCTGGTGGTGGTGGAGGGCCTCATATCTCAAGGGGGCTGTGTGTACTAATGTGCTGGCTCAGGTCTCTTTTTTTCTTCTTTTAAAACTACCAGTTCCCCTCCCATGATAACCCATTAATACACAATCTGTGAATGGATTAATCTCTTCATGAAGGCAAAGTCCTCATGATCCTATCACCTCTTAATATACCTATTTTTCCATACTGCCACATTGAGGATAAAGTTTCATCAACAGTTTTGGAGGGGACATTCACATCATAGCACTTTCATAGCAGCTTTTCTTGATATGCAATTGAAATTATGTCTCTAAATGCAAGTATGTAATTAACAACCATAATCATTTTTAAGACAATATTTTTATTTGATGACTAATCAATGTTTTCTCAGCACTCAAATGGAATCCCCATTAGGCTCTGATAGTATTTCTATGCTGTTCACAATTAAATCACAAGATCTAACCAAATGTCTAATATATGGTAAAGTTTAATGTATATTGATTGACTAACTTCATAAAAATTATCTGTATTTAAAGCTGCACAATGGAAAAATATGATTTTAATGGATTTTTACTATGCTCTATTGAAATTGTATTTTATGAATTTTTACTATACTCTATTAAAAAAAGATATCCTCTGAATTCAGATATAGTCAGGCTTGCTTTTCAATTCTGCTCATATGTTAGTGATTAAGTTATTCATCTTTACTCTGTGTTCCTTTCATATGTGTAAAGTAGGTGTAGCTTACATATATATAATTATACCTATATATCTCTGTCACTTTATATGGGATTATTCAGCATAAATATAAAACACATCCTTTAGTAATATCTTAGCACACAGTACTTGCTCCAAAATATTATTTCCTAAAGAGTGCATTGTATTATCTGATGTTTTGCCTGATATTTCCTCACTATATCTAAAATGTTTATGGTGCTTACGAAAAATAAATCTAAATATGAAATAGTATAATTTTAAAATTTTACCCAAGTCAATCTGTTTACATTAACCACCTTGGAATTTAGTGGCTGAAAACAATAATCCTATTATTTGCTCAAAAGTTTCAGCAATTCAATTGGGCTCAGCTGAATACTTCTTCTGGTTTTTCTCTCCCAGGGTAATCCATGCAGGTGCAGTCATCTGTGACTCAACTGTGACTGGGTGGTCAAATATAGCTACACTAACTCTTCTGGCAATTGCCAATTGCTCCACAGGTATTTTCAGCCTTCTGTACAAGAGAATAATGGTCTTTAAATGTTGATTTCAGAGAAACATTTAATAAGGGTGAGAAAAGAAGTCACAAAGCCTAGAAATTTACAGAATCAATTTTGCAGCATTCCATTGGACAACGCAGGTCATAGAGTCAACCCAGACTCAAGGAGTGAGCAAATGAGTCCCAATTTCTTGATAAGAGAATCTGTAAAGTCATACTACAAAATGAAGCAAGAATTATTCTGGTCTTTTGTGCAACTATTCTACCATTCAAAGGAACTGTTATTTAAAAATATGTACTAATTTTTGACATACTTTATGCATTATTTATACATCATGAGTAATTTTAAAATAATGTTTTGACAATAATTTATTTTATGTTTATTAAGTTAATGCTAATCATGATCATTTAATATGACATTTTTGTGGGAATTTATATAACTCAAATTATATTTGAGTATAATATGTTAATTATTAATGTGCATCATTTAAAATTACGTGATCAAATTAAACTCATTCCCAGAACTTTATATTTATGCTCCTCAATTACAGTAGCCGTATAATATATCATTGTGACTATTACACAGAGTAGTATATAAATCTTGCATTATCTGATTGCAGCGATATTACTACTATTCTTGGAAGTCTTCAATCATTCATAAAAGTCTATCTTAAGATGACCTAAGGTAAAAGCTTGCTTCTTTTCTCCTCTTAAAAGCCAATAACCAAACTGAGGGAAAGCAGTAATAAGAGAAAAGAGGAGTGGATACCGCAGGAAGAATGCACTCTCAGAAACTCCATAGGGGCTGACATTCATTGAAGACAAATCAATGAAAAAATTAGAAAAATAGATCTTACCTCCTCTGGAGTATTTGAAATTAGCTAATAGGAAATACCTTACTAAGGTATTTAAACCATAGGTTCTCAGGCTTAACTATGAAAACCAAATATCTCAAAGATTGTTGAAATATGATTTGCTGGGATCTACCTTGGATATTCTGATTCTTTAAACACGGCAAACTACTCGGGTATTTTAAATCATTCTCTCTATGGAAGACATATGAAGTTTCATAAAGATAGTATACGATAAATAATAAACAACTCCCAGTGACACCAATGTTCTACTTATTAGGTTACTGTATTCTCTAACCCAATAGGGTCTCTGATATTTGAGACCCCAAATTCTAGTTTTTTTGTTTTTTTTTTAAACAACTTCACATATTTCTAGCTTTATGTAATGTTATAGAACACATATTTATTTTAAAATTGGGAAAAAAGAACCATGGACATCTCTCTAGTGATACGGAAGTGGGACAGACAAGTGCTGGAAGAGAAGTGTGGGTCCCTGGTGAGGGCTCCATCCCCGGGTCTGTGCCCACAGACCTAGGTGAGGACAGGCACTCCTGCCTTTGTGCCCAAATGTTGCATTTCCCAAGATGACCCTGGCCCATCATGCCCCCATGATAATACAAAGATCATAATTATACCTAACATAACACAACTATCCTTCATACAACTGGGATGCACCAATTTCCAACACAAATACTACTACATAAAGTTAACAACACTTAAATGCTGATGTGAAGTCAATCTTATTTCATACGATAAAGGGGAAAGGAAATAAAATGAAGTTTTTTTTAAGTACAAGTGTATACATGCACAAACATGTTTTTAACAAAAGAAGGAGGAAATACTTGTGACAGTTACAATACTTGTTCCTGCAGCTAGTCACGTGGTCGTAGCTGCTATTGATGACTACCTTCTTCTACTACTCATTCTGTGTTCTCTTTGCCTTCAGCAAGCACCTCAGCAAGTTGCGGTCTTTTTCCTGGTGGAGTAACTCAAATCTTCATCCCTGAAGGGTCTGAGTCATTTGTAGTCCTACCTGGATTGAACTGTTGTAGTTTCTCATTGACATTAATCACAGGGCATGGTAATACTAACAGATGCCCTAATGAATCTCCTGTATTCTATGCATACTCTTCCTTACCTCTGTTGTGTAGTAGTAGACTGATTTCATCTTGATACTTTGGGTCAGTCACTCCAACTACCTTCTTAACCTGTTGATTTAAAGGTAGGAGGAGGAAGTGTCCAGGTGGCAATCTTCACTTCCAGTTTAATAGAATCATTGTTGTGTCTCCTGGTGGCAACGTTCCCCCCTCTGGAACAAAAACCTCCAGGCCGGTAGACTGTAATGTCGTGGGATCAGGAAATAAACATTTTGCTAGTGGATCACTATGGGTGATGGTGAGTGGTGCCACTTCCACTTCCACCCCTCGATTTCTGGACCCGTGAATCCTGGCTCTGGGAGAAATAGTACCATATGTTGGATGCTGATTCAGAGCATATAAGGCCTTCTAGAGAACTTTGTCTCAGCCCTGCAAAGTATTGTCACCTCGTTGGCATTGTAATTGTGACTTCAAAAGGCCATTCCACTGTTCTATCAATCCAGCTGCTTCAGGATGATGGGGAACATAGTAAAACCAGTGAATGCCATGAGCATGAGACCACTGCTGCACTTCTTTAGCTATAAAGTGAGTGCCTTGGTCAGAGGCAATGCTGTATTGAATACCATGATGGTGGATGAGGCATTCAGTGAGTCCACGGATGATAGTCTTGTCAGAAGCATTGCATGGAGGATAGGCAAACCCATATCCGGAGTAACTGTCTATTCCAGTGAGGACAAACCTCTGCCCTTTCCGTGACAGAAGAGGTCCAATATCATCAACCTGCCACCAGGTAACTGGCTAGCCATCCTGAGGAATGGTGCCATATCAAGGGCTCAGTGTTGGTCTCTGCTGCTTGAAAATTGGGCACTCAGCAGAGGCCATAGCCAGGTGAGCTTTGGTGAGTGGAAGTCCATGTTTCTGAGTCCATGCATCACCTCCATCTCTGCCATCATGACCACTGTGTTCATGGGCCCATTGGGTGACGACAGAAGTGCTTGGGAAAAGAGGCTATGTGGTGTCCACAGACGGGTTATCCTATCCACTTGATTATTAAAATTCTCCTTTGCTGGACTCATCCATTGGTAAGCACTCACATGAGATACAAATATCTTCACAGTTTTGACCACTCATTGAGGCTCAGCTGCATACCTCTTCCCCAAATTTCTTTGTCACCAATTTTCCAATCATCATTCTTCCAAGTCCCTGACCATCCATCCAAACCACTGGTCACAGCCCATTAATCAGTATATAATCAGACCTCTGGAGACCATAGGCATTCGATCCACTTCCTCATGTAACTTACTTGTGCCTTCAGGACCTGCTCAAGTCCAGTCACATATATACTACTTTTATTCAATGATGGAATGCTGCTGTGCATAACCCACTTTCTGGCTAGATGGGTCAGAAAGCACCCAGTTTATGATAGATAGTTCAGGTTGCATGGTGACTTGATGACCAATAGTCAAATGTTCAGTTTCCACCAAAGCCCAGTAACAGGCCAAAAGCTGACTTTCAAAAGGAGAGTCGTGATCTGCAGAAGATGGCAGGGCTTTGCTCCTAAATCCTAGAGGCTTCTGCTGTGATTCACTTATGGGGACCCACCAAAGGCTCCAAACAGCATATCTATATTTCACTGACATCTTAAGCACCATTGGATCTGCTTGATCATATGGCCCAACTGGCACAGCAGTTTGCACAGCAGCCTGGACCCGTTGCAGAGCCTTCTCCTGTTCTGGACCCCACTCAAAACTGGCAGCCTCTCAGGTCACTCAATAAATAGGTCAGAGTAACACAACCAAATATGCCTACTAGGCATTGTACCTCTTTCTTGGTTTTAGGAGGGGCCAAATGCAGCAGCCTATCCTTCACCTTAGAAGGAATATTTCCACAGGTCCCACATCACTGAAACCCTAAACATTTTACTGAGGTAAAAGGTCCGTAAATTTTAGTTGGATTTATTTCCTATCCTCTGGCACACAAATGTCTCACCAGTAAGTCCAGTGTGTTTGTTACTGCTTGCTCATTGGACCCAATCAACATAATGCCATCAATGTAATGAATCAGTGTGATATCTCATGGAAGCGAAAATCTATCAAAGTGTTTCCAAACAAGGTTATGAAACAAAGCCAGAGAATGTATATACCACTGAGGTGGTACAGTAAAGATATATTGCTGGCCTTGCCAGCTGAAGGCAAATTGTTTCTGGTGGGCCTTATGGACAAGAATGGAGAAAAAGGCATTTGCCAAGTCAATGGCTGCATACCAGCTACCAAGAGATGTGTTAATTTGTTCAAGCAATGAAACCACATCTGGTACAGCAGCTGCAATTGGAGTCACCACTTGGTTAAGCTTATGAGAATCGACTGTCATTCTCCAAGATCCATCTGTATCCTGCACAGGCCAAATGGAAGAGTTGAATGAGTATGTAGTGGGATTCATGACCTCTGCATCTTTCAAGTCCTTGATGGTGGCACACTAATCTCCACAATCCCTCCAGGGATGCAATATTGTTTTTTGATTTATAGTTTTCCTAGGTAGAGGCAGCTGTAATGGCTTCCATTTGGCCTTTCCCACCCTAATAGCCCTCACCCTACCAGTCAGGGAGCCAATGTGAGGGTTCTGTCAACTGCTAAGTGTGTCTATGCCAATTATGCATTCTGCCACTGGGAAAATGTCTACAGGATGAGTCCGGGGACCCACTGGAACCACTGTAAGTGGGACCTGAGCAAAACCTCCATTAATTACCTGACCTCTATAAGCCTCTACTTTAATTGGATGACCGTATTAGGTTTTGGATCCCCTGGAATCAATATCAGCTCAGAACCAGTGTCCAGTACTCTCCGAAAAGTCTGATTATTTCCCTTTCCCCAATGCACAATTACCCTGGAAAAAGGACAGTAGTCTCCTTGGGGAAGAATGAGAGAAAGATTCACTGCATAAATTCTTGGTATTCAGTGGTGTCCTACTTCAAGGGGACCCGGCTTCCCCTTCACTCAAGGGATTCTGGGTCTGTAAACTGGCTCAAGTCTGGAGACTGATTGACGGGCTGTGATTCTCTGTTTTTATAATTCAAATTAGTTTTCTGTCCATTTGACCTAGAAATTTTCTGCTTGTATAAATTAAGTAGAAATGCAATAGACTTTCTATCAGTTTCATTTCTAGGAACCCCGTGGTTAGTTAGCCAGTGCCAGAGCTCTACACAAGTCAGAGTATTCTGATTGCTGCTTTGTCTCTGCTGTTTGTCCATTATACTAGCTACGCCTACCTTGCCTTTGATGATTGAGTGCCTCCATTTGGCCCCTGCCACCCCGGAATCAAATTATTCCCATTGTATTTACATTTTTTAGTTGAGTGACTGCAGTTCTTACCATTAGATCTGACATACAGAAAAAAAAAGCAATTACATGACTCTTCAAAGATGCAGGTACTGCCTTCACAAATCTATTTCACAAAGCATTGGTCAAGGGTATGTCTTCTGGACCCTCCTAGCTTGGATGAATAATTCTAAAGTGACTAATCGACTCCACCAGCTTAATCTTCCTAAGCCTTTGGATCGCTTTCTCTACATTAAACCAAGGGAGATCAGGTATTTTCAGCTCACTCACAGTGGGCCATCTTTTAATCCATATTTCCACTAAACAAGCAAATAAACTATTAAAACCTTTGTTAACTCCCTGAGCTGCAATATTAAATTCCATGTCCCTACTTAGTGACCCCAAATCGACACATTCAGCCTGATTCAACTCTGTGTTCCTTCTACTATTATCCCACATCCATAATGTCCATTCCCATGCTTTTTCTTCAGATTTCTGCTTATATAAATTAGAGAACTCAAGCAGTTCTTTTCAAGTGTAGTGCACCTCCTCACGTGTCACACTCTCAACTTCACCTCTAGATGCCCGACGGGACTTTAGTTTAGTTATAGGTCTAGAAGCAAACATGGGTGTTGGAGGTGGCTCCTGAAGAGAATCAACGTTATCTTGCCTGGCGACTTCCTCGGGGAGGCCATCACTCTTGCCTCAGGCAGGGAAGGATTCATCTCCTCAGATGAAGGTGAAAAGGCTAATGGCAGCATGGGTCGGGCAGGGGATGTGGCTACTACTGGAGATGGGGCAGCTGTTTCTTTTTGGCAAAAAAGCTCTATCAGAGTTTACAAGCTCAGAGTCCCCAACTTTACTAGGGTCTCGCCACATGTCCACATTCCGGGTTGCAGTGTTTCATTCTTTTCCAGTAATACTCTCACTTTAACAGTAGACACCTGGCGAGGCTGTGCATGCACTTTTTGTTGCAGGTCAGCCACTTACATGATAAGAGCTTGTGTTTGTTTTTCTGCAATTTCAGCTCTTTCTTTATGGGAGATATAACTCTCACTCAGGGCAATCTTATCAGATTTGAGGCTCAGTATCTGCTTCTGAATCTGGGAGTCAGAATCCCTGAGTTCATTTTCTTTCATCACTTTGTCCACTGAATATAGGAGCAACTAACCAGCTTCATTATGTTTCTTGGTTCTCCAACTACGTTCAAAATTATTATGTATAGTCACTAAGCTCCTTGCCTCTCATGAACAGTGAATCAGGAGTGAATCAGGAGTGTCAAATGTATTTGTTTTGTATAACTCTCTAAACAGTTTCTGCCAAGGACTATCAGTGCTCTTCATAATATTAGAAGTAGAGTTCTTAGCATTTGGGGTCTAATCATATTAAGCAACCAACTCTAGAAACCCCAAAACCAATGAAAGAACTCCATTCTTAATATTCTGTTTCTCTAGAACCACTCCTGGTACCAAAATTTGTATTAGTCAGGGTTCTCTAGAGGGATAGAACTAATAGAATATTATATATATATACACACACACACACACACATATAAAATACGTATATTATAGAGAGATTATATACATAATTATATATATACAGAGAGACAGAGAGGAGTTTATTAGGTATTAACTCACACAACCACAAGGTCCCACAATAAGCTGTCTGCAGGCTGAGGTGCATGGAGAGTCAGTCGAGTTCCAAAGCTGAAGAAATTGGAGTTTGATGTTTGAGGGCAGGGAGGATCCAGCATGGGAGAAAGATGTTTGCTGGGAGGCTAGGCCTGTCTCTCTTTCCACATTTTTCTGCCTGTTTATATTCTAGCTGTGCTGGCGCTTGATTAGATGGTGCCCACCCAGATTAAGGGTAGGTCTGCCTTTCCCAGCCCACTGACTCGAACGTTAATCTCTTTTGGCAACACCCTCACAGACACATGTAGGATCAATACTTTGTATCATTCAATCCTATCAAATTGCCACTCAGTATTAATCATTACAACTGTATTATGCACCACAGGAAGAAAAAAAAAAGTATGGTATTTAAACTAAACATAATACTAAAAAGTGAGATAATCATTGTTAATATGGTTATATATTTGTCCATAAATTTTCAATATATTGATTTGTAAATAAATTTGATTTTTATTATACTCTTTTACTAATTTATCACTAAACGTTATACCAAAAACATATATCTATGCTAGAGTTTATCCCTACCTTAAAGTTAACAGACTGCTATTTAATTTAGAAAAATTAATCTAAAAACATACTCGATTTAAAAATAATTCCTATATTGCATATTGGTTGTGAAATATCATAATTCTGACATGTAAAACAGATGTGTTTAAGCAATAGTCAACCCTTGTTGTTTTTGTTGTTGTTGTTTTTTCAAGGTAAGGTCTTACTCTGTCGCTCAGGTTTGAGTTCAGAGGCACGATCTCGGAGGTCGCAGTGAACCCCAGTTCCTAAAAACAGTTCTAGGCCGGGCGCGGTGTCTCATGCCTGTAATCTCAGCACTTTGGGAGACCAAGGGGCGTGGATCACTTGAGGTCAGGCGTTCAAGACCAGTCTGGCCAACATGGCAAAACCTCATCTCTACTAAAACTACAAAAAAAAAAAAAAAAAAAAAAAAAAAGTAGCGAGGCATGGTGCTAGGCTCTTTAAATCCCAGCTACTCGGGAGGATGAAGCAGGAGAATCACTTGAACCCCTGAGACAGAGGCTGCAGTGAGCCAAGATCAGGCCACTGCACTCCAGCCTGGGTGACAGAGGGAGACACTGTCTCCAAAAAAGAAAAAAGTTATAAAATGAGATCATTTTTCAACTACATTGAGCTTAATACATGTAAATTGTTAACTGGACTAAAACAACACATACGATATCCTTATCACATAAAGAATTTCATAGTACCATATTATACTATATGTGTACCATAGTTTAACAAAATCCATATGTTTGTGATTATTTGGCATTTTTCAGTTATTCTTATTTTGTACAATTCAGATGTAAAGATTCATATTTACCATAAATTTGAAGATTTCTGAGTTCAGTTTTACAAATTACAAGTTATTCTCATGTTAATCAAATTATTTCATTAGACAGCAACTCTAGAAGCAGAAATGTTTGTCAAAAGATATATATATCACATATTGATACATATTAATAAAATACTTTTCAGAAGTTTTTTATAAAATCTTCTGCCAAAAACATATGAGAACATGCATTTCTTTTTATCCTTATCAATGCTTCTTACTACTAATATATGTATATAGTAGTATTTCTACTACTTATATATTATAATGTTATACTGTATAAGTACTACTACTTTAATATTATATATATAAAATAGTAAGTAGTACCAATATATATACAATCCCAGTTAATGTTTTAACAAAAAGATCATATTCTATTATAATTACATTTACTTATTAAAGTAAAAAAAACTACCATAACTCCACAATCTAGAAGTCATATGCATTTATATGATGTATATATAGTACATATAATATATATTATAATTTATAATATAAGTAGTACTACTTATATATTATATGTATTTTGACATAATTACACGTTAAATTATTAAGTTGTTTTTTTATGATTAATCATGAAGAAATATCTTTTGCATGTATATTTGATTTGTTTTTTTGTGAATAATCTGTTCATGCTATGATCATACATACTGTGAAAGGAAAACAAATCTTGGGGCCCCAAAATCACTCAGCTAAAGGGGAAAGTCAAGCTGGGAACGGCTTAGGGCAAAATTGCCCCCCATTGTATTCAAACTCACACTTCTCCTCACTGAGAAGACAGGGGCTTTCATGACTCTGACCAATGCCCTTCCCTGAAGTGACTAATCTAGTATTTGCAATTCAAGTCAGAGGTTTTCCCTCTATTTCCTCTCCTCTTCTCAAGTGGAAGGAAGGGGTCCCTTTTGGAGCCATGAGCTGTGCCACCTGGAGTTAGGGGAGGTGTGGCACCAGCACTCCCTTAGCTACCCCACCTGGTGTCTCAGTAGGTTCCATGTCCCCGAAGTTCCCAGGCTCTGAGCCCTGTTCAGCACTCCTGCAACCTTGGAGTTGCAGTCCTTGTGGCCTAGACTGCATTTCAAACTTCTTTAGATCCCCAGAGCACTTTAGCCTGTGGTAGCGAAGCATGCGGGAACCTAGGTTCCAACTGCTGGCATAAGTGAGTCTTCTCTGTTTAGTACTGGGCTAAATGCTCCCTCTGTCTGCTGGCATTAGCTGAGTTATTCCGGTTTTGCTTTCTTCTATAACAGAGCAGCACTGAGTTCAACGCACTGTCCCACAATTGCTATACTCTCCGTCTCCCAAGTAGCTCAGATTTTCTCTCTTCACCACGCCTCCACTGTGGGGGGATAGAGGGGTGGCAGCAATTCAAGACTGTTTTTTCTACCTCCTCAGTGTCTCCTTCAGTGACATGAAGTTAAAACCAGGTACTGTGAATGCTCATGTAATTTTTGGTTCTTATGAAGGTGCTTTTATGTGCAGATAGTTGTTAAATTGGTGTCTTGTGAGGGGATGATCAGTGGAGCCTTCTATTTCTCCATCTTGCTCCACTTCCTCTTGATAAGTTTTCTACCACGCGCAGGTGACTCTTGGACAACACAGGTTAGAACTGTGTGGGTCCACTGACATACAGATTTCCGTTCACTCTGCCACTCCAGATATAGCAAGACAAACCCCTTTTCTTTCCTCTTCTCCTAAGATTCCTCAACAAGAAGACAACAAGGGGAAAGACCTTTAAAATGATCCATTTCCACTCGATGAATATTAAATATATTTCATCTTATGAGTTTTAAATAACATTTTCTTTTCTTTTCTTTTTCTTTTTCTTTTTTCTTTTTTTGAGATGGAGTCTCGCTCTGTTGCACAGGCTGGAGTGCAGTGGCGCCATCTCAACTCACTGCAAGTTGCGCCTCCTGGGTTCATGCCGTTCTCCTGCCTCAGCCTCCCAAGTAGCTGGGACTACAGGCTCCCGCAACCATGCCAGTTTAATTTTTTTTTAATCTAATTTTTTAAAAAAATTTTTAGTAGAAACGGGGTTTAACCATGTTAGCCAGGATGGTCTCGATCTCCTGACCTTGTGATCTGCCCACCTTGGCCTACCAAAGTGTTGGGATTACAGGCGTGAGCCACCGTGCCCGGCCATCATTTGCTTTTCTATAGCTTATGCTATTTTAAGAATACAGTATACAATATACAAAATTGGTTAATCAATGGTTTATGTTATTGCTAAAGCTTTCAGTCAACAGCAGGTTATTAGTAATTAAGTTTTTTGAGAGTCAAGGTTATATGTGAATTTTGAACAGTGCAAGGGTCATCCCTAGACCTCATGTTGTCTAATGGTCAACTGTATATTAGTTCTTAATTCTTTAAATGGAAAACTGAGTAAAAAGCTCAAAAGCTTATTGGGAGCTGTGGAGGAGCAGGAGTTGAATGTGGAGGAATTTTTATAGGGAATTCATTGGTCTCTTTATTTTGAGAAAACAAGTGCAGCATCTAAATATTCCATTTTACTCTTTTTGGCCAAGCGTTCCTCTGGGGAGGATGCTTTACATTGAGCCAAGAATGTAAGGCTAGTGGCCACAGAGGTAGTGAAAGAAGCTTTCTGGTAGCATTCTGGGAGCTAGTAGATTTAGATTTCTGAGAAGCCCCGCTGTTCACAGTTCAAGCATCTTTTCTCATCCCCTGGAGTGCAATGTGCCGCAGGCCCAGATATTGTATGTTTCCATTTTTTTAGGGAATAAAGCCCCCGTCTCCTGCCTAGGTAAAAAAGAGGAATTGCAATTCTGAATACTTTATAAACAGACTTTGAATAAATTCATTAGTATTCATCCCACTTCTCACCTATGCATTTTGAGGTACCCACCTCATACAAATTCTGAACATTTACTGGGTCCTACAGTGTGGAACAGCTTCCTTTTCACTTACATCCTTCTTTGTAGTAGACATCAAAGTATCTAATTTTTTGTTTCATGACTCCATCCATTTCAAATTTCCAAATATTAACTGACATTATGAGTGTATTTTTCTCCTTTATAGTTCTTTGTATCTTTAAGACTACATTTTGGTGGTGGTAGTGTTTTTATTTTAATAGTCAAAACACAGGGCAGTGTATTAACAATGTGCTCAACCCATTTTGTTTGTTAAAACTGTCATCCAACTAGCTGAGTGAGCACTTGTGTTTCTTTGTTTTTTCCTTTTTTCCTTTCTTTTTTTTTCTCCTTTTCTGAATAGACAGGCTCACGCAGACAGTTCTCATTGTTAATTATTTAATATATATTCTATGTTGCAACATCCCATAGTCCTGGATTTACCTGGAAATTTACTGTTATTATTGAAACTATTACTGACCTTTGTTTATGAAACTCAATTCTGGGTTTTCTAAAGCTGTATACAATTTAAATTCTATTTATATGTAAATTAGATATAACTATATTGTGTAAAATTTTTAAACATATAAATAAATCAAATTAATAAATTTATTCACAAAGCATAAATATTTATAAAAATAATTCATTTATGAAACATAAACCATAAACATTTTTACATAGAACACAGTAAAAAGAAGTGGATTTCAAACTTAATTAAAAAGTTATATTTAATGTTTTATGAGATCTGCCTTTTTTCTCTAATGATGCTCATTATTATATATTTATCAAGTTTTGAATACCCCTTCTGTCCCTATATTTTGATGGCCAAATCTTTAAATTGCCAAAAATGATCAGGGTGTCCCTGACAATCTTCATCAAATAGAAGTAAAGGTAGGTAGCAATTAAATTAAGTTTTCTAAATGAGTAGAAGAAAAAACCCTAATCCGTGAGTAAGTCATCTATGTTTTTATATCTATATAGTAATATTTATAATTTCTGAAATAAATATAAATATAAAATTTTCTTGATTAAGATATCATAAACTTATTTGCTTCCTGTGTTTCAAGTAATTACTTCGACAGAATTTCTAACATTTCAAATTTTGTATATATGGATTTATTTGAATTTTTGAAAATTACGCAGACTGCCTTTTTGCAGTGATCTACTGTGAATTAACATATCCTGAAAGTGTTAGAAAAATACAGACTGTTGAAAAGCTAATGCACTGTTATCTTGTTAAAGTAAAACTAAACCCACTGTCTCTTTAAATTATATTTGGAAATATTCTCATTTTGACAGTAACTGATAATTTTATTTTTTTTTTAATGTCAGTATATCATTAAAGCAGCTATTAAGCCACTAATAGGCACTTAACATTGTGGTCGCTTATCATAAATAGCATTAACAGTTCTACAACTTTTTCTTGCAGGTCACTTAATACATCACATAAAATTAAATTAAGTATAATCACATTAAATAAAATTAAAATGGCAATTACTACGTCCAACAGGTTCTGCATATGGACAGTATTAACAAAGCTTACAAATGACTTTTGAAGTCAGTGTTTAAGAGCTTAAATTCTACACACATGATTATAATAGTGTTTCTCAATTTTATCTTGCCCTGAATTGTTTAAAACTACAATTTGAATATGCTTGAGATATAATATTTTGATGAAATACATATCTAAAATTTAAAAGATTTAAATTAAATGACCACTACAAGCAAAACAGAAGAGTAGAAATTTAGTCCTCTCTTGTCTATATACCTATCAAGAGGTAGAGCAGTAGGAAATTATTTCTATCCTGGCATGAAGCTGCAGAAAACGTACTGCTGAGAGATGATTTTCCTGTGAATGCTGCAAGTCTATACTATCCATTATAGTTACTGATGATATGTTTTCTCACTCAAAACACATACACATAAAATCCAGCTTTTTATATTGTCTCTAAAATTATCCTAATAGAAATGCTTCTTATTGCATGAAGTGAGCCACTATAATCTTCTAGAAATTATAAAAAAATCAATATTTAAATTTGTATTGCATTTCCCTGTTAGTGTTCATCACTCATGGAACACATAACAAACATGCTAAAACAGATTTTACTGCTTTGTATCTAATTTTATAAAATATAAGGTAAGTTATAGCTGGATTTTTGACCTCAAATATTGCATAAATAAAAATATTAGTTGGAACTGGTTATAAAACACTAATGAATATTAGCATTTAACTCAATTTTAACACATAGCAGCTACTTAAAAATATTTTCTGTGTAAATAGATACATGAATTAGTACATCCTACTGTTAATTAATATTGAATAAGAGTCAGAAATTCAAGACCTATTTAGAAATCTATTAATATACAGTCTTAAAAATAACCGTCCCTGACTTAGCTTTATCATTGGAAAACATAGGTAATTCCAAAGGAACAGTGTGAAAAAGTATAACGTTTCCTGAAGAGAAATAAAACAGTGTTTGTCTTTAGTAGAACGTGGTTTATAAAAACCTATAACATAGAGGTTGAGATAAAGAGCTTTGAATTCAGGACAATTCACTTCACCTGGATTCTCATCATGGCCCTTGCCATCAGGTAAAACCCTGGGCAAGATTCTTCACCTCCCTAAGACTTATTTATTTGTAAAAATGGGAAAATAAGGTATATATGAAAAGATAATGTAGTATTTAAAAAAGAGTTTACAGTATGTAGCTTATAGTAGGTACACCATAAAATAAGTGCTTTTATTATGTTTAGTACCTGTACTTAACAGGCATCACTAAGAGAAAGAAATTGATATTATCCTTTATGTGAAAAACTGCATATTTCACTATGAAAACATGTAAAACAGGCGTAATTAATTTATGTTTTTACCTCAAATAAGCAATTGCATCTAATTATTTTATTTTTTAAATAAACTACATTGTGTTTATTTGAGGTTTACAACATGATGTTACTGAATCCATATAGATAGTAAAAGAATACTGTTGTGAAGATTAACACACCTATCATCTCTCATAGGTTTTTTGTGACTAGAACAGATAAACTCTACTTATTTAACAAAATCTTAATACAATGTTATTAATTTTAGTCCTTATGTGGTACATTAGCTCTCTAGAATTGTTCATCCTATGTATCTGCTGTTTTGCATCCTTTGACATACATCTCCCTATCTCTTCTGTACCCCTAACCTTAGTAACTACTGTTTCATTCTCAGGGAGATCATGCAATATTTTTTTCTGTGTCTGCTAATTTCACTTAGTATAATGTCCTCCAGGTACATCTGTTTAAAACTGAATAATATTCCACTGTATATATGTATACATTTTCTATATCCATTTGCCCATCATGGGCAATTAGGTTGTTTCTTTATTATGAATAATACTGCAATGTACATGGCAGTGCATATATTTTTATGAGATAGTAATTTCATCCAAAAGATTTTCCATTCAGGTCCAGAACAAGGTATGGATGTATACTCTCCCCACTTCTGTTTATCATAGTACTGGAAGTACTAGCATGAGCAATTAGACAAGAAAAGAAGAAAAGAAAAAAACAAAAGGCATCAAATAGAAAAGAAAAAAGAAAAATTATGTTATGTTTCACTTAATGACAGGGATGTGTTCTGAGATATGTGTCATTAGGGGATTTCATCATGTGTGAACATCATAGAGTGTACTTACACAAATCTAAATGTATAGCCCACTACACACCTAGGCTATATGTGATAGTCTATTTCTCCCAGGCTACAAACCTGTACAGCATGTTACTGTGTTACATACTGTAGGCAATTATAACACAATGTTAAATATTTGTGTTTCTAAACATAGCTGAATATTAAAAAGGTTCAGTAAAAATATGGTATAGAAGATTTAAAAATAGTATACCTGTATAGGACACTCAACATGAAAGCAGCTTACAGGACTGGAAGTTGAGTGCAAGGTGAATATGAAGGTCTAGAACAATACTCTACACCACAGTGTTGTTCCATGAACACTGTACACTTAGTATACATGAAATATATATTTTTTACTATATTTACTAATAAATTTACCTTAGCTTACTCTACCTTTTTAAACTTCTAAACTTTTGAATTCTTTAACTTTTTAAATCTTTTATAATAACACTGAGATTAAAACACACAGACATCGTACAGCTACACATAAATATTTTCTTTATATCCTTATTCTACTATCTTTAATTACTTTATTTTTTTTTTTTTTACTTTTTAAACGTTTTTGTTAAAAACTAAGAAACATACACATACATTAGCCTAGGCCCACACAAAACCAGAATTAACAATGTCTCTCTTTTCCATCTTTATATCTTGTCCCACCAGAAAGTCTTCGGAGATAATAACACACATGGCTTTGTCATCTTCTACAATAATGTCTTCTCCTGGCATACTTCCTGAAGGACCTACCTGAGGCTATTATACTGCTAACTTATTTTTTTAAGTATGTCAAAGGAATGCAGTTTAAAATAACAATAAAAGGTATAGTATGGTAAATACATAAACCAGTAACATAGTCATTTATGGTTATTGCCAAGTATTTTTGTCCAACTTGCAGCACAGTAGATTTGTTTCCATCAGCATGACCACAAATGAGTAATAATGCCTTGTACTTATAATGTCATGATGGCTACAATGTCACTAGGCAACACGGATTTTTCTTTAGCTCTATGATATTCTTAAGGGACTACTATCATATATGGTCATGAAGAAAATGCTAAGCAACACAATATTGTATTTTTATTAGTATATGGCATATCTATACGTAGAGAACCCTGAAGCCCTCATAAAATCTTTTAGAACTAATAAATAAATTCAGTAAAGTTACAAGATACAAAATCAACACACAAAAAGCAGTAGCATTTCTATACAAGTAATGACTCAGATGAAAAGGAAATCAACAAAACAAGCTCACTTATGATAGTGTAAAAATAACTAGTAATAAATTTCACCATGGAGGTGAAAGATTTGTACACTGAAAACTATAAAATATCAATGAAAGAAATTAAGACACAATTAATTAAGTTATTTCTTCATTAAAACTTTTTATTGCATGCACATCTATTTTCTATGCATGATAGTAGGCTCTGATAGCATAATATTATCAAAGAAAATCTTCATGTGTATGCAGTATACATGTATTCTTCCTTTAGAAAAAAAAAAAAAATGCTTGTTCTTTATGTCCCTTATATTCTCTAGAGTTCCCTCATTTAAATGTTAAAGTTTTGGAGAATACCAAAATTTTTTATCTGGTTATAGAGTACCATACAATCCTATTATATTATTTGCACAAATATATGCATGTATATATGTATAAACAGCCTTGATCTTTAGAGAATAAGACATTATTAATAAACTCATTTCTAATTTTCATGATGCTCACCTCTCTAGAATCTAAATATTCTCTTTAATTCATTAGTCCCAGAAATTGCAAGTCAATGTATATAGTGTAGTGCAAATCCAGTTTAACTGAACCTTTGTTTGGAAGCATCATTTCTTACTGTGTACTGTTATATGTAAATACTATAATACTTTTAGATTTAGATTGTATATACAAAATTAAATTACACCAGGGAATTTTTGAGGTTTTGTCAAATGTTTTTTTAAATTATTATGTTATTAGTTTTAGATGGATTTCAGCATGTCTCTTTAACAGTGGTTTCCACCTTTTTTTTTTTTTTTTTTTTTAAGACAGAGTTTCACTTCTGTTGCCCAATCTGGAGTGCAATGGGGCGATCTAGACTCACTGCAACCTCTGCCTCTTGGGTTCAAGCAATTCTCTTGCCTCAGCCTCCAGAATAGCTGGGATTACAGGTCTTCACCACCACGCTAGACTAATTTTTTGTATTTTTAGTAGAAACTGGGTTTCACCATGTTAGCCTGGCTGGTCTTGAACTCCTGACCTCAGGTGATTTACCCGCCTCAGTCTCCCAAAGTGCTGGGATTACAAGTGTGGGCCACTGCGCCCGGCCCACCCTTTATTTTTATATGACTTTTAAAAATATTTGTATAAAGAAATTTGATCTTTTATCTATCTTAAAACAAATACCAGTATTTTCCCCTGAATTTTTAGGAAACTATTTTAGTTGCTTACGGGCTAGCTTTTATTATTTCTAAATTTTTACTTATGTTTGGAAATGACAAAATGTGTCTACTTATTCTTCAAAGCTCAAATGTTGTTACAACTTTTCTAATGATGCTGCTTTTTTACTACTCTACTTACCCTAACTTTATAT
The DNA here is from genome assembly GCF_000951045.1 of Mandrillus leucophaeus. NCBI lineage: Eukaryota > Metazoa > Chordata > Mammalia > Primates > Cercopithecidae > Mandrillus > Mandrillus leucophaeus. The sequence goes on along the minus strand of NW_012103254.1, from coordinate 3,375,290 downwards.
ATTTATATGTAGATATATATGTACACACACATATATAGTTTCAAATATGTCATAAAAATATCTAGCAAAATACGTATATACATTATATTTTGTTTAACATTAAACATATCACAAATAGCTCTAGTTTGAAGCCATTAGGAATGGTGGTGTTATTAACATTTTTGTATGTTCTTGATGCATATGCTTTTTACTTACAGAGTTATTCACATTACTAGATGTAAATATATGAGTAAGTTCAGCTTTAACATCTAACGCCAAACACAGAGAATTGGAAAACACCAAAAGAAAAATGATTCACCTTGTATAAGAACTCCTCAGTAAAATTAATAGCTGACTTACCACCAGAAACTATACAGATAAGAGGCAATGGGATAATATATTCAATGTACTAAAATAAAAAGACTCTTCCAAGAGTTTTATATCTGTCAAAATTATTCTTCAAAAGTAAAGTAGAAATTAAGATAGTGCTAGATAAACAAAGCTAGTAGAATTGGTACCAAGCCAAATTTCCCTAAAAGAAATATTAAAGGCTATTCTTCTTGCTAAAATAAAAAGACACAAGATGGTAACTTGAAACCAGATAAAAAGATAAAGGATACTGGGAAAAGTAACTATGTATTTAACATTAAAATACAGTTTAGATTTTTATTTGTAATATTTTTCTCCTGATATGCAGCTTAATAGACAATGCATATAGCAATAATTATAAAACTGTTGATGGGTTTATAATATATAAAGATGTAATCTATATGGTAATAATAGCTAAAAAGATGGGGGATGAAGATATATTGAAGCAAAGTTTTTGTGTAATTTAAAATTGAGTTAATTCAATAGAAGATAAAACTCCATTTTATGGTGAGAAATTCAAACCTGCTGCAGAAATTTTCATAAGTAACAAATAAGACAAATGTTAATCACCAAGACAATGGGAAAAATGTCTCTAGGGCATGTCCGAGACCTTCATGGCAGCTCTCCCCTCACAGGTCCAGAGGCCTAGCAGGAAAAAGTAGTTTCATGAGTTGTTCCCATGGCCTTTCGGCTGTGTGCAGCCTCAGGCATTAATACCCTGCATCCTAGCCACTCCAGCTGTGTCTAGAAGGGGCCAAGGTATAGCTTGGGCCATGACTTCAGTAGGTGCAAGCCCCAAGCCTTGGCAGCTTCCATGTGATGTTGAGCCTGCAGGTACACAAAAGTCAAACATGGAGGTTTGGGAACCTCTGCCTAGATTTCAGAGGATGTATAGAAACACCTGGATGCCCAGGCCAAAGTTTGCTGCAGGGGTGCAGCCCTCATGGAGAAGTTTTGCCAGGGTAGTGCAGAAGGAAAATGTGGGGTCAGAGTCTCCACACAGAGTCCGCATTGGGGCACTACCTAGTGGAGCTGTGATAAGAGGTCCATGATCCTCCAGATCCCAGAATGGTAGATCCACCAATGGCTTGCACAGTGCACCTGGAAAAGTTGCAGACACTCAACAACAGCCTGTGACAACAGCCAGGAGGCGGGACTGTACCCTGCAAAGCCACAGGTATAACACTGCCTGAGGCCTTGGGAGTCCACCTCTTGCATCAACGTTGCCTCAATGTGAGACGTGGAGTCAAAGGAGATTATTTCAGAGCTTTAAGATTTAATTACTGTCTCATTGGATTTCAGACCTGAATAGAGCCTGTAACCCCTTTGTTTTGGCCAATTTATCTTATTTGGAATGGGTGTATTTACCAAATTCCTGTACTTCCATTGTGTCTAGGAAGTAACTAACTTGCTTTTGATTTTACAGACTCATAGGCAAAAGGGACTTGTCTTGTCTCACATGAGACTTTGTACTTTGACTTTTGAGTTTACGCTGAAATGAGTTGAGACTTTGGGAAACTCTTGGAAAGACATAATTGTGTTTTGAAATGTGAGGATGTGAGTTTTGGGAGGGACCAAGGGCAGAATAATGTGTCAGGCTTTGTGACCCCCCCACCAAATCTCATCTTGTAGTTCTTCTAATCCCTACCTGTAATGGGAGAGGTCTGGTGGGAGGTAATTGAATCATGGAGACGGTTTCCACCATGCTTTTCTCATGATAGTGAGTGAGTTCTCATGAAATCTGATGAGGGGCCTTTTCCCTTTTCGCTCTGCACTTTTCTCTCCTGCTGTTATGTGAAAAAGGATGCGTTTTCTTCCCCTTCCACCATAATTGTAAGTGTCCCGAGGCTTTCCCAGTCATATAAAACTGTGAGTCAATAAACCTCTTTCCTTTATAAATTACCCAGTCTTGGGTATGTCCTTATAGCAGCATGAGATCGGACTAATACATATATGTACTCAGTAATGGGATTTCTTTATCATATGGTAGTTCTTTGTTTCACTTTTTGAGGAACCTGAATAATGTTTTCTATAATGGCTATAATAATTTGCATTTCCATAAATAAGGTGTAAAGGAAAATTGATCAATTAATGAATAGAAAAAAGTAGAGATAACATCAATGAAACCTGAAATTGATTCTTTGAAACCATTCAAAAATTCGAAACCCCCACCTAGACTAAACAAGAAAATAAAGACAGAATCTGAAATTACTATAATCAGGAATGCAAGAAGTTTGCTAATGACATAATTAAAAAACATTCAGAAATCAAATGAACTATAAGGACATACTCTGAATAAGTGTATGCTAATAAATTAGATGATCTACATAAAATAAATGCATTTTATGAAAGACAAAAACTACTGGGACCGACTCAAGAAGAAAAAGAAAACCTAAGTAGGCCTATAATAAATAGAGATTGAATTAGGAACCAAAATACATTCCCTGGATGAAAAGTCTATGCTCATATGGTTTCATTAACAAAATCTACAGAGTGTTTAGAAAAAAGTTAACACTGATCCTTCAAAAACTCTTCCAAAATTATGAGAATTAGATATTATCAATGTCATCCCATGAGTCCAGTCAATCCTTAATATCAAAATGGCACTTCCTGCAATAACATTACAGGAAGAGAAAATGGCAGATGAAAAAATTCTTATGAGTATTAATTCAAAAGTCCTATAAAATACTAGAAAACCAAATATTGAAACATATGAAAGGATAATACACTATGGCAAAGTGGAATTGGTCAAGGAATGCAAGGGTAGTTCATTGTATGAAAATCAATCATTGTATTATGCCATCAAAATAAATTAAAATATATGGCCAGGCACGGTGGCTCATGCGTGTAATCCCAGCACTTTGGGAGGCCAAGGCAGCTGGATCACGAGGTCAGGAGATCAAGACCATCCTGGCTAACACGTTGAAACCCCGTCTCTACTAAAAATACAAAAATTAGCCGGGCGTGGTGGCGGGTGAATGTAGTCCCGGCTACTCAGGAGACTGAGGCAGGAGAGTGGTGTGAACCCAGGATGCAGAGCTTGCAGTGAGCTGAAATCATGCCACTGCACTCTAGCCTGGGCAACAGAGCGAGACTCCATCTCAAAAAAAAAAAAAAAATATATATATATAGTGTGTATGTGTATGTATATATGTATATATATGTATATATGTGTGTGTATGTGTATGTATGTATGTTGTATATATGGATCACATCATAGCAAATAACACATAATATTTTTAAGATATGCAAAAGGAAAACATATGACAAAATCCAATACTCTTTTGTGATTAAAAACATTGAAATTACAAATAGAAAGAAATTTTCTTAACCTGAAAAATCATCAAAATCTAAATGTTTTTCTGCTGAGTTCAGGAACAATACAAGGATGTCTACTTTTCACCACTTCTATTTAACACTGTATTGGAGGTTTTATTCAAGTCTACTATGCAAGAAAAATAAATTAAGACATTCCAATTGAAATACAAGAAGTAAAACTCTCTCTAATCACAGATGACATGATCTTGTATGTATAAAATCCTAATGAACCTACAAAAAATATAAGACTACAAGTTATCTACAAGTTCAGTAAGACTGTAGAATGCAATGTGAATGTAATAGAGCAAGTGCATTATTTAAACTAGCAATATACAATCCAAAAATTAAATTTTGGAAATATTATTTTCATATAATCAAAGTTAAAAAGCAATACTTAGAAATAAATTTAACAAAAAAGGGAGCAAGACTGCATACTACAAAATAAAGAAATTAAAAATGACTTAGAAAAATAAACATATATTCCACAGGCATGGATAAGAAGACATAGCAGAGGATGTTGATAAGATCTAAATTTACCTGCAGTTTCAACACATTTTTTTTTTCAAAATTCCAGTTGTTATTTTTGTAGACATTGACAAGTTGATGCTAAATCTATATGAAAATTCAAAAAACTGAGAATTTTGCCAGCAAAAATCTTGAACTAAACAAAGATTGATGACTTACACTTTTCAATATCAGAAATTTCTAGAAGTCCTCAGTTATCAAATTAGGCTTCATACAGGTATCATAGTGGAAACATTGGTAAATGAAATAGAAGAGAGTACAGAAATAATTGGCTATATTTGAAATATATTTACTTTGAAATCTATCTAAATGAATGTAAGAGCAATTCACTTTGTCAAAGCCAGAAATATGACATTTTGGAGCGTTTTCTCTTGCTCACCACCCCCACATCCACTTAATCTCCAAGTTCTGAAATTCTGAAATTCAAAATTCCTCACTAATCTTTTTTTATTCCTCCTGCCCTTCTCATTGTTTTTGTTTACTCTGTAATAGACTGCATGGATTACAGGGAAAGTGCTTTATTTGTTATTTCTTTGTTTACCATACCATACTCCACTCTACATGTACAATGTGATATTAAGTCAAATTTGATCGTGCAGCTATCGTTAAGAATTAACTACAAAGACCTCTTATTGTTTTCAAGATAAAAATCTAAACACACTATTGTGACTTTTGAAGCCCTACATTAATTGAGCCACTACCTCCTCAGTATCATAAATGGAGTCATCTTGCAACTATCCCCTTCAGTTTCATTTTCCACACAAATGAATTACTCAGTTTTCTCAGTGTATGTACTGCTCTTTCCCACCTTCAGGCCTTCTAATTTTCTATGCACTCTTCTTAAAATAGTTTTTCTTTGACTTCTTATTTAGTTAAATACTGTTTCCAACTCAGGTATCACTTTATAAATTATTTCTACTTTATAGAATTAACTGAATTCCCAAGTCTCTTTTTTTCCTCTTAAAGAAAGCTAAGCTTCCCTCTTTTAATAAGCAAATCACAATTTAATGTATCTATCCATTACACTAGTAATGTGAACCCTACCAGTATAACAATTAAAGATCCTATGAACAGTTGTTATTCATTGTTACAAGTGCCTACTACACAGCAATAATTTTTAAAAAAACCTATAAAATAGCTCTATAGCATGAATAAAATGTTACTTTAGGAAATTATCTTCTAAAACATTCAATATATGAATTAAATGATGCACAGATTTACATTTTGCCTCTGCCTGGGACATTTACTTTTCAAACATTAAATAATTGACTTTAGTTTTTAAAAGTGAGACATCAGAAAGACTAGAATATTCTAAATTTTCCACAAAGTTTCAACAAGTGGTTTGTTTTATATTTATTTAGTTTGTCTAGTTTGACATGATACCTTGTTGCAAGAAATCCAAGTGAAATAATAGTGGTCATCCATGTTTGTCATGCCTAAAAAAGGCTTAAAATAAGTAAACATATAAAAGTACAAATATAGATATGATGATCATATTTTGTTGCTACATACCGTAATGTCTTTTTAATAAAGATGTTTTTTAATTTGGATGGTTTTGTTTTTACTTAACTAAATATTAAATACATACAAAGGATATTTACCAATTAATATTGGATAAAATACAACAATAAAATCAATACAGATGAATACACCTCCCCCCACCAACACACACCCATAGAGAAAAAACTGAAGATTTTATACCATCTGTGTACATGATCCTATCTCACTCTCTGTGTACTCATGAAGCAATAATTTTTATTTTATGTAAATTTTTCAATTGCTTTTAGATATATTGCACATAAATATGTAACTTTAAACAAAATGCTATTGTGATTTATATGTCTTTGAATATTATTTAAAGGGAGTTATGTATATATAATTAATAGGTAACATAATTTTTTCATTCCTTGTTGGAAACACTTATGTTGATTCCATTTATTGCTGTAATAAACATTCCTGTTGTGAACTTTATTACTGAACTACTATTACATTCATGTACTAGGTTGCTTCTTATTCATATGTCTAGATTTTTAAAGAAAATTAAATCACTTTTAATGGGTTTATAAAACTTATATTTTTTTCCAGCAATGTATGAAATTTCCACTACATTAATCTTTACCAACCTGTGAAGTAACCAGAACTAAAACATTTTGTTTGACCAAAGCATGTAATTTACTGATTTTTGATTTTTTATTTTCCACCTTGTTGATGCTTTTAGTATAGTTTCCAGACAGTTGTTGGCTATTCAAATTTCCTCTTCCATAAAATCACTATTTAAAAATTTTGCCCACTTTTTTTTCTATTTGATTGGTTGATTATTTAAGAGTTCTTTATATTTTTTATTAAAACCTTTAACACTGTAAAATACATATAATTTTTTCTAGTTGGTAGTCTATCATTTTGTTTACTGTATTTGCAATATAGTAAATACTGATGAATTCTTAGTGAAACATATCAATCTTTTATTTAAAACCTCATGATTTTTTATTCCTAGGATTTCCTTTTTCATACTAATCATAAATATATAACATGCAATGTTTGATAATTTTGTTTTGTTTTTACCAGTTTTTAATACATTTAGAATTGCTTTCTCAATTTGAAATGAAATAGAGATAAAATTATATTTTTATATGAATTAAAAGTTGTCAGGGCCAGGCGCGTTGGCTCACACCTGTAATCCCAGCACTTTGGGAGGCTGAGGTGGGTGGATCACGAGGTCGGGAGATAAAGACCAGCCTGACAAACAGTTCCCCTGGGATCAATCCGTAAATATTTCTTTCCAAGTCCTGTTACTCCTGTTGTTAAAGACTGGTGGTGCTTTTCAAAGTCTGAGAAAATTATAGCCTTTTGGCTTTGACTGCAGCACAAAAGTAAATGTGAAGCTAAGAAATCACTCAGCAAATTTATTGCTTTGAAACAATTAATATAATGTTTTTTTAAATGAAAAATAAAACCTGTCCATTAAACATTTTTATTTGTGCCTGAAACATATTGAACTTGCCGCATTGATCCATTAGATTATGCTATACAGTTAGAATAAATTTTAACAATTTTTAATACTATAAGATACAAGTTTTTTAAGAAAACAAATTAATACAGAAGTATACGAGTGATTATTCAATATGACATTTGTATCTTAGTTGAGCATTTAAGCATAATTTTCTACTCAAATAACTTGTAAGTGGAAGATTAATCACACTCTAACTTACCTGATTTTTAATAATTTTGCTAACTTCATATATTAGAAAAATCACAAAATTTAGCTTTGTATTTTACCTAACATATATCCAATATAAAATAATAACACTTTTTGTTTATTTTATACTACTGCTTTTGCCTGTGATAAGCTAGATGATATCTCAACCACTTAGAGAAATTCATGCTAACTTTTACATGCATTTTGGGTCAATATAAATTCTTGTCATGAATCAAAAGTACCTTCAAGAGAAAATGATTTGAACTAAACAACTCATATGATTTGGAAACACTTTTATCCTAAATCTTTAATCTAAACTTCTTAACTCAAACAGAAAGGGATTTTTAACAGTCCACTCTTCTATTATTTCTACTGGGTCCCTATCTTAAAATTGAGAATATGTATTCCCCAAAGTAAAATCTACACATGTATGTTTTTTAAAAGCATATATTTATCTTTGGAAATCATTTTTCCTTTATACTTTTCTAGTGCTGCTTTTAGACTAAATACAGGGAGCGATTTGTTTCTAATTTGGTGACAATATCTATTAAACCAATATCTAAAGTATTTGAAAATACATTTTCTTTGTATTAAAATATCTACCTCTATTTTGAGTGTTCTACTAAAACTATTAAGTCAATTAGAATGGATTATTATTTCACAGTAAAAGTTTGCATTTAGGAAAGGAAGGAAAACTAAAAGTATTAACATTTGACTCTATATTTTTTTCTCGGGGAGGGGAGTTATTTTTGTTGTTTATTGAGCCAGCATCTTGCTCTTGCTCTGCTGCCCAGATTGGAGTGCAGTGGTGAATCATCACTCAACACAGTCTCTAACTCCTGGGCTCAAGCAGTCTTCCCACCTCAGCCTCCTATAGAACTGTGACTACAGGCAGGTGCTCACCACTCAGCCCAACTAATTATTTTGTATTTTCTGTAGAGACGGGATTTTGCTATGTTGCCCAGGCTGGTCTCCAACTTCTGGGCTCAAGTGATCCACCTGCCTTAGCCTCACAAAGTGCTGGGAATACAGGTGTGTCCGGCAGGCTTTTTTATTGTTTCTTAAATTATTTGTCTTGCAAAGTAGGTGATACCATTTGACCCAGCAATCCCATCACTGGGGTTATACTCAAAGGATTTTAAATCATTCTACTATAAAGACACATGCACATGTATGCACTCTTCACAATAGCAAAGACTTGGAACCAACCCAAATGCCCATCAATGATAGACTGGATAAAGAGAATGTGACACATATATGCCATGGAATACTATGCAGCCATAAAAAAGGATGAGTTCATGACCTTTGCCAGGGACATGGATGAAGCTGGAAACCATCATTCTCACCAAACTAACACAGGAACAGAAAACCAAACACCGCATGTTCTCACTCATAAGTGGGCGTTGAACAATGAGAACACATGGACACAGAGAGGGGAACATCACACACTGGGGCCTATGAGCGAGTGAGGGGCTAGGAGAAGGATAGCATTAGGAGAAACACCTAAAGTAGATGATGGGTTGATGGGTGCAGCAAACCACCATGGCACATGTGTACCTATGTAACAAACCTGCAGGTTCTGCACATGTATCTCAGAACTTAAAGTATTAAAAAAAAAAAAAAAAAAAGGACCAAAAAAAAAAAAAAAGTGCTACAGTAGGGAAAGGAATCTGAGTAGAATCTGCCTGTGTTTCCAGGACATTTCACTTTGTATGAGTGGTGACGTTCTACTGATTGAGTCAGGCCCTTGTTTCAACCTTCACATAGCAGGGCCTGCGCGCAGTAGCAGGAAAGAAGGAGCTGTCACCTTATCTGCTCTGCAATATTGTCACATCCCCATGAAAAGAACCTTACATTTGTTTATTAAAATGTGCTTCTCTGTGCATGAAAAAGAAAACATTAAAATCTAACATATATGTGCATATGGGAAGAGGTTTCACATTAGTTACTACTGCTTAGAAACTATTTTTCTTTAAACTTTCATCACTTTATTTCCTTTGAAAATTTGCCTTCAATTAAAAAATTAATTATTTATAAAATTTTTGTTGGTACATAATAGGTGTATATTCTTATGAGATATTTTAATACAATATGAAATAGGCACATAATGGAGAATGAGGTATCCATCCCCTCAATCATTTATTCTTCGAAACACAGTCTAATTACATTCTTTAAATTATTTTAAAATATGCAATTAAGTTATTATTGACTGTAGTCACCTATTGTGCTTTCAAAACATAGGTCTTATTCATTCCTTCTGTTTCTTTTTTTTTTTTTTTTTTAATCCATTAACCATCTCAACTTCCCCACAAACCTCCCATTACCATTGCCATCCTCTGGTAACCATGCATCTACTCCCTATGTCCATGGTTTCAACTGATTTGATATTTAGATCACACAAATAAGTGAGAACATGAGATGTTTGTCTTTCTGTATGTAACTTATTTCAGTTAACATAATGATCTCCGGTTTCATTCATGGCCTTCAAGTTTTAGCTTGTGCTTTCACTATCTTCTTAAGTCTGTCATTCTACTCTATTTTGTCAATCATACTTTTCTACTCTTTACTATTGCTCTCACTTTTTTCTACTGTACTTGAAGAAAGCCCACATTTCTTTCACGTTAGACTAGGCTTTCATTAATTTGGCTTCCCCTAAGTTCATACTTTCACTTTGCTGCCAACTATATCCAACAGGCTTCTGTCAAACAAAAATACCTACTTTTGTCAAACACAATGTATGTTTTCCTTTAACAAAAAAAAAAAAAACTGTCTTCGTTTATGCTGTTTCGTCGACTTCCCTGTTAGGAGATTAAGTCTGTACTACAACAAGGCAGATACAGCTTCACTTCGTCAGATTCTGCACTTAACCTTTCAAAATGTGTCTGCCTTTAATCTGTGTAATGAATGAGGATGTTTAATCATTCAGATGATAACTAAACGGTGTATTTCTCCAAGGAATATCTGTTATAGATGTTAATTATAGATAAAGGAGATATACCATAGTGAGAAATATGTCATTCTTGTTGACTTCATTAGTATCATTGTCATTTCTGAAAATAGCTTACCATTTATTCCTGATTACCTTGAAATGGAGAAACTGTTATAGCTGCCTAATTAAATGTTTCAGTTTAATTTGACTGGAAACTGCTCAGCAGTAAATTTTAGTTGCATATCCTTGGTTTTGATTGTTTTAGGCTCATGCCATTGAACTGTAGGGAGACTGAATCGTAATAGAGAAAGCTCCTGGATATAAAAAGCCAGTAACCTCTACTGTCATTTCCACTCTGAGCAGAAATTTTGAAATTATATAATTTAAAAATTATGACTTCTAGTTTAACCAGTTTTCTATATGGAATCTATACAGACAGAGAGGAAACGGGGGGGGGAAAAAAAGGAAAACAATTCTGGTAAATCATCTAAGCTGTCTTGGGAGCTGGGTTTAGAGCTCTCTTTGGGAAAACTTAGTGAACACCAAGGTGAGCAGGAGCAGTCCATGAGGTAAGCATCATTACTTAACTGAGCAGCGAGGAGACAATACAAGTTTATACAAAGGCACAAAAGCCTAGTTTTGAATTGTAGAGAAAATCAATCCAGTAGGTACAAATTCGTTATGAACAGGAATGATTTCGGTGTGAGACTTCCATTGCACCCCATAGGATTACTGTTTAGAGTAAGGAGTCTTCCTGCACCTGAAGTCAGAGATTCGTGTTAGGATGCTAAAAAGACCCCTGGGAGTTGAAGACAGCATTGAAAACATCTTGCCACCTCATCTAGCCACCTTTTGGGAAGGAAGAATTTGTATTAAAACAACATGCTCATCTACTCATAATTTTAAAATATCAGAGCTTGCATCCGATTTTTATAACCGAGGAGATTCTGGGAGAGCATGGAATGATTTAACATTTTTAGAGAGGGAAAGATTACTTTTCATTGGTCTTATATTTTATGTATCTACTTATTCGACATACATGTACTAGAAAACTGCTAAGTTTTGTTGTTAAAAGAGTGAATAAAGAGAACATGTGTATGCTCACTCTCATGAAGCTTTGAGTCAAGTAAGTGGTGTATGGGATAAAGTATGCTAAGGATACATGAAAGAGTTTCAGTTGCATTTGGGAAGTTATCTTGGCAATATAGAAAGATCCCACGTCAACCAAAAATAAATAAATACATAAATTAGCTGGGTGTGGTGGTAGGTACCTGTAGTCCCAGCTACTTGGGAGACTGAGGCGAGATGATCGCTTGAGCTCAGGAGCTGGAGGCTGCAGTGAGACATGATCATGCCACTACACACCAGCCTGGGTGATAGCTATGTCAAAAAAGTAAAAAATAAAAATAAAAAAGAAACTACATTTAATATATATAACCTATAGAACATCATAGCTTACACTAGGTTACCTTAAACATGGTCAAAACATATACAATAGCCCAAAATTGGACAAAATAACCTAACACAAAGAGTATTTTATAATAAAGCATTGAATATTTCATGTGATTTATTAAATGCTGTAGTGACAAATGAAAAACAGAATGGTTGTATGCTTGCTTAAAGAGCGGTTTCTCTGAATATACCTTCTGCATCATGATAAAGTCAAAAAATCATTAAGCAAACCATGGCAAGTCAGGAACAGTCTGTACTTGAAAATACCTTCTATGCTTAACATCTCCAATCTCTTTCTTTCCAGTCTCTGTTGAATGCCCTCAATCATCCCCTCGGCTTCACCATGCCAATAAACTTATATTTTCTTCTTCTTCTTTTTTTTTTTTTTTTTTTTTTTGAGACGGAGTCTCGCTCTGTCGCCCAGGCTGGAGTGCAGTGGCTGGATTTCAGCTCACTGCAAGCTCCGCCTCCCGGGTTTACGCCATTCTCCTGCCTCAGTCTCCCGAGTAGCTGAAACTACAGGGGCCCGCCACCTCGCCCGGCTAGTTTTTTTGTATTTTGTTTTAGTAGAGACGTGGTTTCACCGTGTTAGCCAGGATGGTTTCCATCTCCTGACCTCGTGATCCGCCCGCCTCGGCCTCTCAAAGTGCTGGATTACAGGCTTGAGCCACCGCGCCCGGCCAACTTATATTTTCAACGTCACTCATGGCTAATCCTCAGTCCTCAATTCGCTTGACCTAAGAAAAATGTTTAGTCTTTCTAATTGATATCCAAGCCACTAATTTTTCTTGGGCTTTCCTTTTCAGTCTTCTTTGCTGAATCCCACCCTTCTTCCTGATCATTTAATATTAAGGCCAATCATTGTATGATTTCTGATATTTTTGTATAGTTACTCCTTTGTGGATCTCATTCCTTCAAAGGTGTTTGATGACATTGATACATTGACCACTTCCTTGTTCATATTTCCCGACTGATTCTCCTTCCTACTCTCTCATTTTTTCTGTTCAACTGTGTACACAATATCACCACATCACCTCTCAAACTTAATATCTCAAAAACCATACTCCAGATATCCACAACAAGCCTGCTCAATCTATACCCTTTCCCATCTCCTTTGATGGCAACTTCATATTTCCTGTTGTTCAGACCAACAAATCTGGATTCTTCCTCGATTATTTCTCCTAGCACACCACTAGTTTACCAGGGAATATTGATTTTCTTGTAAAAATATAGAAGGAGCACTACCTATGAAGTTTTTTTCACAACAAAAAACAAACTTGAATTTAATCCTACCTATAAGTTAAGTTACAGAGTATATGATGTAAAGAAGAACAGTTAGACAATGCTATAGGAAGGCAATAAGATGAATAAAAATGTGGAACATTCTGTGTGACAATTGACAGTGCTTCTATAATAAGAAAATGACATGGGATTCAAAAGTGGGGGGATTCTGTATATGTAGAGGCTCAAGGCACACAATGAAGTGAAATGGTCATGACTGGAAACTTCATAAAAGGACATTTTTGATAAAGTAGGGAAGTTTGATATATACCAGATATTAGATATTATTGTTATGGTTAATGTTGTTAGATGTTTAATATTATATAATATAAGGAGAATATTCTTATATTTTCAATATTCAACTGTCATGGGCTGAGGATGTTATGATATATCAGATTTATCTCAAGAAACTTCGACAAGAAAAGGACAACAAAGAAGGTGATAGACGAAACAAGTATGATGAAGCTAGGTAATTGTATCATCAGGGTGAGTCTGATGGGGCCTGGCTGCCATTCTCTCCTCTTGTATGATGAAAAATATTTTAAGCAAAAAAGTTAAAATAGAATCTAGAATCCAACTAAATCTCACCTTATTTATTGTTACTACACTGCTCCATGTTAGTCACTCCAATTTTGATATTTAAATTTCATGAAATTTCATGCTTTATATTTCTCCCAAGTCTTTCTGGCTCTATTTTCACAACACTTACATCATGCACGAACTGCTTCTACCCTAGGCCTACCAACCAAACATTACCTATCTTTTCCTTCCAGTTGCAATGGAATAAATTCACTCCTTTTCCAGTGTGTGGTGGACCATATCTCACCACCTCAGTAAATTTTTCTGATTACATTATTTTTCTTTTTAACACTAATTTCCTTACTTGAGTTACAGTATTTTCAGTGGTTGTAGCACAATAAAGGCATATGAAATGATCAGTGAAGCCTGAGAAGGAATTGGGAAACAATCAAAGATGAAAGGGCCAGAGACAATGTCCATGATCAAACCGTAACCTAAAACTTATTTGAGAAACAGGTCATAGTTAAGAAATGAAACTTACCACAGAAGATATCGTGAAACTGATTTCTGGAGTTTTTCGTGCTGTTTATTCTCTCAGAATTAAACATTTAAGGTAGTGAGGCAATTTTAGTATTTTTGCTCTACCAAATATCTTCTTATTTCTCTGAGTGACTACATTTTTAATGAGCAAATATTATAAGATTATAGAGTGAAGGAAAACTTTATAAAATGATTATTAAAGAAAGTAATTGACTTAAAATTGAGATCAATGTTATGGTTTTTGTTGTTGTTGTTGTTGTTGTTTTTTGAGATGGAGTCTCGCTCTGTTGCCCAGGCTGGAGTGCAGTGGCCAGATCTCAGCTCACTGCAAGCTCTGCCTCCCGGGTTTACGCCGTTCTCCTGCCTCAGCCTCCCGAGTAGCTGGGACCACAGACGCCACCTCGCCCGGCTGGTTTTTCGTATTTTTTTTTAGTAGAGACGGGGTTTCACCGTGTTAGCCAGGATGGTCTCGATGTCCTGACCTCGTGATTTGCCCGTCTCGGCCTTCCAAAGTGCTGGGATTACAGGCTTGAGGCACCGCGCCCGGCCAATGTTGTGGTTTTTAAAACAGTAAATTGTTCTGTTAACATTAGGAAAGACAATAATACTTTTATTTTTCTAAATAGTATCATTTTTCTTAAAATTTAAATAAATTACATTAAACTTACATCCTTAGATGTTTTATGTTTTATTTTAAAAATATTAATATAGAATATAATTTCAAAAGAATTGGAAGATTTCAGGTAAAGTACTTCTAGCACAGTCTGTAGGCTATATTCTTGGGGAAAAAGTAGACTTTGTTTAAAACCGCTTTCTGTGTGCTACATACAAAAGTGATTATGTTCACTCCATGAAATATCCTTGAGTTAATTAAGTTACAAGAAGACTAACTGAATAGCCCTGTTTGTTTGAATTTTTGGCATTGGTACTGTGAATAAGTGAAATTGATTTTCTACAGAGTTATTTTCATTCAGTATTACCAACTAGGCTCTGGCTCTCTAAGTATGACAAACATGTTTTTAAAATGGATTATTTATAAAACATAAGGAAGAACATTTTGGAAGACCATAACAATACCTATGAATAATGCTTACATGAATTAGAAGTTTGATTTCAGAGTACACTATCTCTATGTTTTCAATAAGCCGTTGAGCAAGCCAAGGATTCTTAATTCAAAGCACATTCAGCATTTATACAGACCCAGCTTTTTATTCTCTTGCTGTTTTCAAAGATGTATACAAAATTAATATAAGCTCTCTAATCAATTACACAATCCGGGAGCATAGAATATAAAAAATAAATGGTCCAAACCAATTTAACTGTCTTTATTAGAGTTAAATATGCTAAAAAAAAATTGTCAAGGTGGCAAGTAATTATTTGTTGTATATGATTACACAGAGAGTTTTAAACAGCTTTTTATAATAAATTGGTATAAAAAAAATCTCACCATCGTGACCAAAGATGGTATTTTGCTAAATGGCCCTGAAGTGTCTTAGTTACAATTTCTAACATTCCCTGGCAAATTCCTAAAAATGATTTACACAATTAGAGACTATTTATAGAGAGTAGGTTCACTGTTATACTTACATCTGAATCCTGGAAGGGGTGGAGCGTGGAGGGAGTTATTCCTAACAGAAAACAGTAGCCTGTGGAGTAAGGATGGGGGAAAGTAATCCTTTATTTACCTCTCTACATTTTAATCAATATGTTAGCATTTCTGTTTTGGAGTTCTCATTCTGTAACCACTTGTGGCTCTAAAATGAATTGCTTAACCCACACAAACAAAATGAGGAAAACCCCACAAATCATATAGAACAGGGGTCTTCATTTTATGACGCCTGTACCTATGGCATTACACAAAAGCTTTCTAAAAACTTATGCATACGTTATTTTAAGGGAATGCTTTTCTAGATACTTAACTTTTATATGCACTTTTTCCTAGTTGATCTGCTTGACAACTAGTGTTCCTATTTCAACCTTCTCCTTCACTGGTATGCTTCTGTCATTTTTACAAGTACAAGCACATTTTACATCTCAATAAGGTATATTCCCCTATACTGTAAAAATTTCGGAACAATTAAGAAGAGAGATAGTTCTAAGTGTAATACTTAAAGTCTTCCTTACAAAAACATCATAACCCTGCCATACACCTTAATTAGATACATTTCCAGTAAAATTTATTTTATAATTAAACATTTCCAAAAGTTGTAATATATCATGTTATTGTGGTCAGTGGTGAACTACTGAAAAATGAAATGCTGTCTTAAATCAGGAAAACACTTTATTGGCAAAGGAAATATTTTAAAGTGTATGTAAATTATAAATAATTTAAATATAACACACACAATATGTTTTCTGTTTTTAAATATATATATAAACGTATAAAAATATTGAAGAAATATTTTTGAGAAGATAAATTTAAAGCAAAGTTCAATGATAAAAAATACAAAAAAAAATACTGTTTAAGAGGAGCTTGTTTATTTGCTCTTTATATGGATACTTGAAAATCACTCTATAAGAGTAAATGTAATACATCTGAAAGTAATGTAAATTTTAAACAACTTAAAATTTGGTGGGGAATACATCCTTTATTACTGTTTAATAATAAAAATTTAAAAGATCAATTAAAATGTGACAAGAATATAAAAAAATTATAGGTTCAAGAGAAAAAAATAATTGAAAATAACGAATCCAGAAGCCATTCTATTTGTCTATTCTGCCTAGTATCTGCTCTATAACATATTTATTGCTTTAATTTCCATAAATACTGTGGTTTTGTGTCAGCTTCTGTTTCTTTTTCGGTACACTGATAAGCAAACAGAGTTAGATTCATTTTGCGAGGACTGACATCAATTTTAATTCTCTCAAAATGTGTACCACGGAAGGCAACAACTCTGATCCCAAGTCTCTGGTGTTGTTTTTCCAGGTTTATCAGTAACTTGTCTCTGACTGTCAGGACAGATAACCCGAACAATGAACACCATTGGGTCATTTATTAATTACTTTATTTATTTGTATTTTTAATTGACATATGACATTGCATGTTTTTGTAACGTAAAATGTGATGTTTCAAAGTAGGTATACATCGTGAAGAAGTCAAATCTAGCTAATTAACAAATACATCAGCTCACATAGTTATTTTTCTGGTGAATACACATAACATTAACTTTTATTTCTCAAGAATTCAGCCGGGCGCGGTGGCTCAAGCCTGTAATCCCAGCACTTTGGGAGGCCGAGGCGGGTGGATCACGAGGTCAGGAGATCGAGACCATCCTGGCTAACATGGTGAAACCCCGTCTCTACTAAAAATACAAAAAATTAGCCGGGCGAGGTGGCGGGCGCCTGTAGTCCCAGCTACTCGGAGGCTGAGGCGGGAGAATGGCGTGAACCCGGGAGGTGGAGCTTGCAGTGAGCCGAGATCGCGCCACTGCACTCCAGCCTGGGCGACAGAGCGAGACTCCGTCTCAAAAAAAATTCAATATATCATCATCAACTACAATCATCTTGCTTTACATCTCCTGAAATTTATTCCTTCTATCTAACTGTAAGTATGTATCCTCTGATTAACATCACAACTCCCCTTGACCCCTAGCTCTGATACCAACTATTGCACTTTCTACTTCTATGAGATCAATTTTTTTACATACCAGTAGGAGTCATATCATGATATATTTGTCTTTCTGTGCTTGGCTTATTTCACTTAACACAATGTCCTCCAGGTTCTTCCATGTTGCTCACAAATGACAGGGTTTTCTTTTTTTTTTTTTACTGCCAAATAGTATACCACATTTTCTTTCTTTATTCATCTATTGGTGAACATTTAGGTTGATTCTCTATCTTGGTTATTGTGAATAGTACTGCAGTGAACAACGATATGCAGATGTCTATTCAAGATAATGATTTTATTTACTTTGGATGTATACCCATATGGGATTGATTAATCACATGTTACTTCTACTGTTAATTTTGTGAAGAACCACCTTACTGTTTTCCATTATGACTGTATTAATTTACATTCCCAGTAATAGTGTGTAAAGATTCCCTTATCTCCACATCCTTGCCAACCATTTTTATCATGCAACTTTTTGACAATAGCCATCCTAACCAGGTGAAGTGATATCTCATTGTGGCTTTGACTTGCATTTCCCTGATGTTTAGTGATGTCGAGTATTTTTCATATACCTGTTAGTCAACTATATGTCTTATTTTGAGAAATGTCTGTTAAGGTCTTTTGTGCATTTTTTAATTAGGCTATCATTGTTATGCTTTTGAGTTATTTGAGTTTCATATATATTTTGGGTATTAATCCCTTTTCAGATATATAGTTTGCAAAAATTTTCTACCGTTTTGTAGGTTACCTATTTCCTCTGTTGATTGTTTCCTTTGCTGTGAAAAAGCTTTTTATGGCTGGGCTTGGTGGCTCATGCCTGTAATCCCAGCATTTTGGGAGGCCGAGGTGGCTGGATCACCTGAGGTCAGGAGTTCGAGACCAGCCTGACCAACATAGAGAAATCCCGTCTCTATTAAAAATACAAAATTAGTCGGGCGTGGTGCTGCATGCCTGTAATACCAGCTACTCAGAAGGCTGAGGCAGGAGAATTGCTTGAACCTGGGAGGCAAAGGTTGTGGTGAGCTGAGATCAGAAACTCCGTCTCCAAAAAAAAAAAAAAAGCTTTTTATTCACATGTAATCCCAATTGCCTAATTTTGTTTTTGTTGCCTTTTTTTTTCTGATGTCGTTACAAAACACTACTTGCTTACACCAACATCATGAAGCATTTTCCCTGTTATCTTCTAATACTTCCTAGTTCCAGGTCTTAAATTTAAGTCTTTAATTCATTTTGAGTTGATTTTTGTGTCTGGTGAGAGATAAGGGTCTACTTCAATTCTTTTGCATTTGTATATCCTGTCTTCTCAACACAATTTTTTGAGAAGGTGATCCTTTCTCCAATGTGTGTTCTTGGCACATTTGTTGAGGATCAGTTGGCTGCAAGTGCATGGATTTATTTCTGGCTCTCTATTCTCTTCCATTGGTTTACATAACCATTTTTTTTTTAATTATACTTTAAGTTGTAGGGTACATGTGCACAACATGCAGGTTTGATACATTGGTATTCATGTGCTATGTTGGTTTGCTGCATCCATCAACTTGTCATTTACATTAGGTATTTCTCCTAATGCTATTCTTCCCCTAGACCCTCACCCCCCAACAGTCCCTGGGGTGTGATGTTCGCCACCGTGTGTCCAAGTGTTGTCATTGTTCAATTCCCACCTATGAGTGAGAACATGTGGTGTTTGGTTTTCTATCCTTGTGATAGTTTGCTGAGAATGATGGTTTCCAGCTTCATCCATGTCCTTGCAAAGGACATGAACTCATCCTTTTTTTATGACCGCATAGTATTCCATGGTGTATATGTGTCACATGTTCTTAATCCAGTCTATCATTGCCGGATATTTGGGTTGGTTCCAAGTCTTTGCTATTGTGAAAAGTGCTGCAATAAACATACATGTTCATGTGTCTTTATAGTAGTATGATTTATAAACCTTTGGTTATACACCCAGTAATGGGATTGCTGGGTCAAATGGTATTTCTGGTTCTAGATCCTTGAAGCCACACTGTCTTCCACAATGGTTGAACTAGTTTACACTGCCACCAACATTGTAAAAGCATTCCTATTTCTCCACATGCTCTCCAGCATCTGTTGTTTCCTGACATTTTAATGATTGCCATTCTAACTGGCGTGAGATGGTATCTCATTGTGGTTTTGAATTGCATTTTTCTGTGGAAACCAGTGATGATGAGCATTTTTCATGTGTCCGTTGGCAGCACAGATGGTTACATAACAGTTTTTATGCCAGGACCATGCTGTTTGTGTTACTGTAGATTTATAGTATATTTCAGTCATGTAGTGTGATGCCTCTTGCTTTATTACTTTTGCTTGAGTTTGCTTGTGGTTTTTGCTTATGTTTTTGTAATGTAAAATGTGATGTTTCAAAGTATGAATACATTGTGGGAAGGTCAAATCTAGCTAATTAACAAATACATCACCTCACATAGTCATCATTTTTCTGGTGAATCCACATAACATTTATGATTTTCATTCAAATTTTAGAGGCTGGCATGAGTTTGTGTTACTAAGGTGAATATGGTTCCATAGTCATTTACATCAAAGAGAAAGAGAGGCTACAAAAAAATATATATATATGTTTTATGAGGATGTGAAACAAAGGACATTTTGTTGTCTTTTTTTCCACTGTATTAAGTATTTTTTTAAAAAAAATCTCTTCTTTTTCTTTGTATTAGTTTTTAAGGATCCAAAGTTTTGTGTAATTAAAATGTGAAATTCAGTGAATGAGATGTATTACTTGCCAACAGTACCTATTAAAAACCTAAATATTGGCAGAAGTTTGATCACTGGAAAGATTTAGATGAAGCTTGTGATTATATAAGTTTTAAACTAATATAATGTCATTTTAAAAACATATTAGTTGATGAGCTATTTTGGAAGTAAAATTATGTAAGGGGAAAGTACCAAAAATACATGTCTAACATACAAGCTGTTGAACTACGAGCAGATTCTGACCTTAGAAATATGGTAATCTTCTATTATCTATCTCAGGATTTTATCCTTTGCAACCAGGAATTTAGGAAGCCACAGTATCAAATTACTCAGTACTGATACCCCACCATCTCCTGTTGTAAGATTATTCTCCTACCCAGTTTATCAAGATTTTCAAAAAAAAATTCTTCATCATAAATCTACAGTGAAATGTCTCAATTAAGGATTTCAGTATAAATACAAACACATACTTAACAGAAAGCATAAATAAGAATTATTCAAATTATGTAAAATGTGATACCAGATGGAAAGTGACTTTACTTCTAATTGTTGATTTCCTCTACAATGAGCAATTTAACATGCTGTGAAATTCCTGGACTCAATTCCACATCAGACCTAAAATTCAGACCGTGGTAGCTTAGTGAGTCTCACCGTATCCAGGATACACTTTGGTTTCAACAAAAGAGGCATGAGGCAGGGTTACTCTTAGCTTGAGAGTGAGAAGAAAGTCTTGCACAGAACTCTAAGGGAGTCAGCTTCTTGATGCAGATACATACACTGTTACTTCCTTAATTCAAATATGCAGAAACAGTTACTGATGATGTAAAAGTTGTACAGTCCATTGAAAGCCATATGCAACAAGTTGAGGGTGTGTAGGCAAGTACTGAGTCATATAGGGTACAGGTTACTTCTTGGTTATTGAGGGGAATCTTTTTCACTATTGTTACCGAAAAAGAATGAGAAATTTCATAAAATGCAAGCTCACTGGAGAGAAAGGAAGACAAGCATTGACACAGGATTGCACTGCTCTTATATCTGAATATTCTTTGTGAGATTTTTTTAAACTACACTTTTGTATTTCCTTATTTTAGACACTTCTGTGTGTGTATTTGAACTTATCTGCTACTTCACCTATGTATATCTGCTCGGGCTTTCTGTGAACATGATCAGTGGTGCACAGGGTCAAATCCTATATGGTTTCTAATGCACTAAACCCACCAAAGGGTGCCAAAGACATGAGGAATGTCTCAGAGGGACCATTCAATAATAAGCTAGAGAGTTTTTTCCAGGAGGGAGGAAAGAGGTGACTCACAAAAGACGTCTTATTGATGTGAGATAGTAAATCAAAAATAGCTATTAGCATTGATTGCCAATAGTATAACTAGAGAATTTTGAAGCAGGACACAAAAGTCTCAGAGAAGATAAATTACTTTCAAAATGGCAACAGAATGGTAATTGATAGAGTGAATTTATTTATTATTTTTCATTCAAACCTACTATGTTTGATAGTAAAAAGGGAAATGCTAAAATAATTACAGGGTCAACTTATCTATGGCATGCCTAACACAGGTCTATTCTGGAAAAATTAGGGTTTTGTTTTTTGTTTTTTGTTTTTTCCCAGGTTGAAATGTGTGACTTTCTAGACCAAAAGTTCCTCTCAATTTCGGAAAGTTTCTTTCAAGACTCCCAGGCTAGAAAAGTTCTCAAGGATAGTCATGAAAACTAATATATCACTCATTTCTGAGCAAACTTAAAAAACTTTAAGACTCCCAAATACAGACAGGATCATATACATCCCATGGAATTGAAGGCACATCTGTCATCTAAAGAGTATCCCAGGTTAGGATACAGGTGATAAACTTAACTATCCTACAACATTTTATAGGAGCTTAAATATGCACTGTGACCAAAGCTTAGCTCGAGACTTTTAAAATAAATTTTCACCTAAAAATTAACCTTTAGATTTTTATCAAATCTAATATTTACTGGCTCATATCTTAAAGATAAATTTATATCAGTAAACATATTGCTCTTTCCCTTCACTAGGAAATCATTCAATATAGAACTTGGTGGAATTACCATTTAAATCATTTTATAAATCCTCACACAAACTGATACTGCCATTAGTGTGAGGATTTAGCAATGAAATGAAAAGTTACGTGCAAAATTGGTATATACAGCCTGTGTTTAAATTTGTCATGTTTGTGAAAGTCCAAAGAGATTACTTATTACCCTTGATATTATTCTTTGTTTCTCAAATTTTTAATGATAAATACCAATCATACAATACTCTTACAGCACTGATATAAATGCTGTTTAACTCAATCTTTGCATCCTTATTTTTCTTAGACAATATTTTGAGGAGGGCCTTTATTGGTTTAAAGGATACAACTATTTCAAGAATTGTGGTACTCTTAGCCAATGAAGTAGACACACATTAATGTAAGATTTAGTATTAAATTATGTACAACTTTTTATACATTGTGATTTTGATATATTTACAGAGTCTATCCACATCTCAACAGTATGATTTTATAATATTTTCTTCACTCCCCAAATAAATCCTGCACCCGATGGCAATTACTTCCCCTTTATTTCTCTCCCCAGGCCCTGGAAATATAAACTTCATTCTGACTCTATGGATTTGTCTATTCTGAACATTTTCTATAAATGGCCTATTATTCTTAAACTTTATTTTCTTAACATTGGTTATTGTTGAAAGATTATTTCAGTAGAATTCACAGAAAAATACGGCACTCAATCAAATTAGCACCATTTTACCATTCTGCAATTACATATATAGATGAAAAAGTGTGCTATTTTCTCTACTTTACAAAGAAAAGTAGGTAAATGTAATTACTATAAAAATAAAATAACAAGCAGTAAAATATAATGTTACAAAAGGAGAAAGAACAATTTGAGTGTGCTTACTTAATCTTATTTAAATCTCCCTAAAAGAACAGCTATTGTTTCTTTCCTAGGATAATCCTTCTTTGCTCACTCACATAGCTCCTTATGTAAACTCCTAGCACTTTAATTCTGAACTACACATTTCATGTCAATCCTTTTACTTAACACAGCAGGAAAGATTTAATTTACACATTTCAATAGTATGCAGTACTTTATTCCACTTTTCCCCAACTTAAGCTGCCTTCCCTAAATATTGCATAAGTCTGTGGTAATTTGGTTTCATGTTTTTTATTTAAATTATATACAGTAATACTACTGAAATTAATCTCAATGCAGCCTTTTAAAATAATCAAAAGAGAAGCAGACTGAAAGTAATTTAAATTAAAACACATAACAAAATGATATGGCTTCCTAAGGAAGAACAGTATTATAATTATAATTTAGGAAATAATTACAATTTAGGAAGGAAAAGAAACCTAATGTGTATTCCATTTCAGTATTGGACTATAGGTCACCATGCTACATACAAAAAGAAAATACAAGAGGAAAGATAAAATGATTATTCAGACAGTGTATTTTATATATATATGTGTGTGTGTGTGTGTGTGTATATGTATATACAAAACTGATTTATTTAAACTGTGAATTTAGTAATAATAAATTCTTTTTTATGTCTTATACAAAACTGATTTATTTAAACTGTGAATTTCATGATAATACTTTTTTTGTGTGTCTTATGGAGGCACTTTATAGATTTGATATTTCTGGAATAATGTACACAACTGTGGCCCAGTTACTCCTTAATGATTAAACTCCCAATGCTGTAGTAAAACTAAATTGATCAGGTCAATGTAATTGACTTTCAGTCCTGACTCTGGTACAACTGGCTTAATGATGTAGCTTGATCTTTCCCAAACTCAGTTTCATTTCTGAAATATTAGGACTGTAAAGCACTTCAGCATTTCTCAAACATGTATACATATTACTTCTTATGGAAAAGAGAAGATTTGAAAATACTAGGCAGATAACTTCTAAGTTCCTTTTGACTTCGTTTATTTATTTATTTACCAGACATAACATGTGTTAGAAAATATAGTCTTAGAATAATTTCTGATTACATACACCACTAATGAAAAATTTACTTTTTCAGTGAAATTTCAGGGATTTTTTTATTGCTTCCAGCATTTTCACATGCAAAATACACTATTATACATTTTCCTTTGAGATCTGTGTCAAATATGACCAAAGGTGAAAAGTGTTTTAATTATATTTGTGATTTATAAAGTAACCACATAACTTATTGTCCAAATCAGGGCTCTTTTGAGAGTAAAATGAGGTGTTAATAAAAAATACACCAAGAAGACAATGGTTAAAATGAAAATGTCCTGGGTAGTGAGACACATTTTCATCATATTTGTAAATAGATAGGTAATCAAATTGCAAAATAACCTTACAGGAGAAATTATAGCTTTAAATGTTGTCTACTAGATACATCAATGTACACACCAATTTTACTTGTTGTTAGCTTATCAAGAAAGAATGCTCTCTTTTGGACACTGTTTTCTGTTGTTATTTGGCATTTTGCCTGTTTCCACAAATCACTTGCAAATGGTCTTCAATGTAAATATCAAATCAATGTGGATAATGTCAGAGCAGTAATTTGGTGGTCCCTTCTCTGATATAAAGACACTAGACATTATCCATAATACCTCGCACTCGCTGCTCACACATATACATTGCCATGACTGAAGATTTGTATCCCCCCAAATTCCTATGTTGAAATCCTAACCCCCAAAGTGATGGTATTAGGAGGTGGGGTCTTTTGGAGATTATTCGGTCATAAGGATGGAGCCCTAATGCATGAGATTAGTGCCCTTATAAAAGAGAATCAAGAGGGATCTTTTATACCTTTCAGTCATGTGAGGACACAGAAGAAGAACTAGAAAGCACAGCCTCACAAGACACCAGATTTGCTGGTGCCTTGATCTGGGACTCCCTAGTCTCCAAAACTGTGATATGTAAACATTTGCTGTATAAACCACCCAGTTTATGGTGTTTCTGTTGTAGCAGCCCAAGTGAACTAGAACAACATTTATAATTTCATTTACTCAAGTAAATAAGATTAATTAAAAAATAAAAATAGGTAAACCTTTAATTAAACATATATCACAAATGTTAGAGCAATGGAATTTGAATCAAATTTTCAATATGACATGAGGGTTCTGGTATCTACTTTGATCCTTGGTATCAAGTTTATTTCTCGAAATAGTTTATGTTTTTAAGTTTGGTTACCTGTCCAAAGGGGAAAGGAAAATCCTACTTGTAAGTATTGTTATAAAGCAGAAATCCTGTAATTATGTATGTAACGATCTTATAAAACATAATCAGACTGTTATGATTGTTTTACATATCAGTGGATATATATTTATAGTAATACATTTTTACATGTAAACTTTAAATTGTAACTATTTGTAGTTCTATATACAGGTATTTCACTGACCCTGTGGGCATAATAATAACAATGCAGTTACTAAGTTATTCTTCCAGTTCTTTTCCATATGGGTTAGTTGCATTTTCTATGTGATATATATGTATATATTCAATAGAGAATATCTGAGTCACCAACAGTCTAAATACAATAAAATTGTGCCCACATTTAATGCACCACTTTCTTCCAGCCCGGTGCCATTTTGTACCTATTCGATTTTGACTAAACATTTTATTAAAAACGTGGTAAATTAGTATGGTGTGATGTCTACAATAGAAACTTAGCTATGGCTCCTTCATATAATTTAAGGCAAGTTTTTTCCCTGTTAAATTTTATGTTTATAAATATACTTTGCTAATATTATGTTCCTGTTGGAAATTGAGCAGGAAAACTACATGCTACATTTTCAGCAATTGCTTGGACTATTTTACATAAACATATCTACATATCACTATGTATATTACTATAGAGATATATCACTAGTTATCTGTTACTAAGTCTCTTACAACACTGTAGGAGGAATTATTGCTTATTTTCTGCCTTTTGTTTGCTGGCATAGTCACAGAAAGGTAGCGATGGAGAAGGAGGTATGTTACACATCAAGAACTATATGTCCTAGTTTTTTTTAATCCATGATATTACCCAGTGTTCTCTAAACATGCTATTGTCTCTGCATTATAATAATGCATATTAAAATAGAAATAAGTACAGCAAAATCTATGATGAAAATGATAAACAATTAAAAATACATTAGTCTAATTGATGCATGCATTTGGGAATAATCCTGCCTCTTAATAAAGATGTACTGATTTATGTAGTTCATGCATCCCACATTTATAAAACTTTTATGTGTTTTTAACAG
Source organism: Mandrillus leucophaeus (assembly GCF_000951045.1). Taxonomy (NCBI): domain Eukaryota; kingdom Metazoa; phylum Chordata; class Mammalia; order Primates; family Cercopithecidae; genus Mandrillus; species Mandrillus leucophaeus. The sequence continues at coordinate 3,348,582 of NW_012103254.1, read as the reverse complement.
CATTTAATTGTATTATTTTAAAAAATAATAATTTCAATATATTTAGTTGTGCAAATACATTGTTTTGAATTTTTATGTTATAAATGCCATTTATGATGATTATTCTCTCACATAGAAACTTTGAAAGAAAAGTAAAAAATGTTACTTGCTTGCAGATAATGGATCAAGTCAGATCATTACTTTCCTGGAAATTAATCCTTGCATTCTCAATCATGATGACATGTTGTCAGCATATTGCCAAGGAGATGACACACACATAATGTAAATGACAAGAACTATCAATGCATCTCAAAATGTACAGCTAAGTGGTAAGGCATAAACCAGTATTTCTTATTGCTACATACGCTATTCATTAGAAGACAGGTAGAGTGTAATTAAGAAGGACTAGGGTTAATAATATTTCCAGTGATCTCATTGGAATTATGTAACCTAAATCTCCAAATAAATACAAAATAACTTTGTTACTTCAAACATTAATTTGGACTGAAAGAACAAACTTGTTATTCTTGGGATTTTTAAAATAAAAACTCAAAAATAATTTTCATTTATTATCATATCTAAGCTCATTATATGTCTATTTGATATATAAGAAACCTTAGAGACCTACAGAGAGACTCAGACTCCCACACAATAATAATGGGAGACTTTAACACTGCAATGTCAATATTAGACAGATCAACAAGACAGAAGGTTAACAAAAATATCCATGACTTGAACTCAGCTCTGGACCAAGCGGACCTAATAGACACCCATAGAACTCTCCACCCCAAATCAACAGAATATGCATTCTTCTCAGAACCACTTCACACTTATTCTAAAATTGAACACATAATTGGTAGTAAAACACTCCTCAGCAAATGTAAAAGAACAGAAATCACAGCAAACTGTCTCTCAGACCACAGTGCAATCAAATTAGAACTCAGGACTAATAAACTCATTCAAAACTGCAAAACTACGTAGAAACTGAACAATTTGCTCCCAAATGACTACTGGGTAAATAACGAAATGAAGGCAGAAATAAAGATGTTCTTTGAAACCAATGAGAACAAAGACACAATGTACCAGAATCTCTGGGACACATTTAAAGCAGTGTGTAGAGGGAAATTTATAGCACTAAATTGTCTCAAGAGAAAGCAGGAAAGATCTGAAATTGACACTCTAACATCACAATTAAAAGAACTAAGAAGCAAGAGCAAACAAATTCAAAAGCTAACACAAGGCAAGAAACAACTAAGATCAGAGCAGAATGGAAGGAGATAGAGACACAAAAAAACTTTCAGAAAATCAATGAATCCAGAAGCTGGTTTTTTGAAAAGATCGACAAAACAGATAGACTACTAGCAAGACTAATAAAGAAGAAAAGAGAGAAAAATCAAATAGATGCAGTAATAAAATGATGAAGGGGATATCACCACCGATCCCACAGAAATACAAACTATCATCAGAAAAATACTATAAACACCTCTACACAAATAAACTAGAAAATCTGGAAGAAATGGATAAATTCCTGCCCACAAACACTCTCCCAAGACTAAACCAGAAAGAAGTTGAATCTCTGAACAGACCAATAACAGGCTCTGAAATTGAGGCAATAATTAATAGCCTACCGACCAAAAAAAAGTCCAGGATGAGACGGATTCACAGTCAAATTCTACCAGAAGTAAAGAGAAGAGCTGGTACCATTCCTTCTGAAACTATTTCAATCAATAGAAAAAGAGGAAATCCTCCCTAACTCATTTTATGAGGCTCGCATCATTCTGATACCAAAGCCTGGTAGAGACACAGCAAAAAAAAAAAAAAAAAAAAGGAATTTTAGGCCAATATCCCTGATGAACATCTATATGAAAATCCTCGATAAAATACTGGCAAACTGAATCCAGCAGCACATCAAAAAGCTTATCTACCACGATCAAGTCAGCTTCATCCCTGACAAGCAAGGCTGGTTCAACATACGCAAATCAGTAAATGTAATCCATCACATAAACAGAACCAATGACAAAAAACACATGATTATCTCAATAGATGCAAAAAAGACCTGTGACAAAATTCAACAGCACTTCATGCTAAAAACTCTCAATAAACTAGGTATTGACGGAACACATCTCAAAATAGTAAGAGTTATTTATGACAAATCCACAGCCAATATCATACTGAATGGGCAAAAACAGGAAGCATTCCCTTTGAAAACCAGCACAAGACAAGGATGCCCTCTCTCACCACTCCTATTCAACATAGTGTTGGAAATTCTGGCTAGGGCAATTAGGCAAGAGAAAGAAATAAAGGGAATTCAGTTAGGAAAAGTGGAAGTCAAACTGTCTCTGTTTGCATATGACATGATTGTATATTTAGAAAACCCCATTGTCTCAGTCCAAAATCTCCTTAAGCTGTAAGCAACTTTACCAAAATCTCAGGATGCAAAATCAATGTGAAAAAATCACAAGCATTCCTATACACCAATACTAGACAAATAGAGAGCCAAATCATGAGTGAACTCCCATTCACAATTGCTTCAAAGAGAATAAAATACCTAGGAATCCAACTTAGAGATGTGAAGGGACCTCTTCAAGGAGAACTACAAATCACTGCTCAACAAAATAAAAGAGGACACAAACAAATGGAAGAACATCCCATGCTCATGGATAGGAAGAATCAATATCATGAAAATGGTCATACTGCCCAAAGTAATTTATAGATTCAATGCTATCCCCATCAAGCTACCACTGATTTTCTTCACAGAACTGGAAAAAACAAACAAACAAAAAACAAAAAAAAACTACTTTAAAATTCATATGGAACCAAAAAAGAACCTGCATTACCAAGACAATCTTATGCAAAAAGAACAAATCTGGAGGCATCACGCTACCTGACTTCAAATTATATGACAAAGCTACAGTAACCAAAACAGCTTGGTACTGGTACAAAAACAGATATATAGACCAACGGAACAGAACAGAGGCCTCAGAAACAACATCACACATCTAAAATCACCTGATCTCTGACAAATCTGACAAAAGCAAACAATGGGGAAAGGATTCCCTATTTAATAAATGGTGCTAGGAAAACTGGCTAGCCATATGTAGAAAGCTGAAACTGGATCCCTTTCTTACACTGTATACAAAAATTGACTCAAGGTGGATTAAAAACTTAAATGTAAGCCCTAACACCATAAAAACCCTAGAAGAAAACCTAGGACATACCATTCAGGACATAGACATGGGCAAAGACTTCATGACTGAAACACCAAAAACTATGGCAACAAAAGCCAAAATATACAAATGGGATCTAATTAAACTAAAGAGCTTCTGCAGAGCAAAATAAACTATCATCAGAGTGAACAGGCAACCTATAGAGTGGGAGAAAATCTTTACAATCTACCCATCTGACACAGGGTTAATATCCAGAATCTACAAAGAACTTAAACAAATTTACAAGAAAAAAATAAACCACCCCATCAAAAAGTGAGCAAAGGATATGAACAGACACTTCTCAAAAGAAGACATTTATGCAGCCAACAGACGTACGCAAAAATGCTCATCATCACTGGTCATCAGAGAAATGCAAATCAAAACCACGATGAGATACCATCTCATGCCAATTAGAATGGCAATCATTACAAAGTCAGGAAACAACAGATACTGGAGAGATTGTAGAGAAATAGGAAGGTTTTTACAATTTTGGTGGGAGTGCAAATTAGTTCAACCATTGTGGAAGACAATGTGGTGATCCCTCAATGATCTAGAACTAGAAATACCATTTGACCCAACAATCCCATTACTGGGCATATACCCAAAGGATTACAAATCATTCTGCAACAAAGACACATGCACATGTATGTTTATATAGGCACTATTCACAATATCAAAGACTTGGAACCAACCCAAATGTCCATCAATGATAGACTAGATCAAGAAAATGTGGCCCATATACACCATGGAATACTATGCAGCCATAAAAAAATAATGAGTTCATGTTCTTTACAGGGACATGGATGAAGCTAGAAACCATCATTCTAAGCAAACTATCACAAGGACAGAAAACCTAACACTGCATGTTCTCATTCAAAAGTGGGAGTTGAACAATGAGAACACATGGACACAGGGTAGGGAACATCATACACCAGGCCAGTTGGAGGGTGGGGAGCTAGGGGAGGGATAGCATTGGGAGAAATACCTAATGTAAATGATGAGTTGATGGGTGCAGCAAACCAACATGGCACATGTATACCTATTTAACAAACTTGCTTGTTGTGCACATGTACCCTAGAACTTAAAGTATAATAATTAACAAATATATATATATGTATATTTATATAATAATGTGTACACATCTAGAAAACAAAACAAAAACGAAGAAGAAAGTAAACTGAACTGTAATTTTGAAGATTATGAAAATGCCTTTTTGATCAGAATACACGTGCAAAGTTTTTCTCAAATCAGAATACCACAGGCTTTTGGTGAGTTCATATTCCTATATTTGTTGCTTCAATATTTTTTCTTCATTTTGCAACATATTTGGACACAGACTGGACAATCTAAGAAAGAAAATGCATCCTGGCTGCATGTATTGGTCCATTTTCTTGCAGCTGATAAAGACATGCCAGAGACTGAGCAATTTACAAAAGAAAGAGGATTAATGGACTCACAGTTCCACATGTCTGGGAAGGCCTCACAATCATGGTGGAAGGTGAAAGGCACATCTCACATAGCGGCAGACAAGAGAAGAGAACTTGTGCAGGGAAACTCCCCTTTATAAAACCATCAGTTCTCATGAGACTTATTTACAGTCATGAGAACAGCACAGGAGAGACCCACCATGATTCAATTACTTCCCACAGAGTCCTTCCCACAACACATGAGAATTGTGGGAGCTACAATTCAAGATGAGATTTTGCAGAGGACATACACAAACCATATCATTTCACCCCTGACCCCTTTCAAATCTCATGTCCTCACACTTCAAAAACAATCATGCCTTTCCAGTAGTCCCTCAAAGTCTTAACTCATTTCAGCCTTAACTCAAAAGTCCACATTCCAAAGTTGCATCTGAGACAATGCAAGTTCCATCTACCTATGAGCCTGTAAAATAAAAGCAAGTCAGTTACTTCCTAGATGCAGTGGGAACACAGGCATTGGATGACTACACCTATTTCAAATGGGAGAAATTAGTCAAAATAAAGGGGCTACAGGCGTCATGCAAGTTCATAATTCAGCAAGGCAGTTATCTTAAAGCATCAAAATAATCTCCTTTGATTCCATGTCTAACATCCACATCATGCTGATGTAAAAAGGAGGCTCCCAGGCCCTTGAACAGCTTTAACCCTGTGGTTTTGCAGAGTACAGTCTCCCTCCTGGCTGCTTTCATGGGCTGACACTGAGTGTCTGTGGCTTTTCCAAGTGCACAGTGCAAGCCGTCAGTGGATCTATCATTCTGGGGTCTGAAGGATGATGGCCCTCTTCTAGCTCTAGGTGGTGCCCCAATAGGGACTTTGTGTAGGGGCTCCAACCCACATTGCCCTATGCAGTGTCCTAGCAGAGGTTCTCCATGGGGACCCTGCCCCTGCAGCAAACTTCTTTGTGGGCGTCTAGGCATTTCCATACATCTTCTGAAATCTAGGCAGAGGCTTCTAAACCTCCATTCTTGATTTCTATGCACTCGCAGGCTCAACATCATGTGAAAGCTTACAAGATTTGGCAACTTGCACCCTCTGAAACAATGGTCCAAGCTGTACCTTGGTCCCCTTTAACCATGGCTGGAGCACCTAGGACTCAGGGCACCAAGTCCGTAGGCTGCATAGAGAAGGAAGGCTTTGGGCCTAGGCCAGGAAACCATTTTCCTCCACTAGGCCACTGGGCCTATGATGGGAGGGGCTACCACAAAGACTTCTGACATACCCTGGAGACATTTACCCTATTGTCTACATGATTAACGTTTGACTCCTCGTTACTTATGCAAATTTCTGCAGCTGACTTGAATTTCTCCTCAAAAAATGGGTTTTTCTCTTTTATTACATCATGAGGCTGCACATTTTTTGAACTTTTATGTTGTTTCCCTTTCAGAACTGAATGCTTTTCACAGCACTCAAGTCACTTCTTGAATGCTTTGGTGCTTAGAAATTTCTTCTGCCAGATACCCTAAATCATCTCCCTCAAGTTCAAAGTTTCACAAATCTCTAGGGCAGGGGCAAAATGCTGCCACCGTCTTTGCTAAAACATAGCAAGAGTTACCTTTACTCCAGTTCCCAATAAGGTCCTCATCTCCATCTGAGGCCACCTCAGCCTGGATTTCTTTGTCCATATCACTATCAGCATTTTGTTCAAAGCCATTCAATACATCTCTAGGAAGTTCTGAACTTTTCCACGTTTTTCTGTATTCTTCTGAGCCCTTCAAACTATTCCAACCTCTGCCTGTTACCCAATTTCAAAGTAGCTTCCACATTTCTGGGAATTTTTACAGTAGTGCCCCACTCTACTGGTACCAATTTACTGTACTAGTCCCTTTTCACACTGCTGATAAAGACATAGCTGAGATTGGGCAATTTACAAAAGGAAGAGGATTAATGGACTCACAGTTCCACGTGGGTGGGGAGGCCTCATAATCATGGCATAAGGTGAAAGACACATTTCACATGGAGGCAGACAAGAGAAGAGAGCCTGTGCAAAACTCCTGTTTATGAAATCATCAGATGTCATGAGACTTATTCACTGTCAGAACAGCTCATGAAAGACCCACCCCCATGATTCATTTACCTCCCACCAGGTCCCTCCCACAACACATGGTAATTGTGGGAGCCACAATTCAAGATGAGATTTTGCGGGGGTACCCAGCCAAACCATATTACTGCATTTTTGTGTCAAATGTTGAGGGACATAAAGGACTGAGAAATCTAGTCTGCCAGTTCTTAACTATCATACTTTTACCACAAATAAAAGGCTATTTTGTGCACAATATTCTCTATCTTTTACCAGAAATGATTATCCAGTACTCCCTGGTAATGTGTTTAATAGCCCCTTAAGACTAAAATCATTTTTCAAATCACTTCATGTCTGTTGTTATATGGTCTTATGTGTGTGTCTTCGGCTAGAGAGGGGAAGAATATCACTGGCCCTGTTCTCAGAGAACTCACAATTTCACAGGAAATCAAGGAAGCAATCAAGTAACAAACATTGTGATATTTACAACAGTAAAGGTAGCACAGAGAAGGGAAAGAATAATTTTGCCTGTAGTAAATATTTATTGAGTTGCATATGAGCCTCAATCTAGATAAATATATTTATATTATGTAAGACCAACAAAGAATTGTGATCCAAAATTTAAAAACCTTATTATATATTGTTGTGGGAAATATGAATAAATCAACATAAAGCCACAATAAGCTATGACTGAGTTATCCATAGTAAAGAATATCTGACTTCTCCAATGAACATATGATTTTATAAACTTCACTAGTAATCAGAGAACTGCCAATTAAAATAAGGAGAAAAAATAACCCTACACTAAGTTCAACAGCAAAACCACCAATCATTCAAACGAAAATTGACAACAGTAATGTTGTTCTAGTAGCACTAACCTTAGCAGTAACATGGTGCCAAGGGGCTTCTTATACATTCTTGATAGAGTTAAATATTAGTATAGAAAATTTGGGGAGCCAGTTAGCAATACTACATACATTTGAAAATCTGCATTACCTACTCATTTATATGCATATATGTATAAAAAGACAAATATAAGCTGTATCTGTATTAATCATTAATTGTTAACAATTTAAGAATCCATTAATAAGTAACAAATACACATATTGTAGTTTATACACTTATATATTTATTTATAAATGGAATAGTATTCCACAATTAAACCAAAACAGGGAACGATAGCAAAAAGATAGTGAGAATATAAGTCCATTTATTTAAAGTATTAACATATAAAAATGATAGACTATATATTCTATGTCATCAGTATATACATGCTTTAAGCCATACAGATATTTGTGGACATAACCATTGTGCTAGTTTCTCAGTATTGCCATAACAAAGTATCACAAAATGGATTGTCTAAAACAATAGAAATGTTTTCTCTCACAACACTGGTAGCTAGAAGCCAAAAAATCAAGGAATCATCAGAGCCATGCTCACTCTGAAAGCTCTAGAGAAAAATATTTCTTCGTCTTTTCTTAGTTCCTGGTTATTGCTGGAAATACTTGGCATTCCTTGGCTTGCAGTGCTATGGCTCTAATTTCTGCCTTTATTATTGCTTAGTCATCTTTGCTTTGAGTGTCTGCATCTCTCTGTCTTTCTCTATTTTTAAAAGAACACTGGCCATTGTATACTTAATCCAGTATCATCTAGTCTTGACTTGTTTATATCTCAAATACCTTATTTCCAGATAAGGTCATATTCATAGGTTAACAGAGTTTCAACATACATTTCTGGAGGAGAAAATTCAATTCAAAACAGTCATGTATGTCTAGAGCTTTAGAATTCAATAATGTAGAAAAGAGAAAAAGGTGAGATTGCTAATGGCCATTGCTAATGCATGTTGTTAAGCTGAATGGATCCACGTATACTTTTTCTTATTTAAAGTGATCAAATAATTTATCATCCAAAGCAGCCCACTTAAAGGAGTTAAATAGGAGGCAATTAACAATCACTTCATAATAATTGACTCTGCACTTTAGACTCGAAAGACTCGTGTGAGGATCCAGCAATATGTTGTGAAGGGTTATAAGAATTGGAGAGAAAGCTGGGTTCACTTCAGAAGACGCAAACTTTGATTCAAGACTGCTTTGTTGTCTCACCAGAGGCAAGCAAATAACCATGTTGCCTTTGGGAGGAGACTGCTAACAACCATGGAGCAGACATAATCTGGAGATTTATTTTGCAATGTGTTGTATAACAATGTTGACTTAACTGCCTACATTTACATATCAGGCGATTTCACATGAAAACCCAGGTAGAAAGTGGAAAATATAGCAACAGTGGGATAGGAGGTGAATAGCTGCCTCTACCTGTGGATGAGGCATGTCCTCTCTGTTATCAAACTCTCATCACCTCTCTTATGATATCCTGTCTGCTTCATTCATTTATATCATCTGCTTGCCTCTGTTGGTATGGCAGTTAGCAATACCCATCTTCTGGTTTGGGGAGGATGGTGCTGCACTTACTTTCACCTACAAAGGACTAGGGGACCTTTTACACTCATTCTTTGATAGCAGGAATACTTGCAGGATGATGAACATCAGACTGGAATGGCAGGTTCCTCAATGCTACTCAAAACTTCTCTGCTGCAATTCCAACTTTACCTTTTGGGACCCTCCTTGGAATCCTTTGATTATCCTTCTCCAGGGATTGAGATCACATGATAAACAGTCTTGGATTGGGTCAGGTTAAGCTATATACAGGTATGAAAAATTCATAATTTTCAAACTGAGGTATGTGTACCTAAAGGTATGTGATGGCTTTTCATGGATTGCATGCTCAGGACAGTTTTCAGGAAATTAATTTCCAGATCCTCTATATATACTATACTCTTTCCTTAAATTGATCTGCTGAGAATGAGTCTTTGTTCATACTGTTTCTTTTCCCACATTAAAAAAAAAAAAAAAAAAAGATATAGGGCTACCCATCCCAAATCTTAATATAATCCATTGCTCTTAATATGACACCAAAAACCTCAGCAAACACAGGAAAGGTTTCTTTGATGATTAATCATAGATCCATACAGCCTTGGGTTTTCACCTCTCATACACATGTTAAAGCTGATTATGATGTTAGATAACATAGAAATTGGGTGTTTGGACTCACAAATAGATTTCAGAATTCAGAATTCAGATATATGATAAAGTGGAGTGATGGGAATAACGACAATTTTTTTAACGACTTTTTCTTTTTCTCTTCCTGACTCTTGTCAAAGAATTTCTTGCTCTTGAGGGAGAGCCATGGGAGACTAAAACAAAGAAAATTAGTAGAAAGCACTGAATGCCAAAAATGTCTACTTCATATAATTGTAATCAATTATTTTCCATTATTGTCAATATCCTTCTCTAGGACGTACCTTGACTGGGAAAAAAGTGACTTGGAAGAGCTAAAGCAGTACAGATTTGCCATGCTGATTATTTTAAATGTAACCAGAATGCCTTCTGGGAATGCCAAATTTTTATAAGATGCAGTAAATAGACCCCAAGGATAAAAACTTTCACATGGGTTCTTTCAGATTCAATGTGTGTTCATTAATAAAGTTATCAGAACCCATTGTATCAAACCATAACATGAAACATTTATTCAATTACATTCAATTCTTGTCTTAGTCTGTTTTCTGTTGCTATAACAAAATACCAGACTGGATAATTCATTAAAAAAAAGAAATTCAGCTCATGTTTCTGGAGACTGGGAAGTCCAAGAGCCTGGCACTGGAATTTGCTCAACATCTGGTGAGGGCCTTCTTGCTGACTCAGATTTTGATAGAAGTGTGGAAGGGCAAAAAGTACATTTCCACTTAGGTCTCTCCTCTTCTTTTAAAGCCATGAGTCATATAATGGGGTCTACTCCATCAACATATGAATTTGAGGACTAATTTTTAAACATATGAAACTCAGGGGACACATTCAAACCATAGTTGTTTCTACCATTTTATCTTATAACATATTTCTTGTTTAATCATTCTCCAAAGCCAGTCAGCAGTATTCAATACCTGTACATAATTTTACTAGAGATATACCATGCCTTTTATCATTTTCCTGCTTTATATGAGAAATAGTGTATTGGTCATCTGTTTTTATAATTTAAAAATGGAAAAATTAATTATATTAGAACTTCATCTTAATTGTTTTTAGTGATCAGTTTCACGAGATATACTTTTAGTTCTCATTGATTTTTATAATATTCCTCAAAATAGCTATTTGAATTGAAAAATGAAAAAACGTTTTCTGACAGAACGTGTATCTGATTTAGCTGAGTGGTTTGACAGTAAAGATTGGCCCTGCAAATGAGGTTTTATGATAGATATTTTTCATAAATGAGCTAAATCTGTAACTCCAAATTAGTGGCAATACATTTAAAACAAGAAATAAGATCAAAGCATTTTATCAAAAAGCATTGTTTTGGTAAACATGTAATAAAAATAAAAATCTGAAAAAAACAATTACTTCAAAACTAGAGGCTTAAATTTGGATTGTGCCAGCAACTCAGGATATATGGATATACTAGTTTTTATATATTCATGTTCATAAAGTCTCAAAACAGGAAGATGATTTTACTTCAGATTAATTCACAGTAGTGTTCATGGCCTTTTTAAAAATGAGAAAAAAATTCAGATAATGCTATTTGACATATAGTCATACTTTTTTGTTGAACCATAAGCTGTTGAATTTCATAGGAAATCAAGAAAGAAGAAATATCTCAAAAATTGTATTGCCTTATAAAATCCCAGCATTTGGGTTTATTAAGATACATTAACCTTCAACACTAAGCAGGTAATATAATATAGGGAAGATCTTTTGATACACGTGTCACTAGCTCTTTAAGTAAAATTAAAAAAGTAAAGTAAAAGATTTATTTGCACTTAGAGCAAAAGTCTCCATAACAGTTGACTGTCAACCTTTAAACCAGTGCCTTGAAATGAAGTAGCTTATCTTTAAACCTGCTTATGTAGGATAAATGCATAAAGATAGGCTATACCTTTTCCTTCTTACTTATAGACTTAAGTTGATATTTCATTATGTATCTAAAATTAACCTTCCTCTAACATTAAACATGACCATCCAGGATAAAAGCAAATTCAGTTTTTCCAAAGTCTTCCCGGACAATTACAGACCAAAGGTTTGCTCCCTCCTTTGTGCTCTCAAAGGGTATTTGCCTCACACTTAACGCATTCTCTTCAATAAAATAGTTGTTTGTATAATAATCTAATTCCATATTAATTTTTGAGTTTATTTAGTTTAGAATAGTAATTTATTCATTTTTCTATTCCCTGGAAAAACAGACAAAATATTCTGCATAGAGAAGAAGGTCATTAAATATTTTTTAAACACCGATTGTTGAATGAATACAGTTGAAAGACCACAGTTAGCACAAATGAGAACCTTGGGCATCATCTTTCTCCTCTTTAGTAAAATACTATCTTCATTCTTTAGACACAGGGAATAAGGACTTGTATGTTATTTTAAAATGTACTGATGTCTTGTTTTAAAAAATGTCGTAATGTTGACTGTTCCACTAAGTATATCCCTATTTTAATTACTACTCTGTCTTCTCAAATGTTCCTTCCATTGGTTATTATATTAAATAAAATCCCCCATTGAAGGCAAAAAAAAAAAAATCCCCAAAACTTTTCTACCATTTGACAATGGATACATAAAGGTGTTGAAAATTCAAACCTTATATTCTTACAGATGTTTTAATTAAGCATAATTTTTATTCAACCCATCGTAGTGGCATCATCTACATCTTTTGATGTCATTCATGTCTTAGAAATACCTTGTTGAGTGAGTAGGCAAGACAATTCTAGATATTGTTCTACATATTTGCAATTAACCAGAGCAGAGATATGATCAGGGCTAGGGCATAGGTCCACGAGGGAAAGAGTTGACAGGATATACATTTACAGGGTATACACACTCTCGAAACGTATTTTTAATACATTTTTAAAAGGTCATACACTGACATGACTTTTAAGGCTCATGAAAACATATTAGATTAATAAAACTGTAAACAAGACCATAAAAACTATACAGAAGGTAATGAAAAACATGGCACATTTATTTTCACTTGTTTCCTCCATAACCTATGGAGGAAGACCCATACCCTTAACCTCGTTGGGTCACATTCAGAGTTTTCTATAATATTAAAGCCTGGCTATACTCTGGCAAATAGGTATGAGGAATCTTATCATCTACAGAGGAAACCAGATTTCTTCACACATAATCTGATTCTATTAAGAAAGCTGTTCTCTTTCATCTGAATAACACTGTGAAGGTAATTTACAAACAGTCCTCTTTGAAATTGGAGAAATGTTTTCTTAATGATTTCTATCTGAAAGCATTGTGATTTTCCTAGTATATAGAAGGAAGCAATGACAGTCATCTATTTATTCTACCCATTTACCTTCAAGCACATGCCCAAATGCCTTTTCAGATTTGCAGAGCAGGCATTTGACTATTCCTGTCTGTCAGGAGCAAATAGCAAAGAAAAATGTCTCATTTTCTTCTCCTCTGCTCTGAGACTGCTCATTAGCAGTTTAACACTTTATGTATTCACACTTGTATCTGTAAAGAGGTAAGCATCCCTGTTTTCAACTGAAAGCAATTACATAGATTTTTGTTTGATTTTGCTAAGTGCACTTTACTGCTAAAACCTTCTCCTATATTTAGAACTTCAAAAGCTAGTCGACCTAAACTTCTAAGGAACACTGTTTATATGTCTAACCGAGCAGTAAATGTAGAGGTGCATTACACTAATTATGTTGACAAGTGCATTTGCAATCAATAAATTAATTCAATTCCGGTAACTAGCATAATAAGTATGGATTTGCATAAAATAAAAGCTCAAGGGGAAATATATGAAATATTAAGAGTAGTTGGAATAACTAATTGGCTATTACAATTTTTACTTTATTTTCAATAGTAATGCATATTTATCAGCATTATCTCAGTTATACTATTTTTACATAACCATAGCTCCAACTTTATGGCAAATCACAAAATCAAGTTTGAAGAGATTTTTCTATAAAATGTAAAATTAGTGCGACTTAAATATTCTCTATATGTACAGTAAAGTTATTTTTATCTTCTCTTTTTTTCAGGTTTGCAGACAACTTAAAATAGGCCAAATTACATAAAAGAGTATTCAGTCAGACTTTTTTTAGTACTGGGGAAGTACCAGTATTTAAAGTCTTTTAAACATTTCTCTGACCACAACAGTATTGAACGTAAGTTCAATAGAATTTTAAGACTAACCTAATAACAAGATGTTCATAATTTTCTGAGCAGAACTATTTTCTGCATTATTTATATAATGGTCTGTGTATGTCTATAAATCTACCTAGACTAAGGGTGCTTCAGTGATGAGCATTTTTAAGAAAGATATCCCTCTTGATTCTCATCTTCTTCTGACCATAGAAACACACAAGAAGTTATAGCAAGTTTAATTTAACAGAAAACAGCTCATATTCTGGAATTCTTTGACTCATAATTTGTAGTTTCTGTAGTTCTTTTCACTGACAAGACAATATTAAAAACATATGCAACTCTAGCCAACCAAGTGAATATAACAATTCTTACATATCATTGTGAAAAGACCCTAAGGTGATCTTTAATTTCTCACCTCCTGTTATCTACCCCTCTGTGTAATTTCATCCTCTTGGATGCAGACAAGACCTGTCCCTTGCTTCTAATGAATCACTTGATTTGGTTATACTATATGGTAAAGAAAATGAGATGTCACTTCAATGATTTTATTATCCTATGTAAGATTTTATCCCAGTAGACTGTAGTGAAAGAGTCTTCTGGCTGACGAAATAAAGTAAACAGCCATGTTAAGGAAGCCTCTGGGGCAAGGAAGTGGGGGCGGGCCCTGGGAACTCTGACCAGGGCCTAAAATGGGAAGTTTGCCTCCAGCCAAAAGCCCAGAAAAGCAGAGGCTCTCAGTCATGCAGCCTCCAATAACTGAATTCTGACAAAATTTGAATAAGCTTAAAATCAGATTCTTTCCTTGTCAAGCCTCCAGACGACATAGTCTAGCTGACACCTTGACTGTAGCCTTGTGAAACCCCAAACAGGGCACCCAACAAAGCTGTGCCCCGATTACTGAACTCCTGAATGGCCATGAGATAATAAATGTGTGCTATTTCAAGATATTAAGTTTGTGTTGTGATAATTATCTATGCAGCAATAGAAAACCAACATGCCTACGGCATTATTATTATTATACTGCTGTGGCCTGAATCTTTGTGCCTCCCTAAAATTCACATGTAGAAATCTAATCACGAATGTGCCGGTATCTGAGTCTGTTCAGACTCTGCTATAACAGAATATCATAAACTGGGTGGATTATAAAGAGAAATTTTTTTTCTTACAGTTCTGCAGGCCAGAAAGTCCAAAATCAGGGTGCAAGAATGGCTGGGTTCCGGTGAGAGCCTACTTCCTAGTTCATAGATGGTTGACTTCTTGCTGTGTCCTCACATGGTGAAAGACAGCAAGAAAGTTCTCTGGGATCTCTTTTATAAGGGCACCAATTCCATTTATGAAGACCCTAGCCTCATGACCTAATCACCTCCCAAAAGCTCAAACTCTTAATACTATCACATTGGGAATTAGGTTTTAACTTATAAACGTGGGGTGGAGACAGACATTCAGACCCTAAGAGTTGGGTTATTGCCATGATATTAGGAAATAGGTCTTTTGGAAGTTAATTAAATCATGAGGCAGAACCAGCATTAATGGAATTATTATCCTTTTAAAAGGAATGCCAGAGACTTTTCCTTGTTTCCTCCACCATCTGATGACACAGGGAAAAAACTCTATGAACCAGAAAGCAGTCCCTCACCAGACACAGAATGTGCCAGTGACTTGATCTTGGACTTACCAGCCTCTAGAACTATATGAAATAAATTTCTATTATTTAAAAGCCACCAAGGGATTGCATAAAGAAAATGTGGCACATATATACCATGGAATATTATGCAGCCATAAAAAAGAACAAAATCTTGTCCTCTGCAGCAACATGGATGCTGCTGGAGGCCATTATCCTAAGAGAACTAATTCAGAACAGAAAACCAAATACCACACGTTCTCTTTTATAAGTAGTAGCTAAACATTGGGTACATGTGGACATAAAAGTAAGAACAATATACACCAGGAAGTACAAGAGCAGGAAGAGCAGGAGGGGGACAAGCATTAAAAATCTACCTATTGGGAACTATGCTCACCATCTGGTGGACAGATTAATCTATACTCCAAACCTCAACATCATGCAACTTATCTTTCTAATAAACCTCCATGTGTATCCTTCGAATCTAAAAATAAGCATTAACAAATTAAAATTTTAAAAAACCATCAAATTTATGGTATTTTGTTATAACATTCCAGAAATAATAAGATATATTTTTATATCTCTCTAAATTAAAGTATAATGCCTGAAACACATCAAATAGAAAGATCCAACTGTATAATATGTAATAGTTTTCTTATCTTTCTTAATAGTGAGTGTCACAAAAATGAGTTTGATAAAAATGCTGATTTGTTTTAGCCATCTTAGATACACACTTGACCAAGCCACAAAAACATCAGGTCATGAAGTCATCTTTCTGCAATATCCTGAGTTCAAATAAATCTTATAAGTCTGTCTGGTGGGAAAATAAAATGGTGGAGTAGAGAAGGTAACATATGTGGAGCAAATTTACAAAGAAGTACCAGGAATACAAGTGGAAGATTCAGCAGCTGCTTCTTCTAACTGCAACTCCCATCTCCATCCAATGCAACACAGACTTGCTAAATTGGAAATTTTTTCTATTTGGAAAATGCTCTGGAACTTCAAATTTCAAAGGAAAGTGTTCATTCTCTAATAATAAGTAGATCCATATTAGTAAGAATTAACTATTTTTTTTAAACACCAAAAGTATTTTGGACTCCCAATAATTTAAAAAACCTACATAAAAAGATTTACATTTTTGAAACAGAAGACTATATTGATTTTGTTATGACATGTTGAGATACTCAGAGATATATTTTATAAAAACTAGTCTAGTGAAGATCAATACATTTTGAATGTATTCATCTCAGAAAAAGATTGTGAAATAAACATGGATTGCCTATCAAAACAACATATGTTTTATGTTAAACTAGGTTATTTGATGAGGAGGTGTATACTAAATCTTTCAGCTTCTATACACACCACATATATGTTAAAATAATATATGATTAAAAAATGCTCTAAATAACAATTAAATGACCTTTGATAAATAATGCATTTAAAGGTTTATAACGTAGCTGACATCTGTTAATCAGGCAATGGAATGTACTCAGCAGTTTCCTTGTAAAGTTTGCACTGTAATTATTTTATGGAGGACAAAACAAACGAAAAATGTAAAACTGATGCTACTTATTTTTCCCCATTGAGGGAATTTCTGCCATATGTTCCGTGTTCAGTACATGCAAACAAATTGGTTATTTCTATGTCTGTCTCACTGCTCTGCTCACAGAGCCATAGCAAAGCAAATCCATACATGGGGCCTCTTATTCAGGCATTAGAATTTAATACATTCATCTAATATTTTCTAAAAGGCCTCCACTCTTGGCCAACTTCTTTTTAATATATGTATTTTTTAAATTTTCGAGTTGAATGAACACATTTTGATAAGCAAATTAATACTTACTTAAATAAGTAAAACACATGGGAGGCCGGACGCAGTGGCTCATGCCTGTAATCCCAATACTTTGGGAGGCCAAAGAGGGTGGATCATTTGAGGTCAGCAGTTTGAGAACAGCCTGGCCAATATGGCAAAAACCCATTTCTAATAAAAATACAAAAATTAGCCAGGTGTGGTGGCACACGGCTGTGATCACAGCTACTCAGGAAGCTGAGGCAGGAGAATTGCTTGAACCTGGGAGGCAGAGGTTGCAGTGAGCTGAGATCGCACTACTGTACTCCAGTCTGGGTAACAGAGTGAGACTCTATCTCAAAAAATAAATAAATAAATAAAATAAAAATAAAATGTATGGGAAATATTCACTTGAAATACTCATAATACTAAAAAATCTTAATGATAAGTTGAATACATAAAGATTTTATTTAAATCAAACATATTAATGAAAGTCCTCCATTTTGTTATTTAACTGTAAAATAAAGAAAAATTTTGACAAACCTCAATGCAAGAAAACAATTTAGGCCAGATGTGGTGGCTCATGTCTGTAATCCCAACAATTTGGGAAGCCAAGTCAGAGGATTGCTTGAGGTCAGGAGTTCAAGGCCAGCTTGGGCAGCATAGTGAGGCCTCTTCTGTACTAAAAATTTGAAATGTACAAAATATTAGCTAACCAAATCAAACAACATTACAAAAAGAAAATTCACCATGATCAAGTGGGTTCCATACCAGGGATGCAGGGATGGTTTAACAAATGCAAGCCAATAAATATAATATACCATGTAAACAGAATTAAAAACAAAAATCACATGATTGTCTCAATAAATGCAGAAAAAGCATTGGACAAAATCCAGCATCACTTTATGATTAAAACTTTCAGCAAAATCGGCACGCAAAGGACATACCTTGATGTAATAAAAGCCTTCTATGACAAACCCATAGGCAACATAATACTAAATGGGGAAAAGTTAAAAGCATTCCCTCTGAGAAGTGGAAGAAGACAAGGATGCCGACTCTCACCACTCCTCTTCAACATAGTACTGGAAGTCCTAGCCAGAGCAATGAGACCGAGAGAAAGAAATAAAGGGCATCCAAATCAGTAAAGAGGAAGTCAAACTGTCCCTGTTTGCTGACCATACGATCATTTACCTTGAAAACACTAGAACCGGTAAAAGAATTCAGCACAGTTTCTGGATACAAGATTAATGTACACAAATCCATAGCTCTTGTATACACCAACAGCAACCAACTGAAGAATCAAATCAAGAACTCAACCCCCTTTTACAATAGCTGAAAAAGAAATACTTAGGAATATACCCAACAAAGGAGTCAAATGAATTCTACCAGGAAAAGTACAAAACACTGCTGAAAGAAACCACAGATGACACAAACAAATGGAAACACATTCTGTGATCATGGATGGGTAGAATCAATATTGTGAAAATGACCATACTGCCAAAAACAATCTACAAATTCAGTGCAATCCCCATCAAAATACCACCATCATTCTTCATAGAACTAGAAAACAAACAAACAAACAAAAACAAAACAAAACAAAACAAAATAAAAAAACACACTTCTAAAATTCATATGTAACCAAAAAAGAGCCTGCCTTGCTTAGCAAGACTAAGCAAGAAGAACAAATCTGGAGACATCACACTAACTGATATCAAACTACCCTATAAGGCCATAGTCACCAAAACAGCAAGGTACTTGTATAAAAATAGGCACATAGACCAGTAGAACAGAATAGAGAACCCAGAAATAAACCCAAATACTTATAGCCAACTGGTCTTCAACAAAGCAAAAAAAAAACATGAAGTCGGAAAGGACACCCTTTTCAACAAATGGTGCTGGGATAATTGGCTAGCCACATGTAGGAGAATAAAACTGGTTCCTCATCTCTCACCTTATAAAAAATTCAACGAAGATAAATTAAGGGCTTAAATCTAATACCTCAAACCATACAAATTCTAGAAGATTCCATTGGAAAAATTCTTCTGGACATTGACTTAGGCAAGGATTTCATGACCAAAAACCCAAAAGCAAATGCAATGAGATCAAAGATAAATAGCTGGGACCTAATTAAACTAAACAACTTTTGCAAAGCCAAAAGAACAGTAAGCAGAGTACACAGACAACCCACAGAGTGGGAGAAAAGCTTCACAATCTATACATCTCATGAATGACTAATAACCAGAATCTAGAACAAACTCAAACAAATCAATAAGGAAAAAAAAAAAAAAAAAAAAGCAGAGTAAATAGACAACCCACAGAGTGGGAGAAAAGCTTCACAATCTATACATCTGACAAAAGACTAATATCCAGAATCTACAACGAACTCAAACAAATCAGTAAGAAAACAAAAACAATCCCATCAAAAACTAGGCTAAGGATATGAATAGACAATTCTCAAATGAAGATATACAAATGGCCAAAAAACATACGAAAAAATGCTCAA